>NC_047052.1:28128700-28441882 GCF_011762595.2 Tursiops truncatus | reverse complement strand
CCCACGCCCCAGGCAGAGTCCTGCCCCCACGCACACCAACCACTTCCAGTCACAGCCGGTGCTGTGTGTGCCTGTTCCTCATGGGCAGGGATAACCTCCTGGCTTTTCACGGCAACCCCCACTTCACAACGCTCTGTACATAGCTGTTGGTGCTCAGCAGCATTTGTGAGATGAATGGGTCCTTGGCATTTTTACTGTCAGGCACAGCCTCGATTTCTCACTTCCACCCTCTCTATCTCCCAACTCCTCTCATCTTGTCCATTTCAACAGCACTGTGTCTCGTTCAACCATGACAGCAGCTCTGCCCGGTAGCCATCCTGTTAACAGATGGGGAGACTGAGGCTCAGAGGTGAGGTAACTTGCTCAAGGTCACACAGCTAGTAAATGGAGAGCCTGGACCCAAGGTTAACCTCTACTGTGCTCCAGCCAACAGCCCTGGACTTGCATCTCAGACACTGGTGTCCAGCCCAGCCCCCTGATCAAAGGTTGGGGAGATGGGTAAGGAGGAAGGTAGGAAGGGTCAGGGCATGGCGGGAGGAAGGGGCCTTGCCGAATGCACCCTGGAGGACAGTGGCAGCTGTCTGGCTGGGCCAGCCCTGTGGGGGTCAAGCTTAACAAGCAATTAATAGAGCCAGAGGGGGGCCTTGTCCCTTTGTCTTCCTGCCTTTGGGGCCCTGGGGGATGCGGCTCACACTGGGCCTGACCTTCCTGTCCAGGTCCCATCCTGGGCCAGTGGCGGGGTGGGGGGAGGCATTTTTTCCAGCACCTTGCCCTCTGCTACAGCCCCCATGGCGCTGCCACCTCTTGCTGGTCAGAGCATGCCCAGCTGTCCCGGCAGCATGAGGCGTGACAAAGCAACGCATGTACCGGGGCAGACCCACTACGTCTGACCTGTGCAGTGTTACTCCAGTGGAGGATGGCCGGCAGCAGTGACCCAGCTTCAAGGTGGCAGCGAACGGCCCATCCCTCTGATCTGCCCCATCCTTTTCTGCTGGATTGGCTGCCCCCCTCCTTTTGGGGCTTCCATTCCCTCCTTTTGGGGCACCAGAACCTCTGCTTGCCTGAAGGAAAGCACTCTTTCCTCCCCGACTCAGTCTGAGCAGTTTGGGTGGGACTTCCTCCTGTCCCTCGGCTCCAGCGTGGACACAGGGTCTGGCCCTGGCCGGTCCATCCTGCTGGCCTTAGTGAACAGTCTGGGTGGACAAAGAATCCAAATTTGTCAAATGAGACTAACCCTACCAGCTCCAGGACACCTGTATAAACTATTAGGAGAGAGAGAACCCTCAAAGGAAGGGCCCACCTGAGTGTGGAGCCATCACTGAGGCAGAGCTGAGAGAGGGAGTGCACGCCGGGTCCCCATAAACATGTCAAAACACCTTGGGTCCAGCTGTGCCTGCGGCCACACATACCTACTGGCTTTCCAGCTACCTCAATCAATCCTCTGACTTTTTTCTTAACCTAGTTAAAGACTTGGGTTAATTTTTTGCACGTGCACCCTGAAGAGTCCCTGACAATACACTGCCTGGTGTGCCGAGGCCAATACCAGGCTTACCTCCTCCGGCAGACCAACCCCGTTACTGCGGCCGACACAGTTCCTCTGGCATCGGACTCCCCTCCCCTCTTCCTGTCATGCCTGGGCACACGTCCATGCCCTGGGCACACGGCCCGCGCCCATGTGCTGCGCTATGTTTCCTGTGTGGGGTGGCACTAAGATGCCCTGTGGGCACTGGTCCACGTATTGGACACTAGAGGCCATCTGGTGGGCTTCTGGAGACAGTCCTGCAAGGAGCTGAGGGAAGGCTGTTCACTGACACCGTGCCCGCAGGGCCCTGCACGGTTGGGCTGAGTGGGTGCAGGACATTCGTCACTGTGTGCCGCTGGTCACACACCAGCATGCCTGGCCCTCAGCCACTAAGTGCCTGTAAGTGCCCCGAATTGACTGCCACTGGCCTACAGACACCTCACAAATGTCTAACATGCCCTGCGGGGCACCGTTTCCACTGAGGGTCAGTTAGGGAGCCATCTGCCAGCCCGGGGCTACGGAAGTGGGCCCGGCCTTCTCCGCCTGCCCCCAGCGGCAGAGAGCAAGGGAGGGGCGCTCCCTGCACGTGACAGAGAACGTGACCGCTGCCCTTCCTCAGACGCACGGGCCTGGGTGGCTTGGGTCTGGCCACTTACAAGTACCCAGTATGCCCACCCCTCCCCGGCCGCCATTCTCTATGGGCTGGGGCTGCCCGTGCTGTAACGTCCAGATTTCCCATGCCACCCCCCCGCCAAGACTCACAGTCCTTTCCCGACAGCACCCTTTGGTCACCCCTGCATCGGGGCTACAGTCCTGCTCCATGCGGCTTTCTAGGGGCTCCGGCCACAGGCTCAAGGCACCACCCCAGAACTGGGGTCCTGGCTTGAGCAGGGCCTTAACGTCTCTGGGCCTCAGCATCCTACCCTGAAAAATGGGGTGACAGTATCATCATTCTCTTCATAGAGCTGTCGTGTGAGCAAACAGAGCACTAGCACAGGGAGGACCTGAGGGCGGGCCGTGCTGCCGCCCCAGCTCCCCAGCTACCCCGGGGACCAGAAAGAGAAGAGGAGGCCAATCTGCCTGCCCATCGGGATGCCTAGGGGTGGGGGCGTGGGAAGGGGTGAAGACATTTAAGGACATGCTGGGACCCTGCATTTCTGAATGTGAACCACAGGCAAGATGCCATTTTTTTTGTTGTTATTATTTTATTTTTTATACAGCAGGTTCTCATTAGTTATCTATTTTATACATATTAGTGTATACATGGTCAATCCCAATCTCCCAGTTCATCCCACCACCACCACCACCCAGCTTTCCCCCCTGGGTGTGTCCATACGTTTTGCCTCTATTTTTGTGTCTGTGTCTCTATTTCTGCCTTGCAAACCGGTTCATCTGTACCATTTTTCTAGGTTCCACACATATGCATTAATATACGATATTTGCTTTTCTCTTTCTGACTTACTTCACTCTGTAAGATGCGGATGGACCTACAGACTGTCATACAAGATGCCATTCTTATGGGTTTTCGATCAGGAGGCTCCAGAGAGGTTATGACCCTCAGGGACACCTGCAGGATTCTTCTCACCATATCAATGATTTAAAATCAGCGTTAACATTTCTTTTCACTGGAGCCAGTGTTACCTTTCTGGTTAAATGACATCTTAACAGTGACATGTAGATGTCCTGAAGCTGCTCTAGAAAGAGGTGAGATACTTTTGGAAAGCCCCGCAACACTAGAGAACCCCACAGAAACCCTACCCATGAGCATCTGGAGAAAGGGGTGGGCAGGGAGAGGAAGCGGCACACGGAGATGGGGGCATCTCCAGCATTTGGTGGGGTGGAGAGCTCAGCACAGGGTACCTCCCAGAAGTGGGCTGCCCTGGGCCAACGCTGGGGAGCAGGGTGCCCAGGGTGGTGATGGGAGCAGCTGCCCCCGTGAACTGACAGTACACAGGGGTCCCTCGCTGTGACATGCAGCCCAGGGCCCCCTGCCACGGGGACATGGACTAGTGGGGACTGGCCATGAGTGTGTTGGGAAGCAGCACCTGCGATCCAGGGGCCTGTCAGTGGGGCTGCCTGCTGGTGTCCAGGGGTGAGGGGTTCTACTTCCAGAAAGCTATCTCTAGTCAGCCAGCTGGTCCTGAGAGCCGGAACCCATACTATGAGGAGGGGGTGTGGGCTTCCATGGCCCACAGGCCCCTTCCCGCCTGCGCACTCTGGGCCACAGAGAGCCCCCCTGCACCAGCTTCTCTTGCCCAGTGTCTCCTGGTCACCATTCTCAGAGACGCAGCAGGTGCCAGCCTGTGCTGTGCCACACCAGGGGTGGTGGTGGGATGAGTGGTGACACAGGGAAGCTGGCATTGGCCTGGCTGAGCCACTGGCAATGAATACCACACATCTCTGCACATACGCCCAGGCACTTGCAGGGCCTTGCAAGTGCCCTGGTGTATTCATCATCTGAAGCTGGGACTGCCAAGTGCATGTTAAACACTTGGGTCTGCAAAACTCTTCCCCTCTCCTCTGAGCAAAGGGGGCTTGGAACTAAAGTTTGAGAGAGAGCCTTTTCTCTCTCAAGAGAGGAAACGCAAAGGATATGGTGGGGGAAGCGAATAGGAACTTTCAGTCAGGTGACCCAGGTTCAAATCCTGGCTCTGCAGCTTTTTTTTAGCTTTGTGACCTTGGACAGACCACTTAACCTCTCTGAGCCTCTGCTCTCTATTAGTTCCCACCTCACAGGGTTGTTTGTGCAGATGAGAGAGGCTAAATCGACGTGACACAGCTTTGCAACATAAAGAGCCCCACAAATGCTAGTTACTATAAGCAAAGGTGAGGTCTCTGGGGACACAAACAACAAGCTGACATAAAATAAGCCCACTTCGTACAAGATTTCTCAGGTAAGCATGATAATCTTGATAACAATAATCATAGTAATTATAACCGTTTCTGTTTGAAGAGCTGCTTTGGATCTTTCAGAGTTTTTCCTCCTTCTCTCATCTTTTAGACCAAGTAAGGTGTGACTGTGTGCATGTACACACACACACACACACCAGCCCTCTACCTGCAGGGAAGTCTCCATTCTGCCCAGCCCTGCCGTGTGCACTGCGGTAGCCGCAGCTCCCCACCAGGGGGCAGGAGTGCACAGGCCAACAGGAGAAAGAGGGCAAGCTGGACAAGCCCAACCCAACAGACCAGGCAGGCCAGGCCCAGTGGGCACAGCTGCCTTGGGAAAGAGACAAACAGACTCCCGATGTTGGAGGCCTAGCCTGAGTACTGCAATGTCAGCAGATGGAGAATGGCAGCGTGCACATTCTGGGCCACTTCGTACATGCTACCCAGGGCCCTGCATCTGAGAAAATGCGGGCAGTCACATTCTCTCTTGCACGTGCAAGGGAGTGACCCTCCCTTCCCATCTGCCGCTGGGGGAAGTGGGGGAGAGAGGGGCCCCTCACTCACCCATGATTCCCTGGCCTGGGCTGGCACATGGCTCCCTAACTGTGACTCTCAGTGGAAGTGGTGGTCCCCAGGGTATTTTAGACAGCTAGGAGGGTTTTTTTGTCAGTGGCAAAACTTGAGGCACTACAGGCACTTAGCAGTTCAGGGCTGGGCATGCTTGGGGCTCTTTCTTCACTTGGACTTAGGAGTACTTCACAAGGCCTGTGCCTAGAGCTCACTGTCAGGCACAGGGTCTCTAGGGGGAGAGGGGGGCACCTCACAGGCCTACCACTTGCCTTAGCGAAGGGAACCTTCCTGGCTCTCCAGAAAGATGCTACAGCAGAACCAAGGGTTGGGTGCTATTTCTAATCTTGCCTCCTTTCAGCTGTGCCGTCCCTTCTCAAGCCATCCATCCACACATCCCTCACCCCCTATCTAGGGTACCTACCCATCCAACATCAGGCGTCCACCCACCCATTACATCATCACCCATCAGCCACCCTTGTTCATCCATCAACCAACTCACTCCCACAACCACCCGCCCATCCCTGCACCTCCCTTCTATCCTTCCACAGCGTCTGCCCATCCCTTCAGTCTTCATTTGTGCACCCTTTTCATTCCTTTCACTCCTCTTTGATCTATGTAGCCACCCACCCATTCACTCACTTATCCATAGTATACCCACTACCGAGTGGGGTCCCCACCTTAGGAACTTTCACGTTTGCCAGAAAGAGAAATATTTAGGCATAAGGAGAGACTGTCTGCATCTCCCCAGCCCTGAACACATCATGGGACAACTGCCCCCTTGACGTCCCCTCCCTCTGTCCCATGGTCCCATCTTTGTCAGGAGCCTGGGGCCTTGTAAAAGGAAGACTCTCCTAAGACCTCCAGCTGGGTTCAGAGGATTCTTCAGGGATTGATTTGTCCTAAGCCCTTCTGGAAACCTTCTCTGTTTTGAGCCCAGGCTGCCTCCTGAGGAGGGGGGGAAAGACTTGGGTTTTCTGAAGAACCTCATTTTCTGAAGGATCACACCCTTTTCTGTCTCAAAACCATTGGATCTTCCAGTTGTTTAGAAGCAGCTTTTCCTTCAGGCTTGCTATGTATCTTCAAGAACCAGGGGGTTGTGGGGATGACTTTGGCCCGGGTTCCAGCGCTCACTGGTTCTAGCGCTCGACACCTAAAAGCTTCAACTCAGAAACCATCTGCCAGACCCTGTAATTGGTGTGGGTCCCACCCCTGGCCCTGGCCCAAGTTAAGCAGAAGGAGCCAGTGCTAGACCAGCGAATGTTTGCTCACCACAGGCTGGCTGAGCCCAGGGCTCGGTGCCGGGGATACGGCAGCCAGCAGGATCTGGAAACTGCCCACCCAAGCCTGCTGTCCAGTGAGGGCGTCAGACACATCAACCAAGCTGTGGAGTCCGGGAAGGCTCCTCCAAGGAGGCAGCCACTAAGTAAGGGCCACAGCTCAAGGAGAAACTGGTGCGGACGGGGGATGCGAGGGGGGTATGACTGGGAGCAGGCAGTCGTGGGTCAGCTGTGCCCACAAGGCAGGCACAGTCCAGAGACTGCTCTTCCCTCACGGGGGAATTAAAGGGGAAGCCGAGGGCCTTGCCAGGAAGCAGTGGATCCTGGAGGGCATCAGACACCCCTCCAGCTATCAACAGGACCTTTGGACAATGGTGGGCTCAGAGGTCCACACAGCCCACGGACATTAAATGAAGAACAGTACCCAGCCCGCACAGATGGTCCAGGAGCTCTCACACAGACCGAGTGCAGTGCGAACTGTGTACCCCCAACCCAGGGAGAGCGCTGGCAGCAGCCTGGGCCCCACTGTGGGCAGCTCCAGGATGGAGCCTTACGGAGCAGATGCTAACACTCCCTGAGTGTGGGTCTGGGGACATTCTCAGGCCCCTGGCCCTTCTCAGGAGGCATGGCTTTTGGCCTTCTCCCCAGCTGTGCTGTTCATAGGTGAAGCCACTGCGTGTGTCTCCTAAAACCACCCTGGCAGGGGTTTCAGGGCCAGAGGTGGGTAGGGAGACTGTCGGGTATGGGGCGGGAAACGCTGAGGCCAGTGTAGAAGGGGGCGAGCAGGGCCTGCAGAGGAGGCCAGTGCCCCAGCCAGCGATAGCCGGCAAGAGTGCAGAGGGGTGTCCTAGGTGGGTAACTGGCAGAGATGGGGGGTGCAGGACAGCAGCTGTCCTGGGCCCTCTGGGGCAGTGGTGTGTTTATGTCGCCACGGCTTCCGATTGCTTCAGATCCCAAGGATGGAGTGGGGAAGCATGCTTGCCTAAAACCCCAATCAGCAACCCCTCTGGAACAGCCTCGTGTGGTGCCACTTTCTCTTGTTGCCCTTCTCCCCTTGCTGGGTCCAGACCTACCAGTCTATACCTCCTGGGAGGCTCTCCTAGACGGCGCCGGGGAGGACAGCTGAACCACCAGGCAGGCACTATTCAGTCCAAAATAAACTTTAAGATGAAAGGGACAGAAATTTCCAAATCCTCTGCCTCCTTTCCCCTGAGCTCATTGTCCTGAGATGGGAGAAAGAACTAAAATTGGATAGGCTAAATTTCTAAGAAACGAACAACGGAAGAATGAAATTACCCACACAGAGCTCAGTCAAAGGGAAAGAAAAGTGATAATGGACAACCTCTTCTCTTCAGAACACAAAGTGATGGTGGTGAATAGATTAATTAGAGCCGCCTCAGCTGGGAGACATTAGTGACACAATATGGAAGAGAAAAGATGGAAGCTGAAACAGCACGTACATGATGGGAGGCCGGCAGGTTCGGGAGATGACAGGTTTGACTGATGGTGCCTCTCCTTGGGCTTATTCGCTGACACCCCTTCCCTCCTCGTCTCCTCGCTGGAGACATCAGTTCCCGCACCATCCATTAAAGTGACCGGGGGCTTCCCTGGTGGCGCAGTGGTTGAGAGTCCGCCTGCTGATGCAGGGGACACGGGTTCGTGCCCTGGTCCGGGAAGATCCCACATGCCGTGGAGCGGCTGGGCCCATGAGCCATGGCCGCTGAGCCTGCGCATCCGGAGCCTATGCTCCGCAACGGGAGAGGCCACAACAGTGAGAGGCCCACGTACCGCAAAAAAAAAAAAAAAAAAAAAAAAAAGTGATTGGATGATGTTTTTGTTTGAAAAGGAGCGTGTCACTTGTTTCTTGGACCTCAGGGACACAGCCTGGGGCAGTGCACCAGGTGTCCACGTTCTGCCTGACTGACCCTGCGACCCTGGGCAAGTCTCATCTGTTTTCGGAGTCTCTGTCCTCAAAGGCACAAGGAAGAGGTTGGCTGGATCAGTGATTCTCAAAGGATGGCCCGCACACCCCTGGGGGTCTCTGAGGGGTCCACAAGATCAAAACTGTTTTCCTAACTCTATAACGATGTTATTGGCTTCTCTGCCTGCACTGATGGTACAAAAGCAACGGGAGACAAAACCGCAGTCCCTTCGCAGGAAGCAGTGGCACCTAACTGTACCAGCTGCCATTCTGTTCTCTGCCACTGTTCAGTCACAATAAAACCAATGCCAGTTCTACTTAAGAATGTCCTTGAGGAAGTGGCCAAAATTATGAATTAAAAGAATCTCTAGGGACCTCCCTGGTGGCGCAGTGGTTAAGAATCCACCCGCCGATGCAGGGGACATGGGTTCAAGCCCGGTCTGGGAAGATCCCACATGCTGCGGAGCAACTAAGCCCATGGGCCACAACTACTGAGCCTGCGCTCTAGAGCCCGCGAGCCACAACTACTGAGCCCTCGTGCCACAACTACTGAAGCCCATACGCCTAGAGCCCGCGCTCTGCAATGAGAAGACCGCACACTGCAACGAAGAGTAGCCCCCGTTTGCTGCAACTAGAGAAAGCCCATGTGCAGCAATGAAGACCCAACGCCAAAAATAAATCTAAAAAATAAATTTATTTAAAAAAAAAAGAATCTCTACCCTGCACGCACGTCTTTTTCATATTCTGTGTGATAAAACACGAAGTGTGGGGCAAACGCAGATGATGGTTTTCTGGAGGGAAGGCACTTGTAAGACTGCCCTGCCAGCCCAAATGGTCCCTTTTTTTTCACACGACACCACTTTTACTTGAAAGAATGCCTGACAGACAAACAATGGTAATTCAGACTTGGTCTTTGGAAGACATTTTCTAAAAGACCAAGCGAGCCTATCACTTCAAGGAAAGCAACTAACAAATTTGTTACCAAAATGAAAACATTCCAACTTCCAAGCAAAAAATCAGAATTCTGGAAATTTGTATTTAACACCATAACTTGACAGCTTCCCAATATCTGAAGACTTTTCTGATAAGATAGATGTTGTTAACAAATGTGAGTTCTTCACATTCTCCACTGAAATACGTCAACATTTGGAAGATGTGCATAACTTTGAACCAGTATTTTCCAAATGATCAAAATGACGTTAAGAATCATGCACAGTTGACCCATTCAAAGTGCAAAGTAGACCAATGGATTTTTAAAAGAAGACTTAGCTGAGAGGACAGTACAGAGGTTTCCCATAAAACCCCTGACCCATGCATGCAGAGCCTCCCCCATTATTGACATCACTCACCAGAATGGTACACCTTATTTATTTTTAAACCAAAGATGAACCTACATTGACACATTATAATCACCTAAAGTCTGTAGCTAACCTTTGGGTTCACTCTTGGTGTTGTACATTCCACGGGTTTAGACAAATGTATAATGACATACATCCATAACTGTGGTATCATACAGAGTATTCTCACTGTCCTAAAAAATCCTCTGTGCTCTGCCTATTCATCCCTCCCTCCCCCAGCCCCTGGCAACCACTGATCTTTTTACTGTCTCCATAGCTTTGCCTTTCCCAGAAGGTCATATATTTGGAATCATATAGTACGTAGCCTTTTAAGATTGGGTTCTTTCACTTAGTGATATGCATTTAAGGTTCCTCCTTGTCTTTTCATGGCTTGATCACTCATTTTTTTTTTTAATGCTGAATAATATTTCACTGTCTGGGTGTTGCCCAGTTTACTTACCCATTGGCCTACTGAAGGACCTTTCGGTTGCTTCTAAGTTTTGACAATTATGAATAAATCTGCTATAAACATCTGTGAGGACATAAGTTTTCACGTCTTTTGGGTAAATATGAAGGAGCATGATTGCTGGATTGTATGGTAGGAGTATGTTTAGTTTTGTAAGAAACCACCAAACTCTTCCAAAGTGGCTGGACCAGCTGGCATCCTATCAGCAACGCCTGAGAGCTGCTGTTGCTCCACATCCTCACCAGCATCTGGGGTTGTCAGTGTTCCAGGTTTTGGCCATTCTCAAAGGTGTGTACTGGTGTCTCGTTCTAATTTGCATTTCCCTGATGACGTGTGATGTGGAGCATCTTTTCATATGCTTGTTGGCTATCCATGTATCTTCTTTGATGAGGTGTCTGTTAAGGTTTTTGGCCCATCTTAAAATCAGATTGTTTGCTTTCTTACTGTTGAATTTTAAGTGTTCTTTGTATATTTTGGATAACAGTTCTTTACTGAACCTTTCTTTTGCAAATATTGTGTCCGAGTCCAAGGCTGGTCTTCTTATTCTCTTGAGAGTGTCTTTCACATAACAGTTTTTAATTTTTATGAAGCCCAGTTTATCAATTCTTTCTTTCATGGACTGTGCCTTTGGTGTTGTATCTAAAGAGTCATGGTCACAACCAAGGCCATCTAGATTGCCTCCTAAATCATCTTCTAGGAGTTTTATACGTTCACACTTTACATTAGGTCTGTGATCCACTTTGAGTTAACTTTTGTGAAAAGTATAAGGTCTGTGTCCAGATTCACGTTTTTGCATGTGGATATCCAGTTGTTCCCGTACTGTTTGTTGAAGAGACCAATGGATTTTAACGTAACAGAGTAGGAAATGGTCACTGATATAGTTTCAGATTCTACCCTTTAAGAAACTACTGCTTGGGGGCTTCCCTGGTGGCGCAGTGGTTGAGAGTCCGCCTGCCGATGCAGGGGACACGGGTTCGTGCCCCGGTCCGGGAAGATTCCACATGCCGCGGAGCTGCTAGGCCCGTGAGCCTAGCCTGCTGAGCCTGCGTGTCCGGAGCCTGTGCTCCGCAACGGGAGAGGCCACAACAGTGAGAGGCCCGCAAAACGCAAAAACAAAAAAAAACAAAAAAAAAAAAAACAAAACACAAACTACTGCTTGGGACTTCCCTGGTGGCGAAGTGGTTAATCCACCTGCCAATGCAGGGGACATGGGTTTAAGCCCTGGTCCGGGATCCGGGAATATGCCACATGCTGCGGAGCAACTAAGCCTGTGCGCCACAACTACTGAGCCCATGTACCACAACTACTGAAGCCCTAGGGCCCGTGCTCCACAACAAGAGAAGCCACTGCAATGAGAAGCCTGTGCACCGCAACGAAGAGTAGCCCCCGCTCACCGCAACTAGAGAAAAGCCCGCGCGCAGCAACAAAGACCCAACGCAGCCAAAACTAACTAAATAAAATAATTTTAGTGAATTTCAAAGAAGGACTATTTGAAAAGGCTGGTAAAATACTCCCTTTTCTACCATGTGTTTGTGTGGGGCCAAATGTGATTCAGACTCTCCGACCTAACAACACATCACAATGAACTAAACACAGATGCATGTGTGAGAAACGCACTTGTCTTCCATTAAGCCCGACATTAAAGAGATGTGTAAAAATGTGAGACAACGATATTCTGCTTACTGAAGTATTTTTAGACAATATATTGAGATTAAGTTTCATAAAAATGTTATTTGTATTAATATGTAATGGGTTTATTATAGTTACTTTTAAATGAATAAATACTGAAAAAATTTGTCTTATTTTTAATTTCTAATGCAATAAAGATTGATAGCTATAACCTACATAAACAAAATGTTTACTGGGGTCCTCAGTAATTTTTTAAAAATTATAGTGTGTAGTGTAAAGGTGTTCTCAAGCCAAAAAGTTTGAAAACCACTAGACCAGATCATTCTTTCCCAAACATTAACCCTTGAACACCTTCTAACTTCTGCCCAAGTTCTGTTCCACCTGATGCCCATCACTTTTCTTAGACACATCTTTGTACTTACGAACTTCGTATCTTTATGGTAAACGGAAACCCTGCATGAAGTGATTTAAATAGAAGACACCTAGCAGAATAACTACAAGGAAAGCTCAACACTAATGTGAAATTCTAGCAGGACCCTGCTCCCTATCTCCCTTTGTTAGCAAGGGGGACCATGCAGACGGAGGCCCCCAGCCGCACACGTTGAGGGCCAGCTGATGAGGTGGAACTGACTCACACCAGACCTTCTCATGGGCTGAGAGGCGGGGCTTTGAGCTACAGACAAGACGTCTCAGGTAGAAAATCAGGAATTATGAGTTTTTGCCAAAGGCTAGTAGTGGTGGAAGACTGCCAGGGTTGGGGTTGAGGAGGGACCTCTAGGGTCAGGGGCCAGGGTAGGCCGAGCCAACCAGCCCAGAGGACCAGCAAGCCTAGGGCTGCGGCCTCCCTGGGGTCTCCTGTGAGCCTAGGAGCTGATGACTTAGTCACAAAGACACACAGAGACACACAGATACACACACAGAGAGACACACCTGCTCAGAACTCTGGTGGTCAAGGAGTCCTAAGAGATAACAGCAGTAGCTTATATTTAGTGAGAGCTTCCCAATGGCTTTATTTCATTTAACGTTCACCAGTATTATCGTTTTCCCCCCTTCTATAATTGGAGAAACCACAGCTCAGACGGGTTACGAGACCAGCCCGAGCTCACTCAGCTGGTGGTGGGGGCAGACTGGGATGTGCGCCCCAGCTGCCTGCCTCCAGGGCACACGCTCTGTCAGCACCACGCAGCATTGCTTCCCCTGGTTGCTGGATGACCACCCCCGGGCAGCGCCGGGCCCAGAGCCCTGGTCTTTTGACGTCTCTGTGAGGGTAGGGTCTGGAGAGCTGGCACACTCTCTTGCTGCCATCGCCTGCTCTGCTTGGTCCCGCTGCTAAGGGGCTGGAGCTCCCCAGGGGCCCGCTGGTGCCCATCCTGGGGACCAGTGTCAGCATGCTGATGCTGCAGTATTTACAGTGAGGCAGGTGGGATGGCGAAAGGTGTAAAAAACAAGGGTGACGCATACGCGGGTTAACCAAAAAACAGGTGAGGCAGAGTGGCACCTGCGGCTGTGCACCAGCTGGGCCAGGCAGAGGTCCCAGCGGGCCGCCCTGGCAGACAGGAGGGGGAAGGCACAGTGGGGCCAGGCTGGCTGCCAACTCCCTGGACTCCCAGCACCTGGCCACAAGAGGAGCGCGGGGCTGGGGGAGGCTCGGGGCTGAGCGAAGCCTCCAGGGGCCTGTCTCTCATGTGATGTTGGCAGGGACGGGGCTGCAGCAGCCTGGGGGCTGCCACCTGAGCAGCTTTCTCTGAGGCCTGGGATCAGGGCGCATGGTCTCCCCTCTCCACTTATTCCCAGCCATTCTCATCTCCCCGACATTGACACTGGGTGATCTCAGGTACCACGGACACGGGGTGGAACAAGTCTGTACAGACCTGGGCGTGGGACGGTGGTCAACTGCCCCACCGGGCAGCATCCCAGGCCTCAGCTCGGCCCTATGCTGAGGAAGAGCTGCAGGTGGCACATGGTGCCACCTGGGCTCAGGTTCCCCCCTCTCTCTCTCTCTCTCTCTGTCTCTCTCCCCTCTCAGCCCTTTCCATGCCCTGCTCCCCTAGCCCTGGCCAGGGTAGAGGCCAGTCCACACAGCATCTTCATTGGGGTTAGAAAAAGGGAGTTTTTCCTCAGGCCACATGGCTCGGTGAGAGGAAGGTGGGCTGCATTTCAGCCCTCTCGTGGCCCCTGGGTTCGGGATTCTCCTGCAGGCTACAACCTGCCACGTAACTGAGCTGCAGTCCGTGGAGTGTGAGTGTGCAGTGCGCTGCTCTTGGACCAAGGCTCTTCAGGTGTAGGTGTGCTCCCGCCCCCTGAATGTAGAGGATGACAAAGTCCGTAAGATAGAAGATCCAGTGTCGTGAATCACCATGTGGAGGAGAGCCACACACCCACCCAGAGCACCTGCCTAGACTATTAGCTGAGCAAGAAATAACCTGTTGCATTTGAACCATGAAACCCTTGGGGTATATTTTTTGTAGCAGCTGGTGGTACCCTGATCAATACAACCTGTTAGTGTTCTTCCTCGTCTGGTTTTTGTTCCCTATGTGACATCTGGCCTCTGCTTAGCCCTAGGTTATGGAGTATCTGGGACTGTTCCTCTTCTACTGCTTCACTGAGCAAGACGCTGCCCTCTCCAGAAGACTGTAAGCTGGTGAAGTTTTCTGGAGTATCAGAGAATCTGGGTCTCCCCCTCCGCTCCCGTCTACTCTCCTGGAAAAAGGAGAAAGTTGTGCCCTGAAGCAGTGTTTCTCAAGCCTCAGTCACACACCGACCACTGGCATAATTTTTGTTCCGTAGAACAATGCATGGCACATAATAGAAGCTTGATAAATGATGGTAAATTTTTATTGTGTTTCTATACCATCTACTATAATTTACTTAATATCTTTCTTTAGACTTTTATCCACTTAAAACTTATTGTACAAGAAAGTAAATTTAATATCACTAACAAAAATATCTGCAAAACGATATTTGATATGCTAGTTTTAATTTTTTTCTAAAATGCATTAAAATGAATTAGTAGCTACTGAGATAAACATCAACATGTGTGTCCATGATGCTAGCTCAAACCTGCCCACTCCCTCAACTGGGAAGCGCCGTCCCACGATGCGCAGCATGAGACAGGTACACGGCTAGTGCGTCCCCGGGACGCAGAACATAAGGAGTACGCCCAGGAGTGGTGAGGCTGGTTCTGGGCCCTGGGCAGGGAGGCTGGAAACAACCTGCTTCACACTTACAGTTCTGCACGGCCCTGACCCTCCTCTCACCATCAGGGCCTCTGCTGCAGGTTCTGTGAAGCCTGGAGGACCACCCTGATTTACTGGACATGTACACTGCTTGCTGGTGGGCAGCATAGGACAGGGGGCAGGCCATGGGCTCCAGTTTTCACCAGCTGCAGACCTCCTATTTCCTTCTCTGTCCTTGCCTCCCTCCTTGGTTCTCTGGTTTTGGCTTCCAGAGGGAATGAGCTCACTGTCGGTTCCAGCTCCCAAGGAGCACGTGGCATTCTCATGGGAAAGGAGGGGCATCTGTGCCTTCCTTGCCTTGGGTAGGGGGATGGCAATGGTGAGTCTGCCCAACTCGCCCCATCTCCCCACTGTCAACAGCCAACTCGAGGGCTCACCTTTGTTAAGAGACAATTGCCCCAAGTTGCCTGGATGCAGATGCAGGAGATCCAGGGGCTCTGGCCTGTTAAGGAGCTTTGTTGTCATGACTTCTGGTCTCCTAGCTGCCAAAGTCCTCTTGGAAGGGAGCGGGAAGGTAAGTGCCCAACCCCCAGCCCAGCAGGGAGGACAGAAGGAAGGAGGGAGGGACCCGCCCTGCTCACCTGTCCCCAGCAGCCCTGCGGCTGAGTGGGCACTTGCCCTCCAGTGAGGTGGCCGGTCCTCTCGGCCTGCCTGTGGGGAGGCCAGAACAACCTAGTCCTGGGGGCCACTGAATCCAAACCTAGGACTGCCCCCCCTCAGGCCTACTGGACCACCCCCCCAGCCACCAGATGAACTTCAGCCAAACCCTGAAAGGAAAGTCACTGTGCCCTGCATCCCACGTCAGGCTTGACCTGCTGAAAAGGCGGGGATGGAGGTCTGGTCCCACTCCATTTCTGTTGACTCTTCATCCTTGCCCCACCGCACACCCATCTACTCCTTCTTTCCTCACCTTCTCTCTGCACTCGTGCTCTGGCCTCCTCAAACTAAGCCCCTCCTCTGCCCCTGTTCCCCCTTCAAGCCACTGTCCTCCTCTTCCTCCTTTCGTCCTGTTACCTCCGTCCCCACTTCCGCCAGGGGTCTCAGTGCCCTCTCCATCTCCGGCCTGCCCTCTGCTCACCTGTCTTCTCTCCGGGCTCTGGGCCCCATGGGTGCTGCTTCCTGGACAGTGAGCTCCTCTGTCTCCCTTGTGGGCCCCATTCCTCCACCAGACTTTTAAGTTCCTCAGTCCTCAAAACCCTTCTTGCTTTCTCAAGCCACCTTCTTGGTGGGTGGGATGTCACCAGATCCTCCTCTGTACAGACTCCCTGGGTAGTGACCCCGGGTTCCCTGGCTCCTCCACTCAACTCAGCATGTTCCCGGTCAGTCCCACCCTCCCCCCCGCCCGTGGTTTCCCATCCCACAGTCTCCGTCACCGCCTTCCTTCCCATCTCAGTCTCAAGATTTCTGCCGTACCAGCAAATGACTGTTGCTATTTTCTTAATTTTTAAAAACGACATTAAATAAACTCATTTAAAAAAATCAGCTTATCTAGGACTTCCCTGGTGGTGCAGTGGTTAAGAATCTGCCTGCCAATGCAGGGGGCACGGCTTCGAGCCCTGGTCCAGGTAGATCCCACATGCTGCGGAGCAACTAAGCTCGTGCGCCACAACTACTGAGCCTGAGCTCTAGAGCCCACGAGCCTCAACTGCTGAGCCCGCGTGCCGCAACTACTGAAGCCCACACGCCCTAGGGCCCGCACTCCGCAACAAGAGAAGCCACTGCAATGAGAAGCCCGTGCACCACAACGAAGCGTAGCCCCTGTTCGCTGCAACTAAAGAAAGGCCGCACGCAGCAACAGAGAGCCGATGCAGTCAAAAAAAAAAAAAAAATCAGCTTATCCTATAAAAGAGTTGTAGTACATATATACAATGGAATATTACTCAGCCACAAAAAAGAATGAAATAATGCCGTTTGCAGCAATGGATGGACCTAGAGATTATCATACCAAGTGAAGTAAGTCAGACAGAGAGAAACAAATACATGATATCACTTACATGTGGAATCTAAAATATGACACAAATGAACTTATTTACAAAACAGAAACAGACTCACAGACGTAGAAAACAAACTTATGGTTACCAAAGGGGGATGGTGGGGGAGGGAAAAGTTAGGAGTTTGGGATGAAAATATCACACTACTATACATAAAATAGATAACCAACAAGGACCTACTGTATAGTACATGGAACTATACTCAATACCTTGTTAAAAACCTATAATGGAAGAGAATGTAAAAAAAGAATATATACATTTATATGTATATATATACATGTATAACTGACTCACTCTGCTGTACACCTGAAACTAACACAACATTGTAAATCAACTATATTTCAATAAAATTAAAGGGGCTTCCCTGGTGGTGCAGTGGTTGAGAATCCGCCTGCCAATGCAGGGGACACGGGTTCGATCCCTGGTCCAGGAAGATCCCACATGCCGTGGAGCAATTATGCCCGTGTGCCACAACTACTGAGCCTGTGCTCTAGAGCCCACGAGCCACAACTACTGAACCCACGCGCGTAGAGCCCGTGCTCCACAACGAGAGAAGCCACCACAATGAGAAGCCCGCGCACCGCAACAAAGAGTAACCCCCGCTCGCCGCAACTAGAGAAAGCCCGCGCACAGCAACGAAGACCCAACACAGCCAAAGATAAGTTAAAAAAAAAAAAAAACATCTTATCCTAAACAATAATATCAGTGAAATCAGAGGTCAGTGCGCTAATTTTTCTAATATACACTAAAATACACAAAACTACTCAAACAGAAGATACTGGTCCATGTGAACTGCCAGGTCAACTTGTGTGACCCCAGGAGCGCCTGAACCACTCTGGGGACATGCTGCCTTTCCAAAGGCAACTCTGTGTTTCCCATCACACAAACTAGAGACCCCAAGGCCAACTCCATTCTCTTCTTCTGTCCCTGCAGCCAACTGATTCCCAAGAACTGACATTTGCCCACAGAAAGGTCTGACTCCCCTGCAAGGCCACCCCTGCCTCCCCTGCATGGATGACAGCAGGGGTCCGACCAGTCTCCCAGCCTCCAGGCTCTCTCCCTTTAAGTAGGCTACTGCCGAGAGAGCATTTAATCACCCCCGCGAAACCCCACTACGCTGGAACCGAGGCCTCGTCACCTGCCCGCTACCTGCTAGAAGTTTCCAGGACCTCGCTAGTCAGCCACCCCGCCATGCAGCCTGCCTCCCTGCGAAGGCCCTGGAGAAAGACCTTCGCTGAGAGAGTGAGATGGAGACCAGAGGGAGGGAGGGAGACAGAGACCTGGGTGACTGATCAGGAGCCAGGTGGGTCGGGGAGAGTCCAGTGGAGCAAGAGACAGAGTCCACGTAAGATTCATGGAAAACGCAAGGATTTGGCCTCCAAAGATATGGGCATGTCATTTCAACGGTTTGTGGCTTAGTTTCCTCAGCTCTAAGCGGTGGTGCTCTTCACGCCATGTTCCCCTCCCAGGGTTTCTGTGAGAACCCGGGGTCTGGGGGAGTTCACAGCTCTCTGAACTGTGAAATGCTTCAATCATGGCGTGCATGCGTGTGCGTGAGTGTGCCTGAGCGTGGGTGCATATGTGCAGATCAGTGTTAGTAGTCTGAGTTGTCCTAACAATGAAAGTAAGTCTGCCTAGTTGAGCCACCTTTGTGAGATAACTTGGGGTGGACAAAAGCAGGCAGGATACGCAGGAGCCCCTGAGGGCAGCTGGCACTGCACACACCTGTGGCGCTTGTCTGGAGAGCCCGGAGAGCACTATCTTGCACCCTGGGGGGATGGGCCAGTCCTCCAACTCCCTCCAGCTCAGAGACCCATCCACCCGCCTTCCAAGTTGAGAGGGACTGGGCCTGCCTCTCCCAGGATTCTGGGAGGGAGGCAGCCGGCCTTCTCCACCTGGTGGGCCTTAGAGGCTGGCAGGAGGAAGTCCCCTGGAGGGAGTAGCCCCTCCCCAAGAGGGTGCTAGGGGCTGTTACTTGAGAACCAGGCCTGTTTCTATGGCACCAGGGAGAGACCCGGGTAGGGGGGAGGCCTGCAGCCAGCCCAGGCCAGAGCTCTGCCTGGTGAGTGCTCCCACAATGGCCCAGGCTGGACAAAAGCTCACTCTCCAAGGACAAGGCCACTGCCTCAATTAGCTCTCCTCCCAGGAGCGGCTCCACTGATCCCCTAAAAGGCACAGCAGGCTCTCGAGGGCTGCGTGCACCTCCCCCCCCACACCCCCACCCCCACCCGCCTGCCAGCCTTTGCTGAGTCCTGGCCACATTGTGCCCAGAGGCCCCCTGCTGATCTTTTCACTCTCTTTCCCCAACCGGCGCTGCCTTTGAAGTCAGGTCCTCTGTTCCAATTGGAAACTTTGCTCAGAACCAAAATTAGAGGCTGCACAATCAGCTTGCAATTTAAAATGCCACCCAGGTGTCCCCCTACCCCGCTACCCCCTTTTAAAATGTCATCTTAATTAGACGAAGCTTGGCTTCATGTTTTCTGAAGTTCAAGGTAATTTCTCTAGGACATTTCCCTCCTTTTAGTTATTTTTATCTGTGGCATAAGGGTGGGGTGGGGGGGAACCACCCAAGGCTAATCTGTGGGTCTGCAGACACCTTGATCCTCCAGCAGCTGGGGGTCGGCTGCCCCCTGGCTCTGGAAGCTGAGAACACACTGCCCTGAGGGGTTTGGAGAAGGCAGGTGCTGAGGTCTGACGTGGATTCTTTCCTCCAGTTAATTCAGCACAGGGCTGTCTGGGCCTCTCTCTTGGGCAAGGGGCTATGCTAGGGGTTGGGAGAAAACATGAAGGAGCCTGGGTGGGCTTGGCCAGCCCCAGTCCCACTTCCTTACCCAGTTTGTCACCCACTTCCCTGCCTAGACTCTGCCCTGCCTGGCAATGTTGAAGGAGGGTGTCCCAAAGTGTAGGCCACTGGGGACCGGCTGTAAAAACCAATGAATCACTCAGGGAGGTTTCCAACTCTCAAGGATTCTGATTAATCGTGGGTAAGAAAGTCTCAGTTTGGTGCCATTAAGTCTTTGACACTCTTAAACACTTGTTAATTAGCTCTTTCAACAAAGAGGGAGCAGGGCTGGTTAGGACTAGGACTGTCTCCCCTGGCCTCCCAGGGCATTTGAATATGCTGATCCAAAACCACAACCCTATCCTCAAAGAGGATGTCAGGAAAGACCCTGGTTACGGGCTGCATTATGTCCCCCTCAAATTCATACATTTAAGTCCTAACCACCCAGTCCCTCAGAAAGTGACTGTATGTGGAGACAGGTCTTTAAAGAGGTGATTAAGTTAAAATGAGGCCATCAGAGTGGGCCCTAAGCCATTTTGACTGGTGTCCTTATAAGGAGACTGGGACATACAAACAGGGAAGACCATGTGAAGACACAGGGAGAAGACAGACTTCTACAAAGCCGAGGAGAGAGGCCACAGAAGAAACCAACTCTGCTGGTATCTTGATCTCAGACTTCCAGCCTACAGAGCAGCAAGAAAATTTCCCTTTGCTTAAGCCACCGAGTTTGTGGTACTTTGTTGTGACAGCCCTAGCAAACAAATACAGCCCAAGATGGGGCTCTCCTGGGGCTGGGAGTGGGGGTTCTCCCTCCACCTTCCCAGATTCTACCTACAAGGCCACGGCAGGGTCTGGGTCCTGCTTCGCCTTGAACCTCATCCTGAGGCTCCCTTGCCCTCATTTACCTGAATCTGCCGGCCACCCAACCCCCCCCCCCCCAGGCTTGGCAACACACCTGCCAAGCTCATTTCCACCTCAGGGCCTTTGCACGCCTCCTCCTGCTACCTCAAGACTTTGAGAGATTGGCTCTTCTTAGTTTCCAGTCTCAGTTTAAATGTAACACCTCCGCTCCCCTCAAAGCTTTCCCTGATGTCCGCCCCTATCTAAAGCAGGTGCTTCCTGTTGTTCCCACCAGCATTCTTTCCTTTAACAGAACTTATCACAGTGTGTAATTAGATACATTTGTTTCCTCACTATTTATCTTCCTAGGGAGGCTGTGAGCTCCATACAGGCAGGGCCTGCACCCGCTTTGTTGACTAGTTTGTTCACTTATGGAATGAAGAAATGAATGAATTCTGGGACATAAGCTGAGCTGGGTACCAGGTGCCATCTCCTTGTCCTTGGAAGGCCTGGCAGCACCAGGGTGGGCCAAAGACAGGGTCAGGAAGCAGAGAAGGGAGTGCCCAGTCTCAAGGTCTCTCCTCACCTCGACAGGAAATGCAGGAGAGCCAGGTTATAGGGCAGACTAGTCTTGAGAGGAGCTGAAATGTCACAGGTCTGAACACAAACCCCCCTCTGTCCTGGATGCCTCCAGAGCAACTGGAGGGGAATGTGCTGGCTCTGCTCTAGGAGAGGTGGACCGCATCCCTCCTAGGTGCCCACCTATGCCAGCTGAACACTGACACAACCACATATGTGTGGGACACACATGCAGGGATGGGCCAGCTCACCGACTCTTGGCCAGGCCGAGACAGGTGGTCAGTGGAATTCTGGAACTGAACTGTGCATGGGATAGGGCTGTTTTCAGGGGTGAAGGGATTTGTTTTATTGTCTAAATTTCAAATCCTCTAATATTCCTCCCAAGAAGTTGTCTGGTTGGAAGTACTGCAAATGAAAACCGAAGAAAGAACACGAACTGCAGAAAAGTGGAGAATGTTTGCCAACATTTAAAAAAGAGAGAAAAACAAAATGGAACTTGTAAACTGACTTTGGAGCCTACCTGTGTAATCACATCCACCTGGGCCCCTTCTCCCCTCAGGGATTGTGAGGGACCAGTGTTCTCTTGTTACAGATGATGGACACGGAAGCCAGCTACCCAAAGTTAAAACGCGAGGTTATGCTCGGTGTATCTAATATATCTCTGATTTTGAACAATACAGGAAAAATGCCCATTAACAGAAAACCAGGGTTTCCGTGGACCCACTGAATAAATGATAAAAGACACCCCAAAAATACTGGTTTGAAGAGGGACCAGGGATCTGCCTGCCTGGGATGCCATGGCTCTTAGTCAGCCCTGGAGACAAGACTGGAATTTGGGGCAAGGATTTCAGCAAGGAGTGGCAGAACACAGGCAAAGCCCCTGAGTGGGGCAGAGACAAGGGGCCCACTGAAGCCTGGGGTTGCAGGGTCTTGCTCCCCTGATGAGGGTGGCACCGAGTGTGGCTCTCACCACGGTCTAGGGTATGTGTTTCCAGGCCTCCTCCCCTTGGACCCTGAGCTCTTAAGTCAGGCGCTCTCTTGCATTCAGGACCTACCACTGAGTGGGGCACACACCAGGTACTCAGTAAACACTGGATGAACAAATGAACTTGCTAGGGAAGGAACCAACGAGCACTGCACCAGGGGCTTACAAGACTTGGGGTGCAAGATGGGTGTTCTCCCATATGGCCTTCCAGCTCATTCTCCCCTGCCGGCCTCTAAAAACAGGGAGCTGAACTGGGCAGGCCAGAGGCAGGAAGCTGGTTTCAACTTGAAGGCCAACTCTGACCAACTCAGTGGCCGCCTGGGGCACAGCCACCATGACAGGACTGAGGCCAGGCTCAGTGCTGTGACTGATGGGCAGTGACTGCCAGGCATGAGGGCTGGGGGTCAATGGCAGCACACGAGCCACCTCTGTGCATCTCCTTGGATGTGACCGTCTCTGAGGTGGCCGATACCATCACACCGTGTGACGCTGCGCAAGCGCGCGACTATCTAAGGGGCTCTCCTCCCCCAGAAGGTGAAATCTCTACCCGAGGCCTTGCCATCTAAGATACCCGCTCAAGCTTTGCCTCCTGTAGGCTGGTCCCCTCAACCTTTCCCAAGTCAGGGTCCAGCAGAGGATGATGGCATCTGTACCGCACCTTCCGTACACGTAGGAGGGGATCCCTTGGGCACACCTGTAACCCACCTTGTGCTCCAGGACACGCGGCAGGAGAGCCTCTGCTCTGGGAAGGCTCTGCGCCAGCTCCCATGCCTGCCTCTCCTCTGAGTGCCTACACTTGGCTCTGAATCGCACCAGTTAGTTGCCGAATGGGCGTCTGTGTGTCGGTCTTGAAAAACAAGACTTTGATCCCTCTGGGGGCAGTTTCAATGTCTGGAAGTGGCAGGATTAGCACTTGAAGGCTGCTTACGACTCCTGTGTCCCTTCTCCACCAACTCTCCACCTTGCCTGACCCTGGAGGTCCTGGTTCGGGCCAGGGGGAGTTCCAGTGACGTCTGGACATTCATGAGCTGAGTCTGGGAGCACCATGGCACTCATCAGATATGTGCTGGGGGCTTGTCACAGCACTTCATCCTCCCAGAAAAATTTTAGGGGGAATTATTTATAGATAGGAAAAAATGTTCTTCCCATGATTCATTCAACTAACCATAAAGCAACTGTTTTTAATAATTTGGGACATGTAAGAAAAGGAAAATGTCAGGGCAAGCCATAAATATAAGACTGAGGGCACGGGCTGGGTGAGAAATCAAGACACACAGTGATGATACCAGTAATGTGGGTAACGGGGCCTTACAGCAGGTAGGTTGGGGTGCTGGCTGTGCTCGAGGCGCCTTCTGAGCGCAGCCAGTGTGTGAGCCCCC
Organism: Tursiops truncatus; assembly: GCF_011762595.2. Classification (NCBI taxonomy): domain Eukaryota; kingdom Metazoa; phylum Chordata; class Mammalia; order Artiodactyla; family Delphinidae; genus Tursiops; species Tursiops truncatus. Next base: position 28,418,479 of record NC_047052.1, on the reverse strand, counting down.
AGCCCCCAACGGGGCACTGCCGACCACGGAAAGAGGTTCGACTTTTATTCCAGGTGTGGTGGGAAACCACTGGAGGGTTTAATGGAGGGCTGAGAAATGCTATTCTGGTTCTGAAAGCTCACTCTGGCTGCTGTGTGCAGCCAGACTGGGTGTGGGAGGGCTGGGATGGTGGCCACGGAGAGAACACCAAGGAGGCCACTGCAGTCAGCAGACGAGGGATGGCGGAGGTTTGCAACGTCGGAGCTGGAAGGGCCCTTAGAAATGATGCTGTCTACACTCCCTCATCATACAAGCTGGCAAACTGAGGCACAGAGAGGAGGGATTACAGGGTCTCTGAAGGTTCAGCTGGTGGCTCCCAGCAAGGAGATAGGACTAAGCTCAGGCTGGCTGGGAAGTGGGGCACGTCAGGGGGAAGGGGCGGATGCTGGTGGAAACCCTTTAGGGAGAGGCCACAGTTTGAACGGCCAAGTAGCTGGGGCCCGGGAACTTCAGTCTGCCTGGGCTGGCACTGGGGTCCTTGAGGATTGAGCGTTGCAGGTGGGAAGGGGCTGTCCATGGGGCTAGAAGGAGCAGATTCTGAGCTGCACGTTGAGAAGACTGCTCACGTCAAAGTGAGATGGGACACAGGTGCCACTGTCTGGATAAGGCAGGGGAGGACCCTCGGGTAGGGGCACTCAGGGCCCCAGGCCTCTTGGCTACACCCACGTTTCCAGACAGCAACACGGAGAGAGTAACTGGACCCTGGAACCATGCCTACTTAGCCTCTCTGGGTCTCAGTATCCACATCCGTAACATGGAGGTGATAACAGCATAGGATGCTGGGTGCTTTCAATGTTAGCGCAGTCAGGCGCTCAGCGTGACAAAGAGTAAAAACGTAACATAACGGCCACTGTGGTCTATGAGTCACACAGGACTGCTGTGACTGAACCCCTCAATCAAGCAGAACAGCGGAGCTGTGTCCTACTTGGAAGAAATGCACAGTGAAGTAAGTACAAGTCAGGGGGTTGGTTAAAAATAACTCACCAAAACAAAACAAAAAACCCACAAACAAATATGTAAAAAACCCCGATCTCCCTGTGCACATAAGCACACACATAGCAATAACAAACAAAATTAGCTACTCCTGTGATAAGTGCTTAGAGGGTTAAGCGCAGAACAACCCGACCTCCTACAGCCCTGGATAAATGAGAACAAGGCAGAAGAAAATGAAGTCAAGAGACAAATGAATGACGCAAGGTCCCAGAGCTGGAAGCTAGAGCTGGGGTGTGTCTAGATCTTTCTCACCCCCAAAACCTGTGCTCTTGGCTCTACCACACCCCTTCTGTAAGAGCCTTCATCTTTAAAAGCACATCCAAGTCACCCCAAGGTACTTAATGAAGTGTGTTACCTCTTCCATTAATACTCTCAGAGGGGTGACATCAAAAACCCTTCATCAACGGTAAGGGCTAAAGTGGCCCAGGCTCTGTTTTCTAGACCACTGTAGCTATCTGATGCTGTCAGCCTAAGTTTAACCATCAACCACTGTCAGCATCAGTCAGCCTGTGTTCACACTGGCCACACAGGCTAACGTCGGAGCTCCCAAAGGTCTGAGGAACGAGGCCTGGCACTGGCTGAGAGATGTGAGCCTGTGGCCACTTGGCAACGAGCAGGTGGTGAGAACCACCACCTCAGGGACCGGTGGCCGTGAGTGTCAGGCTTCTGGAACTAAAGCTGTCGTTCCCTGGAACTCTGACAGGAGAGTGGGAGACAAGGCAAACTCTCCAATTAGTAAAATGAGGTTCAGGTAAAATTCCTCACATTGGTGGTTCCCCTGGAAGCCCTGAAGGGGTCTGAGAAAACTCGGGAACCTCTGTGGGCCCACAGACACACCATCAGCTCCACCTGGGGCTCCTTCACGCCTATCTGTATAAAAGTTTATATTTGAAAAACTATTCTCTTTCCTTCTCAGGGATAAGCTGCTGAGTACAGAAGCATCCCATTTTTACAGATGAGAAAAATGAGGTCTGGAGAGGGAAGCGTTTTACCCAGGGAGGCATTTGGGCAACCCTAGATTTCGGTCTGGCTCTCTCACTAGCCGTCTGTGTGACCTCGCCAAGCCTTACCACCTGAATCTGTGAAACAGTCCCAACTTCTCAGGGTGCTGGGATGCTTAAAGGAAATAATATGAGCCCTTTAGGACAGAGCCTGGCACACGGTGAGCTGTCAGTAGATGTCAGCTGTGGCCATGTCACACGGTCGGCCGCAGCTCATGCTGCGGCCGGAAGCTGGCTGGTTACCACCTTGACTTCAAGCAGCCACCCATTCGTGGAATCTGCTTATTTAAATCCTCTGCACTGCTTGGCCACTATCTGGCTTTTCTTGTTTATTTGTACGTTTCTCACCTCTAAAGTCTAAGTTCAGTGAGAGTTACTCTCCTCAGAGGCCTCAGCTAGCAGCTTACGTGGCTGGCACATGGTAGGTCTTTAGCGTAACCTTTTTAGGATTGTAGGAGGCCCCTTTGAGAGCTGACAAAAGCTACAGGCCCTTTCCTTAGAGAAGGCACATGGTCAAACACACACAAACCACACAGCCAAATACACAAGTGTGTACACGCGTGCACGCACCAACTGCCTTGTATTTCTGGGGTTGCAGCCCCCAGAATCTGTGGTTAGGTATCCGGCCAACTATAAAACACAGGGACCCAAATGGTTTCTAAGCCACAAGATTTGCTCTGATTGTCTGACTGCTGCTCCCCCATGCCTAGGTAAACTGGGCTGATTTCTCCCAGTAGAGTAATAGGCCTGGAAAAGCTGCTTGTTTGACTATTTCTGTCCTGCTGAAGATGCTGTTTCCTCACCGTCTATACTGTGTGGAAGAGGTTACTCTGTCAGCCTCCATGCAAATTTAATACTGCTCTGAAATCTCAGCCCCACATAAATATAAATGTGCTTCCAACTCCGAGGTTTCAGTGCCCAGAGGGAGTCTTTCAGAGATCATTCAGGGAGTTACTTGATATACTGAGGTGACAGCTTATTGGAAAAAGTGATTCAGAGACAAGAAAGGAAGAAGAAAAGGAAGGGCTAGGAGAGGCCAGGGAAGAAAGGAAGGGAGACCAGGAGGGCCCTGGGGGTGGGTGGAGCTGGGCCGGGGCCTCCGCACACAGAATCCTGGGCATCGAAGCTCTGCCAGGCGCTTTCTGAAAAGGCTTTTATTTGAGGGAATTAGACGCGGCTGATTAGAGAAAGCAAGCCCAGAGCCCCCCTCCCTAGAGTGGGACTCACCTCCACCAACCCTTCAGTGAGGAGCTGGAAAAGCCTTCTTTCCCCAGCGGACAGCCCCAGGAAGGCTGGCCGGTAGGCCAGCATTGGGCCCTTCACCTGGAGCATGAAGGCGAGAATGTTCACCTGGGCTCTGGGCTCTGAGCCTTGCTGGGGCAGCTGATCTGCCTTTGGAGTCAGGCAGGCCTGAGTCTTGGTCCTGGCTCTACCACCTATCAGCTGTGTGACTGTGGGCAAGTCACTCAACCTTCCTCAGCCTCAGTTTCCTGTCTGTAAAATGAGCATAACCATATTACTTACCTAGCTCACATGGCTAAGGCAAGCTTTCCCAAACTTCAGTCCTTTCTGTCCTGCTTCCGTAATTTCTGCCCGTTCTGTGTAATACCCCTGGCCTTATGCGTATAATACGTTTCTTTTACTTGACTCACTTTTTTAAAAAGTTAAGCCCCTACACTGGCCTTACTCTAATATCTGGGCAATCATGAGCTAGATGGGCTACATACTTTTTGGATTCATATTAAAATAAACATGTCATTATTAAAATGAAGAATGAAAATGAAGAACATCATAAACAACGGTGTCTGGCACAGGGCCTGCCTGAGTGTGCCCCTTACACGGGGTAGCTGTTACTCCCTTGTTGGCATCACTGTCACTCAGAAGTACAAGTGGAGTGGGGGTGACTGTGGGGTCTATCCAGGCACCTGTTCAAGAACGCTTCCCCCATCTGGGGCTCCAATCCCTTCCTGTCAAAGCCTAGACCCCAACCTGGGTTCCTCCCTCACCTGCTCCCCCTGCCCTTCCCATAATACCTCATGTCTGCACATATAAAAAAAAAATCATGCTACACAAAGATAACTAATTTTTTTGTTGTTGTCTAGTTCTACATAAAGGAGGGAGTCTATCCTCTCTGGCCCAGCCCAGCTGCACAAAATTTTCCCATCTTCACAACTTCCTGAATTTCAAAGGAGGGGAAAGAGTACTCTATCCAGCACTGCCTGGTTATTTGTCAATTCTGCCTAGCTGACTAATCCAGAATTTCCTAATTACAACTCCACCAGGAAGCTGTAACAGTTTCATTAAAAAAAAAAGAGAGAGAGAGAGAGAGAGAGAGAGAGAAGAACCCAAATTCAAGCCTTACAAAAAATTCTCACCTTATAAAAACATACACACACACACAAAACAAGCCAATCGAACAAAGCAGGTGCACTGTGTCCGTGGCCTCAATGCAGTTGGAAGCTGTGTGTGTAGAGGAAACAGGCTTGGGCTGGACTCAGAAGTCCCAGGGCCAAGTCCAGAATCTGCATTCACCGGCAGTGTGGCGCTGGACCAGGCACTTGACCCCTCTGAGCCCCAGCCGCCTCGTCCGACTGGGGGTAGCAGTAGCTGGCCGGTGAGGCTGCTGGGTGGCCGAGGGCAGGGTGTGAGTGCTTTGTGAGGTGTGGAGCACCACGTAGACGTCAGAGGTGCAAGTATTTTCTAGTCTGAGGGGTCACTTTTGGGTCTAGCCTTGACTGAGCTGAGAGGCAGGTGGAGTTCATCTGACCCTACTCTGGGCACAGGGAATCCCACATCCTACTCCCAGAGGGCTATTTTCTCAGTTAGCTGATGGCTAGTCCCCACTGGTAGATGCTTTTCCCTCCAGGGGTATTAGTACTTTACCAGGACTCCTAGAGACTTAAAAGCTTTTAAAATCCAGAAGGCTCCATCTCTACTTGGGGCACTTTAGGCACGGGGGAGATGCTTTTGAGTGGGGCCTCATCCCCACTCTTGGATAATATGCCTCCCGTAGGAAGAGTTCTGGGATGGCTACAGCTTCCAAACAACTGGAATCCTCTCATTTTATTCCTAGGGAAGGAACCTGGGTTCTGGAACCAACTCAGACTCTGACCTAGAGACCCGGTCAGCTCCCGTCACAGGGTTTGTTCAGTTTCCCAGAAGTACCTGAGAAAGCAAAGCGCTCTGGCCAGAGACAAAGGTCTGCTCTCCAATCCCCTCCTGCCCGAGGCCCTGGCTGTCGGGGCCCAGCAGCTTGTCATTGCCGGCCAGCGCTGTAGGTTCTGGGGAGAGAGGACCACCTGGGCAGAAGCACCTCAGGGGCTCCAGTCTTTTGACCCCTTGATCCTTGGCCTCTGTGTGTTCCCTGGGCTGGAAGCAGTGAGAGCCCAGACACCCTGCTGAAGCTACTCCAAAGTGACCAGTGAGAGAGCCCCTTCTGTGTCCCTGTTCATTCAGGTGGCCCTGAACGCAGCCTTGTGGAGGGCCACTATAACCCAACTCTGCATGGGAAACAAATGCTTCAGCCTTCAAAGCTGAAGGACGTTGTTTAGTTGAGCTCAATTCTGGAGCCTGTCACCCTGGCAACGGGTCTTTGGGGGGATTTACATCTCATGCATCACAACAGGGGAAAAGCCATTCAGCACGTTGGAGGGGTGGTAAAAACGCCGCAACACAAAACCAGTGTGCCCCCTCTTCCCAAGAGCGCGGCCACAAAACAAAACAGAATCAACAAAAAAACTTCCCACAAGCCCATTTGGCCTTGGCTGGCAATCAGCCAAACAGGAATTCAAATTTAATCAAACTTTCATGTCTTCCTTGTAAAGCTCAGGAAATCAGTAACTGGTTTTATAATTGAATTTTCTGATCACGTATCAAAGGAATGGGTCCTGCCAAAGGCCAAGGAATGGCCTGTCTCCAGTAAGGACGCTAAGGTCCTTGATGGAGGCTCCGCACTGTAGGGGACAAGAACTAACTACCGGTGGCCTAAGAATAGAGCCTGTTATTTATAACCAGAGAAGCCAGTGACAGCCGAGCCCTGCCCTTATGAAGTGGTCTCCCGCCAAACATCCACCCCAGGGCCGCAGGGTTCTGATTCAGAAAGGAAGCCTTTGGCAACGCAGGATGGAAGACGGGGGAGGCCGAAGGCAGGCAGACCATCTTGCTAAGGAGCTTTTCCAAAAGCATTGCAGAGGGAAGGAGGCCTGACCCAGGGCGGAGGCCTGGGCAGAGAGAGGAAGGGGCTGGTGCAAGAGCCATTCTGGAAAAGGAAGTGGGACACAGGAGGGGAGGGAGGAGTCCAAGGTTTTCGGCCTGAGTAACTGGGAGGAGGGTGGAGCTTTCAACATAAAGAAGGAAGGTAGTGTATATATGTCCATGCCACTCTCTCACTTTGTCCCAGTTTACCCTTCCCCCTCCCCGTATCCTCAAGTCCATTCTCTAGTAGGTCTGCGTCTTTTTTATTTTTGTTGCAGTACGCGGGCCTCTCACTGTTGTGGCCTCTCCCATTGTGGAGCACAGGCTCCGGACGCGCAGGCTCAGCAGCCATGGCTCACGGGCCCAGCCGCTCAGCGGCATGTGGGATCTTCCCGGACCGGGGCACGAACCCGTGTCCCCTGCATCGGCAGGCGGACTCTCAACCACTGCGCCACCAGGGAAGCCCAGTCTGCGTCTTTATTCCCATCTTGCCCCCTAGGTTCTTCATGACTATTTATTTATTTATTTTATTTTTTTAGATTCCATATATATATATGTGTTAGCATACCGTATTTGTTTTTCTCTTTCTGACTTACTTCACTCTGTATGACAGACTCACCAAATGTAAAACAGATAGCTAGTGGGAGGCAGACGCATAGCACAGGTAGATCAGCTACGTGCTTTGTGACCACCTAGAGGGGTGGGATAGGGAGGGTGGGAGGGAGGGAGACGCAAGAGGGAAGAGATATGGGGATATATATATGTCTATGTATAACTGATTCACTTTGTTATAAAGCAGAAACTAACACACCATTGTAAAGTAATTATACTCCAATAAAGATGTTAAAAAAAAAAAAGGAGGAAGGTAGAAGCAGCCGGCTCTGTGCTCTGTGCGGCCTGGTCTGGCCTGGGCCGGGGTGCTGAGGGGCCTTGGCAACGGGAGTGCTAACAGGTACAGCTCAGCTTTTCTGTGCCCTCGCTGGTTGCTTTACAATCATCCTCTCATTTAATCTTCACGACAGCCCAAGAAGATGATCATTTATTGTCCCCATTTTACAAACCAGGAAAGCAAGCCTCAGAGAGCAGAGGTGAAGATCTGCCTGCTCATGAGTCCTGGAGCTGGGACTTGGACCCAGGACGGTCTGATCCCAGAGTCCACAGTTCAAGCCCTAATGCCACACTGCCTCTTTACCTGCAGATAAAGGTATCTCACAGCCAAAGAGAAAGAATCAGAAAAGGATTCCGAACGCTCAAAAGAGAGGTATGAGCTAGAGATGGAAGCTTGAGAGTCAACAAAGCAACGTTCATTCATTAATCCACTTTAAAATGTTCATGGTAAAGGCAAGCCACAGACTGGAGAAAATATTCACAACACATATCCAGGATATATTTTTTAAAAACTCTTACAACTCATTAATAAGAAGACTAACAACCCACTAAAAGGGAAGAATAAAAAGGTGTGAACAGATACTTTACAAAAGAAGATACACAAATGACCAAAATGGTGCCAAATATCATTAGTCATCAGGGAAATGCAAATTAAAAAGCACAGTGAAATACTACTACATACGAACTAGAACAGCTAAAATATAAAGGACTGACAATTCCAAGTGTCGCTGACAGTGCAGGACGATAGGAACTCTTTCATACACTGCTGGTGGAGTTTTAAATAGTACAACCACTTTGGAAAGCAGTTTGGAACTTTCTTATAAAGTTAACACACCCTTACCATATGACCTAGCAGTTCCACTCCTAGGTATATACCCAGGGAAGTAAAAATATATGTCTACACAAAAACCTGTACATCAGGGCTTCCCCGGTGGCACAGTGGTTGAGAGTCCGCCTGCCAATGCAGGGGACACGGGTTCGTGCCCCGGTCCGGGAAGATCCCACATGCTGCGGAGCGGCTGCGCCCATGAGCCATGGCCGCTGAGCCTGCGCGTCCGGAGCCTGTGCTCCGCAACTGGAGAGGCCACAACAGTGAGAGGCCCGCGTACCGCAAAAAAAAAACAAAAAAAAAAAACCAAAAAACCTGTACATCAGTGTTCTAGCAGTATTATACATATTAGCACTAGAAAGGAAATAACTTAAATATCCATCCACAGATAATTAGGCAGACAAATGATGGTCTATACTTGGGTTAAGTTTGAAGTTAAGTTGGTCACAATAAAGCACCCAGGTGTTATGGAGAGAGACAGCAGCAAGAATCCACAGCCAGGCAAGGGGTTGGGGAGGGGCAAAGTTTGTAGGCATCTGACATCCGGTCCAGTTCTGTTTTTATTTTTGTTTTAAGCAAAGGCGTCTGCTGTGGTTGAAGTGAGAATACCAGCCCCTACGCTCTGCAAGCCTGGTCCTACACAAACCACTAAGCTGACCCCCTGCCCCATGCATGTAGGAGGCTCGGAGAAGGATGGGGCCTTCCCAACTTGGCCTCCTAAGTTAGTACCAGAGCCAGGACTGCAACAGGACTCCCCCGGCAGAGCCCAGCCTGGAAGTCAGGCACACCGGGGGCCTGGCCCTGCTACTAGTTGGGCAGGTGACTTAACCTTTCTCTGCTCATCTGTAAAATGGCAGTAATAACACCCACCACAGGATTGTTGGCACAGTCAAACGACAGGATGCCGTGTTTCCTAATAACTAACATGTAGCGAGCACATAACATGTGCCAGATACTGCTGTCCATCATCTGACACCCTAACCACCCTACGCTCTATCTGCATTATGGGAACAGGCTACTGAGGAGGAAAGTCGGTGCAGAGGGGTCACAAGGCTGGCAAGCACTGGAACCACGGTTCCTTAAGGCAGTCTAGCATCTGAGCCTTTTCACCCAATGCCATGTTCCCAAGCTCAGTCATTCAGGTGTCACTTTTTCTTCCATATCAATAGAGCCCTGAAATTAGCCTCATCGTAAATGGTAATTTAGGTGAAATTATGAGTTTGATGTGTTAAGTGGTTTTTTTCCTAACACGCATGACAATAGACATATAACAAATTAAAAAAAAAAAAAAGGTTTAGGGCTTCCCTGGTGGCGCAGTGGTTAAGAATCCAACTGCCAATGCAGGGGACACGGTTTCAAGCCCTGGTCCGGGAAGATCCCACATGCCGCGGAGAAACTAAGCCCGTGCGCCACAACTATTGAGCCTGTGCTCTAGAGCCCGTGCTCTGCAACAAGAGAAGCCACCGCGATGAGAAGCCTGCGCACTGCAATGAAGAGTAGCCCCCGCTCGCCGCAACTAGAGAAAGCCCGTGCGCAGCAACGAAGACCCAACGCAGCCAAAAATAAATAAATAAATTTATAAAACAAAAACTACCAGATGGTTAGTTTGTTTTTTTTTAAAAAAAGGGTTTACATGTATCTCACATCCACCAAAGTATGTGCATCAGGCTAGAGAAACAATGACATAACATAGAAGCTCCTAGAACACAGCACCTGGAATCAAAGTTCCAGGGCCATCACGCATATCAGTGTCAGAAGGCGGTCCATCTTCACAGAGCTGGGACAGAGGAGATGGGGGGCGGGGGGGCTCTGCCACAGCTGTCACCAGCAAGTGACCTCAGGTTTGCTCCATCATGTCACAGAGCAGAGACGCTCTTTCACTGCTCAGTCCCCACAACTTCGCTGGGTCCCCATGAGAAGCAGGGGACAGACAGGCCCGGAGGAGCCACGAACATGGACCTCTCGCCACGCTCGAGGTGGGGCTTCAAGGAGCAGGAGGCGATTTGGCTAAAATTCCCACCTGCGCCCTGTGCCAGGCACTGCCTTCCTGCAACGACAGCATTTTGACTTTTCTTCCCGAGGTCACAGCTAGACATTTTCCAGACCCCCTTGCAGTTGGGTGTGACCAAGTGACCAAGTTCTGGCCAATGGAATGTGGCCTGGCCCTCCCCAAACTTTCCTTACAACCTTCCATGCATTTCCTTTCCCTGTCTGCTGGCCTGATGTCAGGAGTCCAGCAGAAGACCCTGAGGCTGAGGGGCTGGCAAAGCCACAGAGCAGAGGGGAACTGCCTCCTGGCTGCATGGGCCAGAGCACCCCTCACCTTTCACATCAGACTGTGATGTGAACAAGAAACATTCCTTTACTGTGTTGAACCGCTGAGATTTGGGGGTTGTCTGTTACACCAGGTAAGGTCAGGCGTTTTCTGGAATGTCAAGGGAATTCCGTTGCTACTATCCTGGAACTTAGTCCTAGGGAGGTACCAATACATTCTCTAGAATTTCTGAGCAACACCGGGCTCCTCCCAGAATAGACATTTACCAAATAAGACAGCAGAGGCAAACTTGTTGCCCGTGAGCCATATACATGCTGTGCACTCCGACACCCCGGACAGCAAATCCTGGCTCCATTTTATACCCAGGAAAGACAAAATACTAGCATCTTTCGAGATTGTTCTGGGAATGCGATGGGAGAGAATGTGCAGAGCATCGAGGGCTGAGTGGATGCTCAGTGTATGGTGGTCACCTCTCCACTCTGCCACACTCGTCCCACGGGGCTGTGGGCACAGCTCATCACACAGACTCAGAGCCCCCAAACCCATGGCAACCGCAGTCTGGGTGCAGTTCAGGCTGCTGGCTGGGCAAGAACCTGTTGGGAACGTTGTCCACGAAGCAAGAAAGAGCCAGTTCCTGTAGCTCCAGGAGGGTGCAAGTCCCCAAGGGAGAGCTGGTAAGAAAGATGAGTAGGACCAGAAAAGAAGGAGACCCAAGTAAGGTGGCAGGGGAAGAAGTGGGTGAGACTTCAAGGGACACTATCCAGGAAGGGGAAAGATAACCCACAGAAGGGGAGAAAAATATTTTCAAATCATACGTCTATATAGGACTGGTGTCCAGAATGTATAAAGAACTCTTACGACTCAATAGTAAGACAAATAACCCAATTAAAAAGTGGGCAAAGGTTCTGAACAGACAATTCTCCCAGGAAGATATACAGATAGTTAATAACATATGAAAAGATGCTCAACATCCTTAGTCATTAGGGAAACACAAATTAAAACCACGCTGAGATACCACTTCACACCCACTAGGATGGCTATGATAAAAAAGATGGACAGTAACAAATGTAAGCGAGAATGTGGGGAAACTGGAACACTCCTATATTGCTTACGGTAATGTAAAATGGTACAGCCGCTTTGGAAAACAGGTGGATACTCCTCAGAAAGTTAAAACAGACTTAGAATATGACCCGTGAGTTCCACTCCTAGGTATACACCCAAGAGAAACAAAAACATGAGTCCACACAAAAACCTATGCATGAATGTTCACAGCAGCATTATTACCAGGGTAGCCAAAAAGTGGGGACAACCCAAATGTTCATCAACTGACGAATGCATGAACAAAGTCTGGTGTTTCCAAATTCCAATACAATGGAACACTATTTGGCTACAACCTGGATGAGCCTTGCAAACGTCATGCCGGATGAAAGAAGCCAGACACAGAAGAGTATATATTGTATGATTTCATTCGTATTAAATGTCCAGAACAGGCAAATCCACAAGGACAGAAAGTAGATTGGGGTTGCCAGGGGCTGAGGGTGGGGTGGGGGGGAATGGGGAGTGACTGCTAGTGCGTATGGGGTTTCTTTTTGGGGTGCCTGCCCTCTGTGTCCTGCCTGAAGAGGGACCTTGTTCCAGGGGAAGATGCACAGAGCCAGCTTCCAGCAGGTATCACCTCCCGCATCTGTGACCCTGCTCCCCTTCCTACAGAGTACTAGGGCAAGGGGTGTGGTTTCCATTCAGTAGCTGAGAAAACTCAGGCCTGGGAGATGGCCTATGAACAAGATGGCTCTACAGTACAGGATCCAAACTCATTCTGGTCCTCCACAATCTGATTTTTGACTCTGATCTCACAGGGGGTCATACCAGTGGCAGAAAGGGCAATGGGCCAGGTTCTGAGATATCTGGGCCCAAGAACAACCCTGCCACTGACTAGCTGCTTGACTGTGGCCCAGTCATTTGAATTCTCTGAGCCTCAGTTTCCTCAAGTGTAGACACCAGTTATGCCTGCCCCACAGGTGGGAAGTCCAGAGCTCAAAAAAGATGGCAGAAGTAAAAGGGATTTACTTTTGCGCCAAACCCAGGGCTCAGAGCTGGGAAACAAAGGGTGCCTGCCCTCACAGGGGCTCATCACAGAGCTGTGTAATTGGTAGAGGCCTCAGACATGCCAGGCAAGTTCACTACCAAGGGCCAAATCAGGGTAGTAGATCATAAAGGCTAAATCCTCTCAGTAAGAGTGTTCTAGACGGAACATACGTGTGGCCAAAAATTCGCACGTTGAAGCCCCAACCCCAGTGTGGCTGCATTTGGAGTAAGGAGGTAATTAAGGTTAAGTGAGATTATACGGGTGGGGCCCTGATCTGACAGCACTGGCATCCTTATTAGAGACCTCACAGGGCTCTCCCTCCCCCTCTCTGCAGTCACGTGCCTAGGGAAGGCCAGGTGGGGACGCAGTAAGAAGGTGGCCATCAGCAAGCCAGGAGGAGAGCTCTCACCAGAAACTATCTGAGCCAGAACCTCGATAGTGGGCTTCCTGCCTCCAGAACTGTGAGAAAATAAATTTCTGTTGTTTAATCTATCCAGTCTACGTTTAGTTAAGGCAGCCCAAGCCGACTACTACAAAGAGCTCACGCATACTGTTCAAGCCCTTTACGTTGTCCCAAGCATGAGATAAGAACCATTACTATCCCCATTTTACAGATTTAAAAAAAGAAGCGCAGAGCAGATCGGTAACTTCCCCCAGGTCACACCTCTGACAGAAAGCAGCATCGGGCTCAGCAGGGGGCAGGCTGGCGGCAGAGCGTGAGCCTGAGCACCACTCAGTGCGGGAGGGAGACAAGTCTGTGAGCTCCTCATGCGCATGGGTTGTGAGGGCTTGTCCGCTGCCAGCCTGGCACTTACCAGGTGCCCCGTAAACGCTAGAGAGAACGTCCAGGCCCAGGACAACGACGGGCACGGAGTCTGAGGGCCACCAGGGCCTTCTGGCTCCCACAGAGGAAGCACAGCCTCCATCCTCTCACCTCATCTTCTGGGGGGTGGGGTGGGTGTTGAAATCCCAACTCAGGGCCTGTGAGTGCTGTAGGGAGTCCAGGTCAGTGGGTTGAGCTTCTCAAAGTTATTCTGGCTGGTTCTTTTGGTGACTCTCTCTGCTACACCCACGGGAAGCCATCTCCCTGCATATCTGAGGATGCTGTGTTCCCCCGGACCTCAGCATCTACAGTCAGCTGGCCAAGATCCAGTACGAGCATGCATTCTGGGGTTTTCAAAGGATCACACAGCGAGCTACAAACAAAGCTGGGCCTGAAACCCAGAATTCATACTGTCACCAGATTCTTCTCAGGCCAAGGCCTGGGGAAAAGGAAAGAGCCTGGCGAGATGTCTGAGCCCCTGTCTCTGCCAGGCCCACAGGCCTCACGGTGCAGAGGCCTCCAGAGGGCTGCTGGGCTCCATGGTGGCTGCTTCTCGAGGCTAGAGCACCAGAGAGGTAGCCAGACCTGTAGGCTGAGAAGCCGGGCAGGGCAGAGCCTGCCAGTGGCTGTTTCCTGAACAGCGACAATAGCAAGAGGGAGCTCTCAGTTTTGGATGGTTGGGCCAGAGATATGTACATTCTGACCCCAGCAGACAACTCGGCACACTGTGGCCATGGAGCAGAGTTTAGCTGAGCACCCCTTCCCTCTGGGTCAGGCACTGTGCTGGGTGCTCAGCACTGATTCCAGTTGGAATCAGATAGGCCCTGCCCCTTCCCCTTACGGTCTAGCAGGGGGACAGACATTGAGGGAATATTCATACACGCATACAGTTACAAACATGACAAGGCCCTGAAGTAAGCTCCCAGGGATCTGAGAGTGTCAGGACAAAAGGCCCAGCCTGGGCTGGGGGGGCGGGAGAGGCTTCGCAGAGGAGGTGACAATAAAGCCCAGTTCTGTGGGGGGAACAGCGGTGGAGAATGCCTCCTGCAGAGGCCGTGGCTCACACAAAAGCCCTGAATCAGAAGCAGACGCTGTGGCAGGAGCAGAGACCCGTGGCAGGCAGGGCTCTACCTGAGGGCCGAGGTTGCTGCTGAGGGCTTCTAAGCAGGGGGTTAGACATTCACTTATAAGAGCTCACGTGGGTTGCTGCAGGCAGCAGACAGGTGCGGGGGGGGGGGGGGGGGGCAGGAGAGGCAACCGTTGCAACTGCCTGGGGCTTACCCACTCAGGAGCAGTTCCCACCGCTCGGCACTCCAGGTGCCCTGACGCTGCTGTGGGATGCTGGCCCACATGCTCTGGGCTTAGGGCACGGGTCAGTCAATGAAAATGTGGGCACGACATTTGTGACGATGCCCAAAGGCATCCCTGGCCTCATGCCCCTCCCCGAACCTGCTCCGTCTGCTCTGCCATCTCATTCTTGTCAAGTAAACGGCTCCTGAAATCCACCTTCCCCTGCCCTGCCACCCAGGGAGCCTTCCAGAGTGATCAGAGGGAAGCTGACAGCTTCACATGGCCATTCATGTTCATCTCCCCCTGCAGCCCTGCGACACGGTTACCCTTGACACAGATGCAGTGACGGTAACACCTGACAGTGTTTTTCTACCTTAGTGGCTTTATCCCTGTGGCTTGGCGGCCTGCATGTGCCAGTCCACACCAGAGCGCCCCTAAGGCTGGGATGGTGCCCATATCTACAGCCTCAGGCTCCAACCCCAAGCTGCGTGCCCTGGGTGCCCATGGGGGGCTGTGTCCCCTGCTGACAACAGTCTGCTGGCCACCTTACACCAACTCCCTCCCTGAGAGAAGTCGGTCTTTAACTTGCGCTGACTTTGAAACACGGAGGATTCTTTCTCTTTTGGATTCAAGGGAAGAGCCTTGTGCTTGGCAATCACCCGAGCTTAGCATTTAAGTTTTGCCAGGAGAATTTATAGAACTTTTTAGAAGTTACAGAACTGAGACGGGGGGTGGGGTGTAGGGGAGATCTAGAGGCCAGCTGGTTCTTCTGTAGGACCCTGTAGGACAAGGGACTTGTCTGAGGTCACAGAGTAAGATGGGGCAGGGCCTGGAGCCCAGCTTTTCTGTGAAGGATCAGTGTTCTTCTGTCGTGAGCTGAGGCCTGGCACGCCTCCAGTTCAAGATGGACCCTCATCTAACAAAGACCCCAGCCCCTCCCTGTTGAGCTCCTGGGGGGCCCAGGCACACTGGGCTCCTGCCCCTCCAGGTGACAGAGAGTCACAGTGAGGGAAGACTGGTCCCCACGCTGGCTGTTCTCCCCATCTGGCTGGGTGGCTGGTAAGAGAAGGGCTGGGGGGGCTGCATTTTCCACCTCCCCAAGTTCTCCCAGGAGGAAACAGCCTCCTCGCAGAGGCTAGACCCGATTCTCCTGTCCCTGCCCAGCTTTGAAATGTCTAGGACTTGGAGCCCAAGGACGTGTTCGGGGCTTGCTTCCTGGCACGCTCCGGATGGTGACACCTGGAGCAGTCTTTCCACTCACTCACCCCTGTGGCTGCCAAGCCCCCAGCAGCCGGCCAAGGGGTCCGAATCGGCCTCTCCAGAGCAGACGAGGGCTTTATTGGCCTCATCTGCCAGCAGGCTAGCGATCCTGGCCTGGCCGCAGAGTCGAGGTACCTGGTTTCCTGGTACTCACCTACCCGGCACACAGCTCAGGGCCTGGTCCCAGGCTGGGGCTCCCAGTGCTTTTCCAGGCGGGAAAGCCAAGGTGGAGGTCATGGGCCAGCACCCTCATTAGACTGGTTAAAAGTCTGGAGTCAGACTGCCTAGGTTTGCACCCAGTCCCAGGGGTGTGACCTTGGCCTTACTACTTCCTCTCTCTCTCTGAACTTCGGTTTTGTCATCTGTAGTATGAGGGCAATAATGGAGTCTATGTAACAATCATGGTCCTGTCAAGAAACAGGGGGCCCTGAAAGGGACAAGAGAGCAAATGAGCTAACATGTGGACAGTGCTCAGAACAGTGCAGGGCACGGGGCGTGATCAGATCACACGGAAGCACCCAGGGCTGCCCTTGTCTGCACTCCTGGAGGCATGCAGAGTGCAAGTCAGGGTGAAAGTCTCAGAGGGATAACCCAGAATCCACTCTAACTCATGTGTGGCAAAAAATAAAAAAAGAGGTCACTGACCCAATCTTTGTACTTTACCCTTAGTCCCAGGCTGATCCCCCCACCTGTAAAAGCAAGAGAAGCAGAAGGCAGTGGCCCTGCCCTCCGAGTGCTCGGGGAGACCAGATGCTTAGCGGGGGCAAGGGACAGGGACTCTAGAGCAGGGAAGGCACACCTTCAACCGTTACTGGAATGTGGGAGTGTGATTCTTGCCTCCTGCGGGGCCAGGAGAGAGGAAGCCTAGGGGAAAAAATCCTCCATTTTTTTCTCCAATCCACAGAGACCTGGTTCTCGTGCCAGCTCTGCTGGGCCTGCGGCATGATCCTGTGCAAGCCTCTCCTCGCCCTGTGCCTCAGCATCCCCTTCTGTAAAAGGAAGGACCTGGATGAGAGTGGCAGGTCCCAGATAACGGTTATACAACTTAATAGCATTACTCCAAAAAAAAAAAAAAAAGTTTAGGAAACTCTGGATGAGACACACATCAACAAGCTTCCTTTCTGTAGGGCTCTGAGTGCCTTGGATAGGTAATGCACACTGGTTCCCCAAGAGGAGATATAGCCCGTGTCCCCAGACGTACTCAACAAGAAAAGACAGTGTTGCTCCACCACATCGAGGGACTAATGTCTGAGGAATTCTGGTCTAGAAGAGTGTCAACGATTCCTCTGGCACAAAACTGTACGTTCACAGCAAAGGGCTCACTAAGAAAGCTGTGATTAAACTCCAATAAGGCTGCTGTAGACTGCAAGGGATGTGGACGCACAAAGAAGGGAAGCATCGTCGGAAGAGGAGGGGGCAGGGCCTGGGCCTCCAGGAACGAGGACAGCACTGGGCAAGGTGGGACTCTCATCCTGCAGGGAGGCTTGCCCCTTAGTGGCTGGTGGGAGGGGGTCTGAGATTCTGATGCCCTGGGCCAGGGGAGACCCACTGGGCCTTGGATAAGAAGTAAATCTGAAGCACGCTGACATGACGCAACAAGTTCCAGGGAGGAGATTGCGACTCTCCTGCCCACCACGCAGTCTCTGTGGAG
The DNA here is from genome assembly GCF_011762595.2 of Tursiops truncatus. Classification (NCBI taxonomy): domain Eukaryota; kingdom Metazoa; phylum Chordata; class Mammalia; order Artiodactyla; family Delphinidae; genus Tursiops; species Tursiops truncatus. The sequence goes on along the minus strand of NC_047052.1, from coordinate 28,401,150 downwards.
CACTGCTGGTCAGGGGTTCTTCCCCCAACTTAAGACATCCCCAGTCCAGGCCATGAGCATCTATTACTTGACCTGACACTCAAGGCCTTCTATAAGCCAGTCCCCTTCCCTTTCTCCCATGCTGCTGGCTAGAAGGGGTAGCAAGGGCAGCATCTTGGGCCTGGAACGGAAGCAGAGACCCTGAGTGTGACAGAGCAACAGGACAGAAGGGCCTGACTGGTGTCACATCTGGGTTGCTCAGGCAGGAGAGAAATGCATACCTATCTTATTTATGTCACTGTTATTTAGGGGGTCTTTGTAACAGCAGGGAAGCCTGCATCCTGACTGATATACACTGGTATTATTTCCATTTTACAGAGGAGGAAACCGAGGTTCAGGGTACTTAAGGAACCTGCCTGAGGTCACAAAGCTAAAAAAGGAGGATCCAGTTTTGACCTTGTCAGACCTTTGGCCTGACTCCTGAACATGTGCTCTTTGCCCCACCACACACAGAGCTTCACTTCAAGGATGTGCACTGTGGCTCCATATAGGAAGATACAAGAGGCTGAGACCTTATCATCATGCTCCTTGCTGCAGAGGGAAACTCTTGGACGTGGTCCCGGCGAGGGTGGTATCCTGGAATCAAGGTACTGCACCACTCAGGTGCAGAACTGCAGACGCTGAGAACAGCGGTGGAGCCCCCAGACCGGCCCAGGCCCCCAGCAGGCAACCTGGCCTGCAAAAGCTCAGCACGCAGAGCCGCCCTGGGCCAGGAGAGCTGCCTTCCTCTCCTTGGCCAGTTGTCATCAGGGGAACCAGCTGGTCGTGGCACCAGGCAGGGAAGTGCAGCAGGAAGGAGAAAGGAAGGAAGACAGAGGGCTGGGCAAGAAGGGGGAGGGTGCCCACGGAGCTGGAAAAGCGGGACCTAATTTGGCAGTGAGCTATTTCAGGACTGTGCCCTGGGGACCTCAGACGAGAAATACTGGGGGAGGGGAGTCTGGTTGTGCAAATGCTCCTAATCCACGGCTTCTCTAGGGCAGTCAACTGCTCCTGGGCTCACTTGGGAGAGAGGAAGGAGAGAAGCCGACTGTCAGCACTTGTGCTGGGCGATGCGAGCTTGCTGTCTGAGCCATAAGGGTCTGTCTGTGCACATCAGAGCTAGGAACACGTTCATACTGTGTCTGGAGGAGCACGCTGCCTTGCAAGGAGTCCCCGTCTGTGGCGTTTGTTGTCATAAGTATAGAATCATCCCTATTTTACAGATGAGGAGACTGAGGCCAGGGGTAGGGGTTGAGGGAGAAGAGGTCAGAATATCCAGAAGGGGCTGAGGTCAGGGGCTGGAGGGGAGGTCGGGGAGGCTGGAGGAGGTTCCCACTGAGGACTCCCAGAGCAGGGAGGCCAGGGCTGCTATGGTACTGAGGGCCTGGGGTACCCTGTCTGTCGGTTGAGTTGGCGGGGGGGGACCTCTGTGGGCCCACCCGCAGGACTCTGCAGGGTTTGGCAGGCCCTGTGCAGGCAGTATACCCAGAGGAGCTCGTGGTCCCGTGGGGGATGTGGCAGCTGCACCAGGCTCCATGTCAGGTGGGCAGTGGGCAGGCCCAGAAAGAGGCCCACCCCCTCTCGGGGCAGACTACCTCTCCACCCCGCTGGGGCCTGCAGTAGCCTCTCAGCTCTTCTCTGGCCGCCCATCTATCCATTCACCACAGGGCAACCATGGCAAGCCTCTCAGAGGCTAGCCGTGTCTTGGCCTTGCTTAAAACTTTCGGTGCCTTCCTGCTGAGCCAGGAACAAAGCCAAAATTCCTTTCATGGCCTGGAAGCTCTCCTCACCTGGCTGGCCCCTGCCTCCCTCTTCAGACTCATCTCTTCCCACTCTCCCCACTTGACCTTTCAGCTCCGGTCACACTGGCCTTCCTTCAGACCCTGATTCCCCACTTCAGAGCCTTTGCACGTGCTCTTGCACAGGCTGTTCCACGCACCTTCTCTCCCGCTGCCGCCGGCCCCACCATGCCAGCTCCTTCCTGCTCTCCGTCAGACACCTCGTCAGCAGCAGAGCCCAGGCCAGGCCTGCTCTTGGGATGCTCACAGCTCTCTGGAGTTACCGAGGGGCGCCCATCTTCCCCCACACTGAGCTCTGTGAAGGCGGCACTGCTGCTCGTCTCTGCTCACCACTGTGCGCCCAGGGCCTGGCACACCACTAGTGCACAGAAGGCCACTACACGTTTCTCAAATGAACGAGTGAGTGAACAAATGAAAGAAAGAGAGATGCTGTAGGTGCCCAGGAGAGGGAAAAGACACTTCCAGCCGCAGGGACTGGGGAGGGGTTTACGGCGGGAATGACATTCACGGAGCCAGGGACAGCCTTAACACAAAGGAACAAAGTAGCTGCCATTTAAGGAACACTTGCTCTGTGCCAGGCACCCCACTGACACTGGGACATATGGTCGCCCTTCCTACTCATGAAGAAACCATCTCAAGTGTTTCCGGGGGACTGTCACCCAGCACTGTCTGCCTCTCTCCTTTTCTCTGGGATCCTGCTTTCGCTCTCCTTAGCTCCACTTCTTTTGGTCTCTGTCTCAGGCCTTGCCAGACCCTGGTTCAGGAGTAGCCTTCCTCACCTCCACTCCAGCAAAGCCAGGAAGAGGGACAGAGGCCGGGACACACACCCTGCTTCCCAGCCTGGAACCAGAACCGATAGGGAATTTGGGGGAGGGGCTGAGGCCACCTCTTTGACTTGTGGTAGTTCGGAGGCCTTGGCACTAGCTCTTCACCCTGGTTTGAAACAACTGTCACAGCCAGGCTTCTAGTCCTGGCACTCTCTCCACCAGACAGGCAGTGAAGTGTGGGTGAGAGGAAGATGCAAGCAAGAGCTGTTTACTGAGCACTTACTAGGTGCCAGGCCCCATGCTTAGCCCTCAACACACATTAACTCTTCAACCATTAACAACCCTGTGAGTACGTCATATTATTATCATCTTCAGTTTTCAGATGAGGAATCTGAGGTTGAGTGAACCAAATGACCACCCTGAAGTCCAGTGCTGGTGACAGGCAGGGTGAGGATTCAAGGTTGTGTCTCTGACTCCAAAGCCTGGCTCTAACCCCTGTTGAGCTGCCTCTCTTGGGCACAGCCCTTTGCAGCTGCACTTGCCCAGCTCTAAAATGAAGTCTTGACTGGCACATGGCTAAGGTCCCTGCTGGCTCAGGTGGGCTGGCAAAGACCCAAGTCTCCCCAGGAGACATCCCCAAACATGGGCCCGTATCCCCCGCCTGGCTTCATCTCCAATTCTGCCATCACCCCTGCCACAGCCCCAGTGGAAAGGTGAGATGGGAAAGGGGAGGGGTGGGCTGGGGGCTGTGTGTCCATGCGCCCTACACCTGGGATCCTGGGGGAGAGGCCACCATGGGAACAGCAGCTCTAGCTCCAGCCACACTGGGTTATCTCATAATCCTGCTGTGCTAGCTTGGGCCTGGCTGGCCATCCGCTGATACAATATCAATCAGGCACAGCTGGGAGCGCTGAACTCAAGAAGAGATTTAGGATGGCTATGGTGGCCTCCCCAGCATTTGCTTGTTTTGCTTCCATTTCCTTTTTCATGAGCTGATTTTACCTGCCACCAACCACTTTCTTGTCTCCGGTGCCCCTCGGGACAACATTCTAGCTTCTGAGCCTATGTGGGTGCTGTAGACTGAACATCTGTGTCCTCTCAGATTTCATATGTAGAAACCTAATCCCCAACATCATGATATTGGGATGGGGATTAGGGGATTAGTGCCTTTATAAGAGACTCCAGAGATCAACCCCATTCCTTCCGTCGTGAGAGGACACAGTGAGAAGACGGCTGTCCATGAACCAGGAAGTGGCCCTCACCAGACATCTAATCTGCTGGCACCTTGATCTTGGACTTCCCAGCATCCAGAACTGTGAGAAATAAGTTTCTGTTGTTTAAGCCACTCAGTCTATGGTATTTCTGTTATATCGGCCAGAAAAGACTAAGACAGTGGGAAAACAAAGGCAAAAACTGGAGAAGAAACGAGGACCCATCTCTGCTCCAGCCTGGAGGAGCACCCATCCACCAGAGTACCTCCCCCATTCCTGGCCGCTGGACTGGACTTCCCATTGACTCAGTACACCTGCTTTCACGTTCTTACTAATTCCCATGACAGTCCACAGGCAGGGTGGCAGGTGGTGACTGGTGCTGTCCCCCAGCCCCTTGTCTCTTGCCTCTGTGTCCTACTAGAATGGCCAAAAAACCCACATTTTTGCTTTCCTCAGATCCCTTGCTGCTAGGCCGATGTGGAGTAAAAAGTCAGGCCGCCCTGCTTCTTCCTCCTGCCTCTGGAGTCCTTGTGAGAGGGTGTCACCTGCCATCCTGGAGCCACGAGCGCCCAGAGAGCCACCGAGGTGCTGACCCAGGCCCTGATGCTGCACAGCTGCAGAGCAGCCCCGGGCTGCCGACCCTCAGGAGTCCCTGTCCTTATCGTCAAGGACACTGCTGGTTGTGTGGTTTTTACGTGCAGCCCAATATATCCTAACTTGCACAGGGAGACTCAGAGGAGCTTTGTGACTTGCCCAAGTGAAAGTGCTTACCATTTAAAGCTAAGGCTGTGACTACCCAACACAGGGAATACCTCCATAATCCTTCCGTAACTCTAATGGCAGCCCACACCCTGCTTCTCGAGGAACAAGGCCAGGGAGCGTGTCCATGCTTGGCCGGGTGCCTGTGGATCAAAGGCCTCAAGGCAGGAAGGAACGTCGGCTTTTCTCCTAGCTGAACTGTTTTTCCGACAATTTAGTCCCAAAGGTAACTTCTTCAGAATGTCCTGGGGCAGCATACTAGGCCCAGCCTCCTCCTGGAATGTCCTTCATCTTTGGGCCTGGACCACAACCCCTGAAGTCCACGGAGAGGACCTTGAGGCCCAGTGTGACCCTCCATCAACAAGGAAACACCCTTGTGCGTTCTCAACACTTGACTTACTAAGGCAGGGAATGGCTCAGCATTTTATCAAGATTCAGAAAAATGGTTTTCTATTTAGCCCTCAGTAAACTCCAAAACTCAGTGGAGGAGAACGCTCCATCTTCCCCTCATCAGCACCTCTTCATTAAATGCCAATCATGCAAGAGGTCCAAGCCTGCTGCAGCTTTCCGGATTCTCTAGGGTGGGCAGTTGACAGCAGGATGGAACCCAAGCAAAGGCAGGGCTCCTCCTATGAGCGCTCAGACCCCGGCACTCACCTTTACTCAGCTCAGGCTGCCCTCAGCCAGGGGGGCCTGCTTCCCTCCTACCACTGTTCATCTGTAAGGCCTAATGAACCTTTGAAAACTAGAGTAGTTGTTACTCTGATTCAAGGCACATGATGCTAATAACCGCTAAGCTTTCCTGAGTACCTACTGCGTGCCGGGCCCTGCTCTAAGAGCTTCTACCTATTAGTCCTTTAATCCTCAAGACAACCCAGTGAGATATGTCATTATCACTGCACTTTCACCAGAATAAAAAACACTATCTACTGAAGCATCTGCCCTCCTTGCCTGCGCCCTGGGGGCAGGAACTGGGTCTTGCCCACCACTGCAGGAACACCAATGTGGACAAATGGACGGGTGAACGCTCAGGTGGACAAGACCGTCCTGGCCCTCCAGACTCACTGTCTAGCTGCAGAGGGGAGGCATCCTGAGGCAGAGGGCCGGGGAGAGCTGGGGCTGGAGCTCCAAAATGACAAGCGTTCAGAGGAGGGGGCAACCATTTGCAGCTGAGGAAACCCAAGAATACTCTAAGGAGGAGAGGAACTGGAGGGACATCTCAAAAACCTGAAATTTTAATCCCTCCTCTTCCTTTCCCACCTTGAAACCTGCTGTTCCTTTGAGTTGGTTCTTCCTTTTGGAGTAAGGCCAGGAAGAGCCACTTGTGCCGCCAACCTGGGCCAAGGTACTAGCAGGCAGGTATGGAACTCCTTATGGCAGGGCTTAAGATAAAGACGCCTGCCCCAAACCCAGAGCCTGGGGCCTGATCCAGCCTTAGACCACAGGGAGCAAGCCGACCTGGCTGCACTGAGCCCTGCAGAGCTGGGGAAGCCTTGGAAATCAAAGGATGGGATCCCTCATCTTTTCATTTTTGCATGTAAACCCACCTCCCTGTGCACTGTCTGCCAGGGATGTGACTGCTTACAAAGTTTCTGCGGGATGAGTGACTAACCAACCAAATGAAACAAAACAAGGCCCCAGGTTGGCTGAGTGATTTGGGGCAGACTGCTGAGATGGAAAGAGAAGTGAACAGTGATTCAGAAAACCTGAAGTTCTAGTCCTGGGCCTGCCAGGTCATCCCTTGTGTAAGTCTCTTTCCTGTTGGGCCCAGGTGGGGCCTATTTTTTGCCACCATCTGCAAAATGGAGCAGCAGACTTAGGTGGCCTTGAATGGAGGAATTTCAAACTCTATTAACCTGGGCAGCAGGGGATCAGAGCCAGGCCAGGCCTGGTCCGATACAGCTGAGGAGCGGCGTGGTACCTAGCATGCAGCAGTGTACATGCTGCTGCCCAGAGGAAGCCTCTTCTTGGCCTCAGGTTTGGGCCTTCATCTGTCACCTCCCCAGCCCCCGTCAGATCTGACAACCACCACTGAGGACCGCTGCGGTTTCTCCAGACTCCAGGAACTCAGGCAGACACAGACCAGAGAGCATCCTTGCTTTTGTCTGTTTCAGAATTCATGTAAACCACAGGGTGAACGGCACTGCGCCGTGGAGATGGCGCCACCACATTCCCCTGATTAAAAAGAAGTTAGGGGCTTCCCTGGTGGTGCAGTGGTTGGGAGTCCGCCTGCCGATGCAGGGGACACGGGTTCGTGCCCCAGTCTGGGAAGATCCCGCATGCCACGGAGCGGCTGGGCCCGTGAGCCATGGCCGCTGAGCCTGCGCGTCCGGAGCCTGTGCTCCGCAACGAGAGAGGCCACAACAGTGAGAGGCCCGCGTACCGTGCAAAAAAAAAAAAAGTTACTGTTCAGCGCTCCACTGTGTGATTTAAATGTCAAGATTTCTTTTACCAGAGGAGATCCAATGACATTCTGGAATCTAAGTATGAAATTTGATTCTGCCTCCCCAAATAGTGCCATTATCTCTAAGGAGGGGGTGTTCTAATGAAGCCTCTTGGTGGAACATTAGAGGCTGGGCAGCAATTCCAGAAACAGCACTGATCTTTAGTCCCGCTTGAGTCACTGACCCTGGGCCGCCCAGTAAGTGCTGTACGTGTCAGGCACTGTCCTAAGTGCTTCACATGCATCACCTCATTTAGTCTTACAACAGAGGAAAGGGGACAGTATTAGAATTATGCCTGTTTTACATACAGAAACACTGAGGGTTAAGGAAGTTAAATAATTTACGCAGGGCCAAACTCTTCCAAAATATAGCAGAGGGAGGAATACTCCCAAACTCATTCTACGAGGCCACCATCACCTTGATACCAAAACCAGACAAGGATGTCACAAAGAAAGAAAACTACAGGCCAATATCACTGATGAGCATAGATGCAAAAATCCTCAACAAAATACTAGCAAACAGAATCCAACAGCACATTAAAAGGAACATACACCATGATCAAGTGGGGTTTATTCCAGGAATGCAAGGATTCTTCAATATATGCAAATCAATCAACGTGATACACCATATTAACAAACTGAAGGAGAAAAACCATATGATCATCTCAATAGATGCAGAGAAAGCTTTCGACAAAATTCAACACCCATTTATGATAAAAGCCCAGCTGGGATTTGATTGAATGCAGTATCCAATACTTCTTGTGTCAGGCATTGTACTAGATAGATAAGATCTATATTCTGTCCTCAGAGAGTTTATAATTTAATGGGAGAAATAGGCATATGCACAAACGAAAAAAACGAAAATGAGAGTATTTTCAACTGAATAAAGCCTTATACAAGTTCAAAGCATTATCTCTTCGCTATTGTCCCATTATAATGTACTTTACATATGCAAATATACATGTATATGCACATAAATTTTATGTATATTTTTATATACACATGGGTGTGATAAAATTTATAACATGGGATTGTTCACAGACTTTCCCCATCTCCCACGGTCGTCCAAGTGAACCTCCTAAACCTGTAATTGTCCAGTCTCCCCCAGACTTTCTTCCAGTGTCTGAGTTTAGGTCAGTTCTGCCACACAAGTTTCTCTGCTTTTGTGATGCAGATGCAGGCCCTGGGCTGAGGACGGAGGAAGGGGGAGGGAGAGGGACTCCACTCAAAAAGTTAAGAGAATTTACATGATAATGAACTGGGGGTGAGTAGGGAGGGAAGGAAGGAGGGAGACGGAGATGGAGAGAGAGACAGTGAGAAGAAGAAAGAGAGAAACTGAGGAACAGTTGGAGAAAGGGAAAGAGGGAGAAGAGGAGAGGGGACCCCGTCTAGGCATAGAGCAGGAGAGGGAGGAAGAAAGCAGGAGGAAAAGAGGCAGAATAGCAAGAAGGAGAAAGAGGACAGGAGGGGAAAAGCCTGGCAGGCTGGCGGTAGAGAGATGGTCTCTTGGGGAACTTAGAGAGAAAGCAGCTAAAGAGAGTGGGGTTGGGACAGACATGAGGAAGACAGAAAACGACTTGTGAGAAAAGCAGTGGATGTTGCCCTTTGAGTCCCTTTTCATATTTCTGGAGAAACTCCGAAGAAAGAATGGGATTCTGAAGATTTGTTTTGCCTGGTTGTACTGTGCCTATTTAAATGGGACTCTGCTCTGGACCTGAGCTATATGAATTATAGCTTCCTTGGGGTTACAAATCTGTATTATATACGTATATATTTTGTGCTGAATGTCCCTGGGTAAGTCACTTTGCCTCTCTGTGCCTCTTTTTTTTTTTTTTCACTTGTAAAATGGGGATAACAATAGCACCCACTGCACAGGTAGCTGTTAGGATTAAAATTTTTAATTAATATAAATGGTTTAATGCAAGCCCTAGAACATAAAAATTGAAAGCAACTATTATCATCATCTTCAATTCTTGGAGCTGCAGTTCTCTGAGTCCATCTACTACTTGCTGATTCCAGCTGGAGCCCATGAGGTTGAGACCATATTTGGCCCAGCCCAGCCTGTCTCCTGACTTTCTGCCAGAGGTGTCACCTTGTTTCCAGTCATCCAGGCCAGTAACACTAGAGTCCCAGTTTCCTGATCCTTACACTTTTTTTTTTTTTTTTTTGCGGTACGCGGGCCTCTCACTGTTGTGGCCTCTCCCGTTGCGGAGCACAGGCTCCGGACGCGCAGGCTCAGCGGCCATAGCTCACGGGCCCAGCCGCTCCGCGGCATGTGGGATCTTCCCAGACCGGGGCACGAACCCGCGTCCCCTGCATTGGCAGGAGGACTCTCAACCACTGCGCCACCAGGGAAGCCCCTGATCCTTACACTTTTGCCCCAGTAGCCAAGTAACTACCAGGTCCCTTTCTTTCATCACCACACATCACTTTGCTGCCCTTCCTTTCCAACTCCCATCGAGACCCTTACTGTAGCTCCCAACCTGCCTCCTGACCTTCAGTCTCTCCCACCACTAGCCCACCATGCACATGCCATCATGATAATCTCCTAAAACTCGCTTTCATCCCATTCTTCCCCAGCTCAAACTTTATCAATGGCTGCCTACTGCCAACAGGATAAAACCCAAACCCCTTGACATACTTTCCAAGGCCTACCCAATCTGGATCTAACTGTATCTTCTAACTTTCCCACACCTTCCCATATCCTAATCCTCTGTCCTGGCCACTGGCCTCCTCCGTCAGTCAAATCTCCTCTGGTCACCACCAACCCATGGCCTTTATTCATGCTCTTCTCTGCTTCAAGTCCCTTTCCTCACCTACATCTGTGCCTGTGAAGCCATACCTCTGCTTCAAGGACAGTTCCAGCCTCACTTCCTCTAAGAAGCTTTCCCTGACCACTTCACGGAATGAGCCTATGAGCCCTGTCCTCCCAAGAAGATGACCAGCCCCTTCAAGGCCCCATCCCACATTCCTCTCTTTCTCCAGAGCTTAGCACAAACTAAACATATAGTAGGTACTCAGTCAACATCTGTTCAGTAGTGATAACATTACAGGTTCTTTTCCTTTTTTCTCTGAGTACCGAGAAAGTTAGAAATGTCTTTCTACTCAAGAGATTTTTTTGGGCGGGTCTACTATGTGCTGAGCACTGTGCTGGTTGTTGGGGTGGGGAGGTGACCCAAAGATGAATGACACAGGCCTTGAGCAGAAAGACCTTAGACATAATAGAGTTCTTATTCTAGGCTCCACTGGTGGGCTTTAGGAGTTCCAGAGCCCCCTGAAATGGTATGAAAAATTTCCTGGACATGTGAGTGAGTGCATGGCTCTGGAGAGAAGGCTCATGGCTTTCATTAGTTGCTCAAATGGGTTTTGATCACCCTGAAGCACAAGGGTCACTGCTCTAAGGAAAGAGCGGACACACTGCATGAGATACATGCTCAACAGAGAAAGCGCTGAGCTGAGCTGGGCTGGGCTGAGCTGAGCTGGGCTGGGCTGTCAGGGGAAGGAGAGGAAGTCTTCATGCAAAGACGGGAGCTCAGTTGGTCCTTGCTAAGCAGGAAGAGCTCCGGGGGAAGAGAGGGGAGAAGGCACAAGAGGCAGAAGGTGTGGTCTGAGCCGAGGCCTGGAGGTGTGGGAGTGTGTGGTATCTTTGGGGAGCAGTCTGTGGCCTGGGGGTGCTGGGGCGTGGGGTATATAAGGAGATCCCTGACGTTTGCCCAACAAAGAGGCTCTTTCAGGCTTGGGCTCATGCACTGTCATATGGCCTCAGGTGAGTCCACACCCCAGAGAGGCTGCAGGAGAAACCAGTCAGTCCTCCCTCCACTGGGGGGCCAGGGCAGGGGGGCAAGCCAGCTGCCAGGAGAAGTCAAGGACATTGTTCTAATGAGGTATGGCAAGGAAGCTTCTAGATGCTTCTCTGTATGGAGAGTATAAAGCTGGTTGGCCCAAGCAGGTGCTGGGTGTGGGGCTGTTTTCCTCCAGATATGCCATTATGGGTGGGGGGACGATGTCGGACGTGCGGAAGCCAAGAGAGAGAAGGAGGTCTTTTCTTTACACACCAAAACCCTAATCTGGGTCGGCTCTGCATGGGACGGTTCTCCCAACATCCAAACAGCAGATCCCCCAGGTGGGCAGCCCCTGGGAACCCGAGAGAGGAAAGAGTTTGGAGACCCAGCCTTGGGGTCAGGGCATCTGGTCACCAACAACTGGCCAGCTGCAGGCAGACCTGACTGGAGGGCATCCAACACCCCAGGGCCCACCTCTGCCCCTGGACGCAGTTCAGGCTGAACAGAGCTTCTCGTTCCCAACTTGCCAGGCTCACTTCTCACTCAGGGCCCTGGTAGCGTCCGCTTAGAACCTCTGTCCCTCCTCCTCCTCCCACGGCTGGCTCCTCCTTAGAGTCGAGTTTCATCACAAATATCCCTTCCAGGTTCAGGGGAACCTTCCCTGGCCACCCAGTCTGAAGTGGCTGCCCCCTTCCACCTCAAGCCCCTGACAACTGATATGCAGGCAGGCGGGGGATCCTTGCACCCTGCTGCCCAAACAGCAAATCCAGAGCAGCCCACTCCCAGGAAACACCTTCTCCAGCTGCCTGGCTCACTTTAGCCTAAGGTGAAATAACACAGGAGGAGGTGCCCCAGGGTCTGGAGGCCTTTGCCAGCCAGAAGGACTGTGCCTGACAAACCTGTGCTGCCCCGCAGACCGGTCAGGCGTCTGCCACGGTGCCACCTGCCGGAAGACGACTGGGCTCCAGCTCCTCTCTGTGTCCAGTGGACTCTCCAGGGAGTCCCCACTCTGCTCTTGGTCTCCCTTCCCAGAGGAGCCTTTCCTGATCTCCTACTTGAGGGTTGTCTCAACCAGGAATCCCACAGAAGAGGAACAGCCACAGAAGCCAAGGGGTCCCACAGTATAGTCCTTAATATATCATCTTCCTAGCAATTCCCAAGCAATCATCTCTCTATTCAGGATAATAAAATGGGGGGAAAGAAAAATCCCCCCGTGAACAACAAACGTTTTCCAAAACTGAAGGAGAAAAGCATTCTGAAGTCGCACTGACTGTCTGGGTTATAATCCGGGCAGGAGGTTTTGGGGAAAGAAGACTGGTTGGGAGGTGGGCATGGCGGTGAACACACATACTCTTGGAAGATCTCGCAGGCTGTGGTTGTGTGTGCCTGCGTGCATGTGTGTTTGTGTGGGTGTTTGTGTAAGGTGTGAGCTGTGGACACGTGAGCTTTTGCACTGGGCCTGGCGTCTGGTTAACTGAGATTCAGGCTCCAGGCTCTCTCTTTGGCCAAAAGGCAGACAGAAAGACCAAAGGCCTGTGGCCTGTCCCATGTCTGAAGATCATACCAGGCATTTCCTGCTCTGGGCTTTAATGACTGAGTTGAGTAAAGTGAGTTAATACTTGTAAGGTGCTTAGCACAGTGCCTGGCAGCTAGGAGGTGTTCAGTACAAGAGAGCTATTTGTATAAGCACTGTGGCCATTATCATTAACAATGAATGAGGCCCTGTAACTTGTCTGGCTACTTGCAACCTGTCTTGGCTACTTCTGATGATCTGAGTTGCTCTTTGCTGACTGGTTTCTCCAGCTCCACTCCTACTGTGCTCGTTCCTGTATCCCCAGCAAGGCCTGGTACACTGTACTCTCAGTGAATACTAAGTGGAAACAAGACTGAAGAACTCAGTGCCCCTGGTTCCGCAGGCCCTGGCTCTATGACCAAATCCAAAGCTAGTCCCTGGGGAGAAGTACTTCCTCTGCAGAGCCAGCTTCCAGACTCAGCCTTGCAGAGGGGCAGCGTCCGGCTTCCCCACCCCAGGCTGGTCTTGGACACACTCTCAGTCACCCAGTTCCCATCTTCTGGGAGGAGGCAATGCCTGAGCTGGGATGACTCTGTCGCATGGAATTAGGATTTTGTGCATAAAATATTGAATTTTACATTTAAAGCTATCTGTCGCAGATGATTTATCAGACCCAGAGAAGGTGAAGATAGTTTTCCTCTGTAAGGGAGGTGATTTTTTAGCCAAGACAGGATATATACACTATGTATAACCAAACCACGCAGTAATCGGAGATTAACGCTCTCCGTCCAGAGCCTCCAAGGAGGGGCCCAGGCGCTCGGAGACCTCCACCTGCTCCCCTCCTCACACTCCAGGTCACAGGAGGGGGATCGCTGGGATTCAGGGTCCCACCAGGAGACGAAGAGTCACTTTTAGATAGACTTATCTGAGGCTGTTTTCCCTCCCTCCCCGCCACCTTTTATTTGGCTTTGCCAGTATAGCTGTGTAAGGTTCAGTCTTACAGTTAACGCAAATGTTTGCAAAAACATTATTCCATTCACCACTTATCAGATGCCTGGAAACTCAACTGAAAAATTGTCCCTGTTCTAGGATGTCGACCTCCTACAGGAAGGAGAGCCTCTTCGGTCCTCAGACACACCTCGGAGAGGCAGAAAACACAACCCATGGGGCAAAGGAGGGAAGAGACTGAATTCAAATGGCTGCCCCACCCCCAACAAGGTAAGGAAAGCTCTCCTAAGGAGGGAAGATGGTGGCTAGGTGGGGCTTGTTTTGTCTAAGAAATATTTTTTCTGTTCAGGTTAATTGCCCAAGGGCATGTACTTGGACAATGTTGTGAGAGTCCCAGTTTAGGGCAGTCACCAACCCTTTCGCATCTGCAAAATAAACCCTGGAATTCTGTGGCTGTTGTCTCCTTCCTTGGCGATTGTGCTGTGGCGGTCTGCTTGTCACCAGAGCCCCTGTTTAACTGTATTGGCCAGGTCGACTGGTACACTGGCGGGTGACACAGCACAGTCTCGTCCTGTCCCTGCACGGCAGCCTGGCCTTATGAAGAGGACGCAGCGGGTACCAGAGACGGCCCTCTCCTCCCCGTGTGCATGGGCGCAGCAGCCTACCTTTCTCTCCTTGTCACCGTATTCGATGCCCAAAGTGTCCATGGCCCGGACGATGGCTGCCAGGGACTGGATGGTGTTGCTGTAGACAACGGGCTTGTACTGTTTCACGTCTTCTCCAGAGAAGCCATCTTCGTGGATGATCCTAGAGCAAAACCACACACAGCATGCCTGATGAGTGCGCTGTCCACAGCTGGCACCGAGCGTGCCGGGCATGTGAAGCCCCACCCCAGCCAACCTCCCGGCTGAGGGCCGGGACCAGCTCGGATGCTGAATTACTGAGCTGCTGTGATAAAACCACAAAATCTGAAGGAAAAATCGACCTAAATTACTGAAAATTAATCTGAAAAACAGAACAGTGGAAAAAAGAAACGCAGTCTTTTTACATTCCCTATGTACAGTGAAAGAAAGATCAGTCAAGGGGTTGACAATACTTGAAAGCACTTAGAACACACACTAAGCACTCGATAAATGTTCACCATTAGTATTTTTAAGCAAAGCTCAGGGTTTTAACTTAAATACCCACTTAGGAGTATACTGCTGAAGACCCCTGCGAGAAGCCTGCACACGAAGAATACATTTTTTCTTTCACAGAAAACTTACACTGCTTTTAATGAAGGGAAGAGCACTCACTTAAAACCTTCCTCTTTGACAAGAGAAAAGCCAACAGAAGGAGTTGCCTACTCCCCCATCCTCAGCTGGGACGTGACCACTGTGTCACCCTTATTCTGATGGCTCTGAACATGACATGGAGGACACGAAGGCGACACTGCAGTTCTCAGAGGCCATGCGACACTCCCCGCCCTCCTGTTCTCAGGTTCCTCTGGGGTCAGGGCTGAGGCTGGACATGCCCTGAGGTCCCTGTTCCCTGCAGATGGCGGCCGCTCAGTGAACGCCCACTGCCGACAAGGGTCTGGGGAGGAGAGAGAACTAGAGAGGGGATAAAGCCAAGACTTTGCAAGAATCCTCTCATGGTTGAGGTAATTAAGAAAGGACAAATGGATTTCAAGACTAACATCCAACATTAGTCATGCCCCGTGCAAACTCTCCTGTGGTCATGTTTTTCAGTCCAAGACTCAATGCTACCTGTAACATGTACATCCAACTGTATAGTAGCTCAGACCTCCATTTCCACCTCCACAGCCCCTCTCCAGCCCTTCACATCCTTCAGTACAGGAGAAAACTGCTAACAAGTTTTCTTTCTTTGTATAAACAGTTTTACTGAGATATAGTTCACAGACCATACAATCCACCCATGGAAAGCGTGTGATTCAGTACTTCTTAGTATATTCACAAGGTTGGGCAATCGTCACCACAGGCTAATTTTAGACCATTTCTGTCCTCTCCAAAAGAAATCCTGTACCCATTAGCAGTCCCTCCCCAACCCCTACCCCAGCAGTAAGCAACCACTCATCTGATCTGCCTTCTGTTTTTATAAATTTGCCTATTCTGGACATTTCACATAAAGGCAATCACACGAGGTGTCGCCTTTTGTGACTAGTTTCTTTCACTTGGCATGTTCATCCATGTTGTAGCATGCGTCAGTACTCCCTTTCTTTTTATTGCCAAACTAGATTCCATGTACAGATATACCACGTTTTACTTATCCATTCGTCAGCTGATGGACACTAATGATTCCTGTTATAAAATGCGACTTGGTGCTGGGTTGTGAGTCTTTATCCTGAGTTTCTCTAAGAAGCAGATCAAAATGACCCTATTGCCTTTTCACTGACTTTTATTAGCCCTAACTCCGTTTTTGCACAAGTTTCTTGAGTGTACACCCAGTCTGAGGCATTGGTGCACAACCCCAGGGGGATCTCAAAGGGGATTGTTAGTTTCCACTGTAAACAGCCAGAAAACTGGACAAAATACATTAAACAAGTGGTTTCAGACACTGGAGAACAGGCAGCACAGGACCATGATCTGGAACAGAAAGGAAGCAAAGCATGGTGAGTCCTATGATTGCCTTGGCTTTCTGCCTGGAGGCGTCTACCAGACCTCAGTGCAGGGAGGGAGGACCCAAGCAGAGCACAGGGGTCTTACTGAGCTGATGGGATAAAGATAAAAGTTCAGGAAAGCTGTGGGGACTGGGAACTGAAGGGCAGAGTACCAGAGAGAAAAGTGCAGAGAGAGGGAAAGCTCCAGATATCTGAACAGGGGTCTCCTTGAGTCTTTGGCTGAATAGAGTGAGACTCTACGAGCTCAAGAAACAAGTGTCAGGGAGCTTATAAGGTGGACACCTCCCAGAGCTGGCCCAAGGCTGGGAGATGCTCAAGTTCTGACTAACCAGAGTGGAGAGCTGACACCTAGGGCATTTGGCAGAAACCCCAGAAGGCTCATGCCATGGTAGTAGGGCTAAACTAGCCCTAGAGTAAAGGCTACATTAGACCTGCTCGGACAAAACTGAAAAATGGGCCTCAGAAAACCAAACTGACCCACAAGTAACTTAACTGCATGACAGAATAAAATCTAACACTCTTGAAATGAGGACAACAAAACCCAGACACTTAATAATATCCAGCATCCAATAAAAAAATTCTGGATATGCAAAGGAGGAGGAAAGTGTGACCCATAACCAGGAGAAAAATCAGTCAACAGAAGCAGACCCAGAAGTGACAGAGATGATGGGATTAACAAATAAGACCTCAAAAACACCTATTTAAAATATTTTCAAGAAATTAAAGGAAAACATGAGTATAATGAGGAAAGAAATGGAAGATAAAAAAGAACAAAACGAAGTATCTAAAGATGAAAATACAATATCCGAGACAAAAATTTCACTGTAGGGGATTAACAACAGATTTAGACACACGGAAGATTAGTGAACTTGAATACACCAATATAGAAACCATCCAAACTGAAGCAAAGAGAGGAAAAAGGCTGAAAATGCATTACATAGAAGTAAAATTTATATAATAGCACAAAGGATGGGAGGGGTAAAATGGAAAAATACTGTTGAAAAATTCTTGTATTATACATGAAGTAGCATAACATTACTTTAAAGTAAAGCATAAGTTAAGATACATATTGTAAACTCTAGAACCATCACTAAAAAAGTCTCCGAGACCAGACTCCCCTCAGAGGGTGACCTCTGGGTGACCTGAGAGGTGCAGTCTGGATTTACTGGTCCCCATGACACACCCTCCCAAGAAGCCAGTGCAATGAGTTTCTCATGCTTCGTTCTGGACCAGCAGGCCTTGCCACTCTCCTGGGAATACTCTCTAGACCCTCAGCTGCCTACAGGATTTCCTTCCACTAGGGGATGGGACTGTCATTTTTCACACCTGTTAGTATTAATTCTTTACACCACCTAACAAGGTAGGGAGGGTAGGATTTCATTATACCCATCTCTAGAAAAGGAGACTGAGTGAGACTGAGTAACTGGCCTAATGGCTGTCAGCAGGCAGGGTGAGAGCCACAGGCAGGAGCAGAACCCGTGTCTCTGGGTACACAGTCCTTTCTGCCACCCCTCAAGCCTCAGACTGGACTAGGCAGAATACTGCCTGGAAGGTCTCACTGGTGCCTGGGGTGGCCCAAGATAGAGAAGCTTCATTCGGGGTTTACAAAAATGAAGCAGTTTGGCCAAAAATTGCTCAAATCATGATCATTGGTTGCAAAACTTGTTCAAACTGGCTTATATTAGCTTAAAATTAGCTTCAGGGTAGAATTTTACACCTTCCCTTCCCTCTGACTACAAAGTAGTAAGTACTCAAACATAGAAAAGTTGCACCATACAGAACAACACCATAAATAAATAAATGTTCATAATTCTACCATTCAGAGAAAAAGGCTGGATTTTTTTTAGTGTAAGTCCTTCAGTATTTCTTTCATGCCCCATTCTTCTCTGCTCCCTACCCCCTCGCCCCAGCATTGACTTCAGTCACATATCCTTAAAAGTATCACTTAAGGCCCCTTTATTTTCTATTTCCCATCTCATTCCGGAGAGTGGTCAGAGCTTAGGAGTCAGAAAGACCGGGTCGCCAGCTCCATCACTGATGAGCTGTGTGTTCCTGGCAAAGGATTTAACCCCTCGGGCCTTGGTTTCCTCAGCCGCAAGGAACTGCTGTGAGGAATAAATGTAAAGTGCCTATTGTATAGTAAGTATGTAATATATAGTAGCTGTTAGTGATAATATCTTCATCCTAAAGTCAAAATCCCCCAAATAGAATTTCCTTCACTGGTGGTACAAAAGAAGCAGAATCATAACAGCCGCTAATGTTTGAGGGTTAAGTCTTTGCGTTAAGTGCTTTACATGCACGATCTCGTCTAATCTTCAAAACAAACCTAGGAGATAATTTTATCTTCTCTTGACAGAGGAAACTGAGGCTCAAAGAGGTTAACCCAGCTACGCGAGGTCACGCAGCTGGTAAGTGTGACAATGGCATTCGGGGCTGTGCTTGTGCCCACCAGGTGGATGCTGACAGGCAGGACTGCTGCTTCTTTTGGGATCCCTATATCTAAGTTCCCAGAGAACCCAGAGATTTCCCATACAAAGTGAGCATCAAAACATCTCCTATAATATCAGCCCAAGGAGTATGGGGCAAGGAAAGGAGGTGTTTGGTTAGGGGTTGGAGAGGCAGCCCAGGGGAGTCTGGTTTCTGGTTTCTTGTGACAGCCCAGGTTTGAGCCCTGGAGGAGACCAGGCCAGGATTTGGAAAGCAGGAGTGAGGCTGCATGTGGCACCTCTGACATCTCACACTGCAGCAGCCCCAGACAAACCAAACTTCATCTACATAGTTGAGTGACAGAGTGCAGAATCAAGTCCCAGAGACATCATTTGAGCCACTGGATCCAGCTATTCCTGAAGCTAACCCTATCCCTACACTTCTGAGTGATATGAGTCAAACCACTCCCTCTTATTTCTGCATAAGCTAATCTGATTTGGGTTTCTGTCACTTACAACCAATACAGTCATGACTAAAACATGTTTCGTACCTTGGGAGACCATTTCCTACTGCACTTGTTTATTAACTTTCTGTCTTTACCACCAGCCTGTCAGTCCCTGGAGGTCAGGTACCGCATCTCACCCATCTCAGTTCCTCCTCTCCATAACAACTGGCACAGGGCTAGGCTCTGAATAGTACTCAGGGGAAGTGGGACACAACTACATGAACCAGGTCTACACTGATGCACAAGACCCACCCCTCTCCAAGGAGCTCACTAAAGGAGGCAGACGTGTGTGTGTGGGTGGGGGGGGGGGGGGGTGGGTGGGAACTCACCAGATTTCCTATGTCTTCAGAGCCAGGGTAGCAAAGGAGGGTCAAGCTAAATGCTGTGTTGGTGCCCATCCCAAACTCAGGGACTCTGAGGGGTGTGGGGTTTTCCAAGCTACCAAACCAGAAGAAACCTGGGGAGCAAGCAAGGGCTGATTCTGCAGCCTTGTGTTTGATTTTGGACAGGAGCCACCAGCTGGACTCTGGAAACCTGGCAACACAACTGAGGGAGAAGATCCCAAGTGGAAATGGGGAGAGAGAGGGAGGGTAGCAGCCGAGCCGGCTGGAGCAGGTCTGAGCTTTCTGGGAAGAGGCAATCAAGGAGGGACTCCACTCCCCGCCCCACCACGACCACCTCTCCTATCCCAGCTCCTCTCTCTGCTGCCTTGGAGACCCTGCAGGGGGCCTGGGCTGGGGCTCCCTTTGCTCTCTGCTTCCCCCTCTCAGTGCAGGACTGCACTCTGCTGCAGTGAGACTCCCCAGGCACAGTGGCCTTATATGGTCACAGAACCACAGGCTTAGGAGCTGGAAGGGACCCTGGAGGATCATCCGGCCCAGCAGCCATTCTCCCTCTCTGAATCACAGATGCTTCTGACACTGTGACAAACGCACCAACACACACACAGTTTTACCCCCCATTTCTAGAGGTTCACAAACGCACAGACTCTAAGCTGCTGGAACACATGATTTTTCACTCCATCTCCACGGTGGATTAAATGCCCCTCCTCTGCTTCCTTTTATCAGCACCCTTTCCCCGGCACCAGGACCATCTCTCCATCCTCCACAATAATCCCTTTAAGAGTTCAGATTAAGGGGGTGCTTTTGGAGCCAGACTTGAGACGTGTGACTGGGCAATTTCCTTAACTGCCTGATGCTTCAGTTTCCTCAACTTTCCATGGAGATGGGCCTAGTAATTAACAGTGGCTACCCTCACTGGGCCACAGCATGTAAAGAAGAGGGCCTGGCACAGGAAGCACTCAATCAGCTCAGCTGTTATGATGACTGTTACTGACATTATTGCATTTGCTAAGTGGAGCTGCGGGAGAAAGTACAGGGTGCTGGGTGTCCGGGGTCTGTCCTCTTGAGGACAGGAAGTGACCCGGGGCCAAGGGGCAGCAGGGAGGCCGGAGACCATGGGAAGACCCCTTCCGCCCCCCGCAGGAGGAGAAGCAGGGCTCACAGCCACAGGAAGGAAGACAGGACAGCAAGAGGGCGCATGGTCCAGACTGGAGCACAGGATCTGCGAATTTACCTAATGAACATCACAGGAGCAGCAGTGGGTCGAAAAGCTAAATTTCCTGATTTGGGAGCCGCTTAATGACGTTATAAAATGTGTTTCTCATCACCTGTGGGCTGCCTGGGTTAGGGTCAGTGCTCAGGGCTTCACTCGCGGGACCACTGACTACAGTTTCCAGTCGTCGGGGAGACCTGATCAGCAATGTGGCTCTGGCCCTAGAGCCACAGCCCTCCCCAGCGGGGGAAAAAGACCACCCTGGCTTCAGAGAACACAGTTTTAATCAAACAGGCAACAGTGAGATACCAGTGAGTTAATGAGCCACGTACCAGCAATTAGGGGCTCCACAGAACCTACCAGAGCAACGGACCCGGACAGGATTGTAAAATGAAAACACCGGTTAGAGTACAACGTGTGCCCCGCCCAGCCATTTGTATAAAACTAGATTTGTGTGTGATGGTGTTGGTAAGAGGTGGGGGTGTGGAGGGAGAAGGTGGGAGAGAGAAAAGATGACGTGGGAGGATGCTTAACAAAATATCATCAAGATCACTTTTGGATGGTAGCATTCAGTGATTTTTTTTTTTTTTTTACTCTCTTATCATGTTTGTTTTGTTTCATTTAAAAAAAAACTCGCATTTGTTATTTGAAAGGACAATAAATCATGTTCAATGGGAGACAGACGCTGGTGTTTATTAACAGGAGGACCATTTTGGCCGTGAGAGAAGAATCGAGTAACAAGGGGTAAAGTCGCCAATCAACAGGAATTTCCTGACATGTTTCACTTGGGTTCAGCCTGGTCCCTGCCTTCCCAGGGCTCTTGTTCCAGGTGAGAAAGCTAGTGCTGAGAACATGAGAGTTAACAGTATAAAGTGGCATCTGCCAAGGGCCAGCTGAAGGGTATGTGCGTCAGACATGCTGGCTGCCGCCCAACAGCCATTCTCACCATGGTGCGTTCCCTTCCCTGTCTCCCTTGCAGCTAAGAGTGACCATGTGATCCAGCTCAAGCAAGTAAGACTGAAGGGGAGTTGGCTAGAAATGCCTCTGAGAAAGACTTTCTCTTCTTGTTCCAGTGACAGACCTTTGAGAACAGCTTTCCGGTCCCCTCATTTCTCCACTGCCCCCGTGTCCCTGGCTGTCCCTCCGCCAGCCGTTCCTTGGCTTCTTGCCTTAACATGTGGTTGCATGACGAAGTAAATACTGGAGCCATGGCAGCCATGTTGTGACCAAGAGGTTAAAGGCTACCACCCTAAGGATGGCAGGTCAAAGGGGTATAGGGCATTCCTAGTGACACTGTGCAACTGCCAAATCAGCCGTGATACTATCTGATGACAAAGGTCACGCTCCTACCATGATGCCCCCTGCCTGGCTAGGTAACTGTGACTTAGAGAGGACAGACTTGCCTACAGTCACATGGCTAGCTTGTGGCAGAGCAGGGACAAAATTTCCAGAGGCCCTTCCACTGTGTCATAGGCCTCTCACCTACCTTAGTGCACCCCTGAGATGGGGGGGTGATGGGTGATACCAGGTAAGAAAAACATCTAACAACTGCAAAACAGAAAAAAATTTTTTCCACTTCTGTCTTAAAAGCTCTAGTTCCCAATAACTTGGGGGGCTTCTCTGAGGGTATTCTGTAAGCTCCTTCATTCAGCCCCTAATTCAGTCTTCATATATTGTTCAGGTACTGACCATGTACCAGTTAAGTGCTGGGGATATAAGAGTGAACCGACAGATACGAGCCCTGCCCTCATGGAGCTTGAATATGAAGATAGATATCAAAGAAGTACTTTTACAAATGGTTAAATTGTAAGTGGAGTAGGTGCTACCCAAGAAGAAAAACCCAACCAGAAAGAGCTACAAGAGAAGGACCTACAGCAGGGGTGCAGGGTGGGTACAGGGCCCACCTCTCAGGAGGCAGCATTCCAAGTGGAGTGGGTGCAGGCCAGAGAGACAGGGAGGAAGACGGGACTCCAGACTGGGGGGTGGGGCGAGGGCACTGTGGAGAGCCTGCGTGGTCTCTGCGTGTCTTCCAGAGCCCGCAGCTGGCACACGGGGTGCCGGGAAATGTGTCTAAATGAACAGAAGGCACTTCATAGGCTGGCACGTGGGACTGGAAGCCAGAGAGCCCAGTCAGGGAGGCTGCTCTGGATCTGGTGCTGGTGCAGGTGTGATGTTCCCTCCAGAGAGAGGATTCCACTGAGTCTCGTGGAGAAGTACAAATAGTGAGTTAATTCAATGGGGGAAGCATCACAAACACCAGCCAGGCTACGGGAGCTGGCACAACAGCAGACCAGCTTGAGGCGGGCACAGCAAAGGGGAGGCACCTGAGGATAACGTGTGCGTGGCGGCGGGGACTGGCCCTGGTGAAACCCCCCCTCCTCTCCCGGTTGGAGCCCCCCCGCTGACTCTGTTCTTGTACATATTCTCACTTGATGAGGTCTTGTGCGCAGTGGGGTTTGACCTGCAGGAGAGACCCCGGTTCCTGGTTTGCTGGATGCCACCAAGGGTGAAGACAAGCAGGGCAGTCAACAGTGGTCCAGAGGGCACTGTGTGGGCAGGGACAGGGGGTTGGTGAGAGGTGGGCACTGCCACCCCCGCAGCGGCCCAAATCCCCTAGGGGACGCTATTCATCCACTTAGTTCATTCTACAAACGGACACTGAATACCTATTAGGAGCCGGATACACCCTGACTATCCTACTCACTAACCGTGTGGACCACGGCCACGTTAACCTTCCTGGGCCCAGGTCTCTCCTCTAGAAAACAGGGATAATGACGGTCCCTCACAGGGCTCTCTGCAGTATTAAAGAATGTGTGGGGAGGGCCTGGCACACAGCTGGGCCCGATAACTGCCAGTCCCTAGTATTAAAGTCACAGACTAATCACAGACTAATCAGTGCCAAAGCAGGGCTAGACCACTCGCCTTGTCTCCCAGGCCACGGGTCCCCTGCACACCCAGTGCAGCAGTGCCTTGACCTAAATGAGTGAGAGGCTGGGGGCCAGAAGGTACCTATGTTTTGAATGGCTGGCTCAGAGACCACCAGCTGCAGGTGTTTACTAAGTAATCATGCTGGGCCCTTGTTTCTGATTTCCCAGAGTCCCAAGCGAGTAGAGGGACTGAGACCTGGAGGCCCCTGTTGAGAGGTCAGAAGCTTTGCTCTTTTCTAGGCATAAAGGCTGTTTCCTTGACTGGCAGAGCTGGAGCCATCCTCAAGATTACTGCCTCCAATCCCCACCGATGGCTTCCTCCTCCTCTCACCCAGGAAGATGACCACTACATGCCAGGTGCCATTCATATAGCACCCAGGAGGCAGTGGGGAACAGAACAGACATAGCCCTGATTTCAAGGGATGCACAGTCTAGTAAACAAACAAGCAAATAATCATACAGTAATAAACACAAAAAGGGGGTGTAGAGTTAGGAGCCTGAAAAGCAGGTGACATGTGAAGCTGAGACCTGAATGATGAGATGGAGTGGATCTTGGATATATGTGAGGAAGAGCATTTCAGGCACAAAGAACAGCTCGTGCAAAGGTCCTGGGGCACCTTGTGTGTGAGAAGGATGGTGAGAAGCCAGCTGGGCTGGAATGGAGTAAATAATCAGGAGAGTGGAGGGGATGAGGTCAGAGAGAGCAGCGGGGACTTGATCACACAGGACTAGTGCACTACTTATATTTTTTCTTAATACACATTATACAGTCACCTATTAAAATAAAAAAAATGTTCATCTGTGTACCACCCTGAACCATCTTGACTTCCAACAGTTCTGCTCTAAGCACGGATCACTCTAAAATAGCAGCTTTCCCTCCTCTTTCCCTGATTTCTCCAGCCCTGCCTGAAAGGACTATTCTTGGAACACTCATAGATTCCAACTCACACAGCTAAGGAAAAAAGAAAAAGAAGAAGAAAAAAAAATCAGCCATCATCCTGTCACCTAGAGGGAAGCACCATCCTCATGATGGTGTAAATTTCAGTTCTTTCACCTGCGAGTCCATATTGTTTCTCCAGAGACGGAATCACACTGTGTGGCTCTGTGTCACCCAGGAGTTGTCACCAGCTGTTCGGGGTCCCATCATCTGAATGGGCCCTGAGTCATGCAGCCAAACCCCTACCAGTGGACGTTCGGGTTGCTTGTGGATGGGAGCTCTTCCCAGCTGCAACTAAGAGCCTACTCCACCCAGTGAAGGCAGAAAGCTACGAAACCTGCACAGAACAAGCCAGAAGCTGGACACCTCTCCTGCCTCACAGGCCGGGCTAGAGTGAAGCACATGGGCACAAATGGGATCTTTCGGCTATTTGAAAAGAAGACATGAAAGACTCGATTTGAAACCCAGCTGTTTAATTGTGGGGTGAAGTTGTATGGTATGAGAAAAGTAATTTAAAAAATAAGATCCCTTAGTGATTCATAGTATATTTAGAACCTGATATTCTGATGTAGAATAATATAGAACAGGAGGGTATTTAAAAAGAATAGTGTCAGGCAGACCAATCCCTCAGGGGAATGACTGGTACAAAACAAGGGGTATGTCCTATTGACAGTGACTTGCAGAAATCTGTTATAAAGATGCCATTTTTAATGAGGGGAAACTCAGGCCAGAAGCAAAGATGTCAGCTGCCAACTGTCACCAGATGGAGCCAGGGGCAAGGCCAGGACTTGTTGTGATTCCAGTACACAGCCTCTGCTGCCATTATCTGGAAAACAATGTGGACCTTGCCCTTTCTCAAGACTCCCAGTGCTGGGGGGTGGGCGCACGCCGGCTCTCATTCCACGGGGGCATGATGCTCTGAGCACTGCCTTCTCAGGCTCTGTTCCTTTTTCTCTTCTCAGTAGGGTGGGTGGTCTGATCCCTGGGACCCCAGCCTTGGATTAGAGACATCATGCCTTGGACTTGGAGACAGAAGACCTAGGTTCTTATGCAGTTTGGCCACTGACAAGCATTGGAATCCCAAGTGAAGTGGGCAGGAAAAGGCCCCCGAGAGCCGGGGCCTCTGGCCAGCCCTTCTTAGGTCAGCAGCACTGGCCCTGGCCTGGGGCTCCACCTTGGGGTTAGAGGAAATCCTTCGAGGCAGCTCTGCCAGCCTCTTGTGAGGATACCCTCGGCCTCCTAATCCACCCTCAAATTTCAGCCACTGGCTCTTCCCATGCTAGTGTTTTGAGAAAAATACTGGCATTTCCTGTGGCAGCTTCTACCCGTTTTATCACTCAGGAGACCTGGGGTCTGGCCTTGTCTCTGCCACCGAGCAGCTGCAGTGAGTCACTGGGACTTTGGATTCATTTCCTGTGTGTTTTGCCCAGCCTCTCGGACGGGTCAGGTGCCAGCTTCGGGCCTGGGTTGTGTCAGCTCCCTGTGGTCACCCTGCTTCACTCAGCTTAACCAAGCTCTGTGATCATCTTTACGTCTTTTGGGGGTATAACACATCACAAAACATGGGGGCAAGCAATCAAAGGAGCTCTTGGTGGACCAAGGATTGAGGAGATCTGAAATAGAGGCCTGCACCCCTCACTGAATTCAAGGTCTGCTCAGATGTCACCTCCTCAGACCACTCTGGCTAAAAGAGGCCCTCCATCATCCCCTGTCTTTATCTTGCTTTATTTTCCTTCAAAAGAGTTATCACCGCCTGACATAAATATATGTATTTACTTGTATACCATTTTTCCTTCAAAACAGTTATCACCACCTAATATAAATATAGAGTTACGTGTATCTTATCTGTTTCCCCACATACCGATGAGCTCCATGAGGGCAGGGCCCCTGTCTGTCTCACTGACCACAGCACCCTAAGCAGTGCCGGGCACACGGTGAAGGATCAATAAATGCTGGTTGAACAGCTGAACAAAACAGGTGATTGCTCAGGATCTCATCAGCTCTAAAATGGTGGTTCCACACATGACTCGCTTCTGCAAAGGTAGGCAGCTTTTAAATTGTGAGCCTGGAAACATGGGTCCCTCCCCGGCCCGACAGCACGTCACATCCCTGGCTGCTGATCCCACGTCCACCAAGGGCGCTGAACAGCCTCCTGCCTGAAGTCCCAGGATCTGTGGCCTTTTCCTTAGGGGTTTACCAGGATCCCCCCCACCTTACCAGCACCGGCCCACCTGCAAACCCCCTCCTCCTTAACCCTAACATCCTGCTTCTCGTAGGTTTTCGAAGGGTGAGGACATGCAGACACCTCATATTGCCCACTCCATGTCACTTCTGGGAAAATCCAAAGCTGTTTTTTGAAATCCAACTGTTAAAGTCATTGGTTGTGTTGCAAAGACACGACAGAGAGCTTTATGGCTCCCGAGCCCGTTTTACGATGCCTTATGTAAAGACGTGAGCTTTCGTTAAACACAGTAAAAGCCGGTGAGGCAAACTGGTTCAATGTCGATTTTCCTGACTGAATCTAAGTAACATTTCTGGTTTCCCATCTGCCCGATTAGGGCAGCTGCTAGATTGCCCTTTCTTCCTCCACTGACATAATGAAATGAAGTATTCTTATTAGTGCGTTATGTTTAATATATGGATAATATTATACACCAGGGGGCAGTTTGCACAGCTTTTTGATTCTATTTTGTGGAGAAAGCATGAGTGAGCCCGCAGCGCTTTGCTCCTCTTGTTCAATCCTTGGGAAAACAATGCTTCCTGCCTCCAGTATGTTTGTTCATTATTTATGACCCTGCTCATTAGCCCCTGGGTATGTTCTCATGAACCCCAGGAAACAGAGCAAAGACCACTAGAGCCTGCTATTGCTGGCAGACAGCTCACAGAACAGAAAGTCACCAACGTGAGCCACCTAAAACATCTCCCTTTCTGACCCCAGATTGACAAGTCCAAAAGGCTCTGTCATCTAAGCAGACCAGGTGGGACTCAGACAGTTTGTGGGAGGGCTCCTCTCTGGGTTCTTCCTGGCTCCCTCACCACTCTCTGCGGGGTGCAGTGGTGACTCACTGCGGAATACGCCTATGAGGGATGATGAGCTTTGTAAACAGCAAATGAGGGCTGGAGTAGTATCTGCTGTTTTTGCTTGCCCAGTTCCTATTCTCCCTTCCTTTGGAGAACCATCCTTCCCTCCCACTTTGGGGCATCTCCCTATCCCTAGCCTAAGTTCCAGAGGTGAGTCCCTGATCCACACCTGGCCAGTCAGTGCAGCACACACCTGGATCCAGCTATGCCTGATGCTAGTATATTCCTAGGCTACTCAGTTACATGAGCCAACGTGTTTCCTTCTGTGCTTCAGTCACTCTGAGGCAGGTTTCTGTTCTCAGCAACCAGGAATTTTAATGACTACAGATACACTGCACAGCCCTTGGGATTTTGTTTGGAAGGATGGCAGCAGGACACTGGACTAGCCACAAAGACTTGCTGATGTGAAAGACGGTGCAGTTACTGCACACAGCTGGTACTGTGTAACTCCTGAGGGCTCGAGGGCTACAGTACTTCAGGAAAGCCCCTGCTCCAGCCCTACTTCACAGTGACCAAGTCAAGCTGGAGATCACTTTCTCTTATACACGTTCCAGGGACCAGCGACTCCCAAAGCACTCTCTGCTGCCCCTCAACACCCCTCCACGCCCCCCAAATCGGGAACTTCACTCTCCTTGCTTCCCTTCTCGATTACAGATGCGGGCAGCCTGGAAAACACTTATCACAGGCTCTTGGTTTGTCTCTTCCTGTTCTTTTAAAATGAGGACTTGTTTTGCTTTCCCTTCTTACCAGTGATTGAGCAGGAAGGACACCAAAACACCACCACCAACTGGCAGAGACAAAGGGGCATGAAAAGAATCCCCCGTTCCCTGGTTTAGGCTGCTGGGCACGCACGCAGGGGGCAGCTTCAGGATTTCCCACAGAGCCTCCCAAGCACTGCCCCAGATGGTGGACCGTTCTAGGTGAACATTTGTTCTCAAACATTTGTTCTCAAACTCTGTCCTGCCGAGGACAGAGTTCAAGGCAAAAGGTACAGGTCACTGAGACAGGGCAGGGTTCCTTGGGGAAATCACATTTCTCATGCCCTCCGGGGAAATGCTTGTGATGAAGTCTGCCAAAAGCAAGTCTGCATCCACATTCCTCTCCAGAGTAACGCTCGTCTCCCCCAGACTGAATGGCAGTGGTCAGTTGCCACGCCAGCTCTGCCAGACAAAGGGGCCACGTCTGCACTCAGGCCCCTGAACCTCTCCGACGGTACCATGTAAGCCGCATTCTTCTGGTTCCCCGTGTCACCCGTTTGTTGAGTCTTTGAAAGAAAGTGAGGGAGAATTCCAGGTGAGGGCATGTCTTGCCAGACTGAGAGAAATACAGTCACAGAAACATGCAGCAGAGTCCAGCCCAGCCAGCCTTCCTTCCCCGGCAGTGCATGTGGCCCAGAAAGGATGCCAGTCTCCGTGTGGTGGATTTAAATAGCCCCGCCGTGGCCTCCCGGGTTTCCCATCCCAGACTTTCTCAGGCAGATGCAAGCTCCTCATTCATAACCACTATAAGTATGATCACGACCCAAAACAGAGAGTCCACAAAAATCACTTTGCGGGCTTCCACATCCACTCTCCTCTCCAGGGATGTTGGAGTTGGGGTAGCGTGTCCTGCTCTTGAGGCCAAGAGCATCCACTAGGGCTGAAGGTGGTGCGGAGGCCGCTGACAGCCCAGCTGCGGCCTCTCGGCCTGTCTTTGTGATGGCCGGGGCTGGCGGGTCATGGAATCGGGGCTCAGTTGGTGGTTCTGCTGCTCGTCTGTGAGGCCAGCAGGAGGCTAAGTAGAGTCTGGTCCCTCATCATGAACTCCGAGCCGCTGCTGAGGAGCAGACCTGCTCCTGGTCCAGTGGCTGGCAGCGGAGGGATTTCAAATGTGAATCAAGTCTGAAATCGGCTCACATGGAAATCAAGCAGTTCACGGAGGCGCCTCTCCAGCTGCCATCCTGAGAATCTGTCCACTTGGTCAGGCTCTCCTCATTGGGATTTCAGGTAAAGACAAAAGAAAAACACAAAATGCCTATCATCCAAGTCTGCTCGAATGCATACCGCTCAGCCACACGAGGAGCAAGGAGAGCTGGGTCCTAGGGAAGAGTAAGGACGGCCAGCACCTGTTGATCCCATAGTTGCCAGCACTGTGCCCAGGGCTGGACATTCATGCATTCAATCCTCCCAACGCCCCTGGGACCTCAGCTCCTGGCATCCAGCTCAGCGCAGCTATGTGAGTGTGAGTGCCAGCTCCATCTTAAAGATGAGGAAACTGGCTCACAGAGAGGTTTTAATGCACTTTCTCAAGGTCAGGCAGCAAGTAAACACGGGTATTCCCAAGAGCCCAAGCTCCTAACTACTGTACGGACAGTGCGCAGACCACAATTTCCAAGGAATACTGATGATATCAAGCACATTTGGAGGAAGGAGACCGGGCTGGCGAGGGGCAAGACTTCTGACCAACTGCAAAGGAGGGGAAAGGCATTAGGAAGCGGTCCCAACAATCGGGAGGTTGCTATTACCACACCGGCCCCTTAATCGGTAAGTCTTTAATACCTTTCCAGTGTCACAGCTTAATCCTCATCAAATGAATGCCCTGCTCTGCCCCTTCTGCTGACCTTCACAGCACTGCCTCTGCTCCACTCACCGCTCTCTACCTGATATTCCTATTCCTCAGGATGCGTCTCAGCCCTCTCGCTGGACGGAAAGCCCCTTGAAGGCAGAATCCAGCTCAGATTCCTCCTCCTGCCCCAGAGCCAAACCCATGGTTGCTGAAGGAGTAAACAATGAATGAATGAATGGGGCCTGTCCTGGAAGACCCCGACACTGTGTGTCCCCACCAAATTCACTTTTGCTTATTAGCACCATTGCCAACTGCTGAGACAGCTGTTCTAAGACACTTCCACATCAAATGCGCTTTAAGCTCCAACATGCAGGATGATCAGCGTGGTCTAGGTGCAGGGATGGCTAGAGCCCGGGAAGGATGGTGGGAAGGGGAAGAGAACGCACATGGTTTTCCAGCATCGAATGTGGACACAAACAGGGGCTCCCAAGAATGGACTTCAGTTCAATGAACACTTCGCCAACATCTACTCAGTGCAAGGCACAGCCTTTGCCTCTTTGAAGCAGATCACGCCCCGCTACAAGGAGGCAGCATTCCCACCATGTGTGAGGCTGACGGCGTACCAAGTCCTATTTTGGTGCGACGGCTGCAGTGCCCGAGGGTGGTGCTGCCCGCGCCCTCGGAAGCCAGGCTGTTCCTCTTGCACCGGCTCCACCATCTCCAGCTCCAACACGGACTGGCCAGCTCACACGGATCACAAAACGTCCCTGGGGCTCTTTGGCTGATCATGCAAGAATGTGTAAGCAAATATCCTGCTTCCCAGTGTGGGGTCTGTTGTTTGAAGCCCGTCACCGTCACTGTGCTCTGAGGCTCAGATCATGGACCATCTGAAGCCAAGCATGTGTGCCTGGTGGCACTTTTCACAAAGAACAAAGTGCCCTGTGCAGGAGCGGCCTAGACTGCGATGTCCACATCCAAAGGAGAAGCGCCAACAGGGCTGTGGAGTCCAGGGCTGCACAGGGCTCCTCTGCGCAGCTTCAGACTAAACCTTCACCACATCCTGCCCCAATCCCTCATTTCTCCCAAAAGAGATGACAGAAATTCTCCCTCTGTGTCCTCAGCACCCCCTGACCCTATGGCAGGAGAGGCTGCTCAGAGGCTACGAGTGTGTCAGGGCCAGAGTGTGGAGGGCAGCGAGCCTCTGACACCAGTTCCAGGGAAGCTGTGGGGATGTGGAGCTGGGCCTTCCTAGACAGCAAGTCTCAGGACTTCAGGAATATTATCATTACCATTATGTCCCTGAGCAAAATAAAGGGGAGGGGGCTGGACAAGGCCATTCTCAGGCTGGCCCTGCTGTCTCCCTCTGCTGTAGAGACACGGCAAGGGGCTTTCTGAGCTGGCTAGTGTGCCACTACCCAGAACAGTGACAAGTACCCAACACTCCCTTTTGGGTTTTCCAAGCATTTTCACAGATATTACTTGAACAATAATAACAGTTCCTACTGATTAAACACTAACTTTGTGCTAGGCATCTCTGTATATTATCTCATTTAATCCTCACAACAAGATCTCAGGGATAAGGAACACACTTATCCCCATTTTATAGATAAGGAAACTGAGGCTTAGGGAGGTTAACATACTGCTTGGCTAAAGTCTCAGAGCCGGTTAGCAGCAGAACTGCAGGTGGAAGCAGGGTCCCCTTCATAACCTCCATCCCAACAGCCCTGGTAGTGGCCCCGTTTCACAGTAATGGGGGAGGTATGAGAATCAAAGCGACTGTCTGGCCCACCGTCCCAGAGCACAGGCTTCATACTAGCCATCTGCAGCCTGGAGTTGGGCCAGAGAGAGATGTGTTTTGTTTGGCCTGCAGCGGTTTCGTTTTTGTTTAGCTTTTTTTTCATTGGAGCAAACATTTATAAATCAGGAGAATTCTCACAAAGGGATACTAATTTCTGGCTTCTCCTGAAAAAATCGGACATTCTAATCTGCCTTCTCAGGTAGGACCTGAGTTTGGCTGCCTGCTATGGGCAGGCCAGTGCTCTCCAGTGATCCACTGGCCCCACTGATCTGCAGCCCTCAGTCTACTG
Source organism: Tursiops truncatus (assembly GCF_011762595.2). Taxonomy (NCBI): domain Eukaryota; kingdom Metazoa; phylum Chordata; class Mammalia; order Artiodactyla; family Delphinidae; genus Tursiops; species Tursiops truncatus. The sequence continues at coordinate 28,369,228 of NC_047052.1, read as the reverse complement.
CCTGCTGGCCCTGTTGGCACTGTGACCCCTTCAAAGAGCCAGTTAGTGGCATTAGCCATGTTCCCGTTAGACTAAATGTTTCCAGCATGTTGGTAGGAAGGAAAAGTGCTAAGCTAATGGCAGATTTTTGTTCTTGTTTTTGTTATTCTAATAAATATGGGTGGGAATAATAGTAACAAATATGGCCAGGAATTTGACAGGTCCAATGAAACTGGAGTATTTAGTGGGAACCATGTTCTAACTTATGAAACAGATCCAGTTTGCTTCCATCTTTTAATGCAGCCTCATTGGAGGATGTGACACACCCCATGGATCTGACAAGAAGCACAGCCAACCAAAAGTCTCTGCACAGCTGGAAGTTTGGCCACAGGCCACGTCTGCACTTAAGTGCTGCTTGGTCAGACACAGGGAACACTAATGACAATCACGTGGCCTCGGCTGCCAAGAAGTGGCCCAGAAGTGATGGGAAGCAAACCTCTTGAGCTAGCCAATGCAAAGGCACTTAGCCAACCAGCAGGAAAGGTACCTATGCATGGGTTGGCAAGGAGGAAGGAATCCAATCTCTAAACACTGGAGTGACCCAGGCTCAGACCTTGGATTGCCTACTCAACATCTCCACTTAGATATGCACTAGGCATTACAGACTAAATGGGTTGGTCACTGAACTACTGATTTTCCCACCAAACCTCCTCCTCGGTCAGCCTTCCTGTCCCGGCTAAAGGCAAATACTGTTGCCTACCGAAGACTCTGAGTGTGATACCTGCTCTCTTTTTTGCTAAAAGGGAGATTCATAAGTGTTAAAGAGGTGTCAAAGACATAGTAACACCAAACTCAAGAGGAACTGAAAGAGAACTGAAAAAAGAACTTTCCCATCATGGGATTCAATGTTATAGAATTCCGGGTCCTTGTTACCATCACAAATCATCTTGGGGGTCATCAGCAGTGCCCAGCCCACACAGCAAGGGACCCTGGAGCACACGATTCTGGAATCCAGTCCAGTGTCTAATCTGATTCAAGCAGATGAAAGAGTGGAGGGGGCTTTAGGGCATGGGGGGATGTTAGGGTCCCGGGTGCCAGTCACAATAATAGCCTGCCCAGAGGAAGGGAAGGGTAGGGGGTTATCCAGTCTCAGCAGATCCACTGGAAACTGAGAGCGGATGACAAGAATTCTGGGAACACAGCAACCTGAAAGAGATTAGCACCTCTAATCCATCTGCCCATCCTGAATCAGAGAGTTGCCGAGGCCTCTGGGTAGACGGGGGTACATATGCGAGATAAGAGTGAAACACTAGTGTGAGGATTTCTCCCTTTTACTTGAAGAGCAGCTTCAGAGAGCTCTGGAGCAAGAATCAAAAGCTGCGGATACCCGGAAGAGACTGGCCAAGAGAGACCTGTGGACCCCAGTGTGTGTGTGGGAATCTGGGGAGGAGGGATGGGGAGTTTGAAATTGGCTTTGCCTGGTTGGCCTTGGTCTCCCTGGACCTCAGGAGGCCAAGAAGGAGCTGAACAAGTGGGCTGCATTTCCCCTGCCCCTGGGACTGAAGGAGAAAGGGGAAGCCAGGGAGAAAAAAACTCCTCCTAGACATCCCAGGAGCAAACCAGTGGCTCACCTACCTTGACACCACTGGCCCAGAGGGCGAGGGCAGCTCCACTCCACAGTGGAGACCTGCCACTCTGGACTCCACAACCAGAAGCAACGAAAAACTCACAACATGCTTCAAAGTCCCAGCAGAAGAAGATCAGTCAGTATAAACAGTGCACATGTTCTAGGAAACAAATGACAAGTCAAACAGAAAATCACATGGGCCCTAAAGCAAGTCAGGAAAGACATAAAAGACTTTCTGCATATTAAAAAAAAGTCTTCCCAACTATAGCAGGTGAGTCCCTGTTGAAATGTGAATTAGTGGTCTGGAAGACCAAAAGGAAAAATCATCTCCAAGTATAGAGCAAAAGTATAGAGAGAAAGAATTCATGAGGGAAAGGACAAAAGACCTGGAGGAAAGACCTAGGGCTAGGGGGATCTAACTTGAGAATGTTGGTTGTTCTAGAAGAAGGAAAGGGAACTGATGGAGGAGAGCCAGTAATTAAGTAACAAATAGAAGATAATTCCAAGTAGCTAATAGAAGATAATTCCAAAAAAAGACCCGAGTCTGCAGATTGAAAGGGCCCACAAAGTTCCAGGAAGGGTGGCAAGGACATATACACAGGTTATCCTGGTAAAATTCCTCAACTTTGAGGATGAACACAAAACCCTAAAAGCTTCTAGACAGAAAGAACCTATAAAGAAAGAAAAAAAAAGACTGATACTGGACTTCTCATCTGAAATACTACAGGCTAAAAGAGAGGAGAATACCATCTACAGACCACTCATAAAAGAGAACCGAATCCCTCAAATACTGATACTTTGTATTTTGCCCATCGTTTTTGCCCATCAGGGGAAAAGATATTTGCCAATATGCAAGAATCCACAGTTTTACCACCCACATGTCCCATCTATGGAAAATACTTAAAGCAACAAACAACAAATGCACCAGAACAGAGACTTCAACATAGGCGGGGGTGGGGGTGGGGGTTGGGGGGGGAAGGGCGCGGGGACCGAACAGGTCAGGAAAGCACGATAAATATGGATGTCACACACTTGCTCCCTCCCCTTTCTCCTAAATCTAAACAGAGAAAGGTGGACTCTCTGGGAACAGAACTGATAAATAAGGACTCTGAAAATAGAAAGGACATATTATCAGGGAAAGTCCAACCACAGTCCAAAGCTAAAAATATTAAATTATCCTAACAAAATCAAGGAGTTGAAAAGGAAGGGAGTAAAATTCTTCCAAGGTCTCATCTTAAATAGGGGACAGGGAAATAATTCTAAAGGTCTCATCCCACTGAAGTAAAGAAAAGTATAGAGGAAACAGAGCAACTTGGAGGGAGAAACAGTTATTTTGGGTTATCTTGCTTTCAAATAATCAGAGAGCAATATGTATTTGATTATGAATTAAGGGGGAAAGAATGTAACCTTTAATAAGATGGAAAAGTAGAGAACTTCCAAACTGACAAAGGAAATGCAAAGCAACTACATCAAACCAGCACAAACAAGAGGAAAGAAAAACATGAAAATAGTGATGGAAGGAAATTAAAAACATACCATAATATGGAAGGAATAAAGTCAAGAACATCAGTTAATGAAGAAGATGTCAGATTGGGATTAACAATTAGAACAGAAAACAAAACCCATGTACACAATGTTTTTTAGAATCTAACTAAAATAAAGGTATGTAGAAATGTTGAAAATAAATGCATAGACAAATAGATACCAGGCAAATGCAAACAGAAGGAAAGCATGAGTGCCAAAATTAATTAGATAAAGGAGAATTTTAGTTGAAAACTACTGCAGAGGATGAAGATATTTGTAATGATTAGAGGAACACTTAATGAAAAAGTTACAACCATCAGAAACTTGTACACATTAGACACCAGAGAAGCTAAATATACAAAGCAAGTATTAGAAATGGAATAAATAAAATATTGATGTGAAATTTCAAAGATGGCTATTTCAGAAATGGACAAATCTTACAGGCAAGTATTAATTAAGATACCAGAGAAAATGAATAATATAATTTGAATTTCTAGAAATATGCAGGACCTTACATTCCTTGAACACAAAATAAACTATTTTTAGGGACTGGATCATTTACATAAACTGATTACATGTTGGGTTGCAGAGATAAAACCTTAACAAATTTTACAAAGGAGAGCTTTTATATACCACAATATCTAATCACAATTAATAAAATCAGAAATTAAAAAAAGTGAGAAGAAAAATATTGACTTAGAAATTAAGAAGCCTGCTCCTAGATAAATCTAGGATTGAAGAGGAAATCAAAAGGGAAATGACAAACTAGCTAGAAGGCAGTTAAAGAGACTACTTCATACCAATTCCCATGGGGCAGAGCAAAAGTCATGCTCAGAGGAAATTCAAAGGCTCTATGATTAAAGAAGGAAAATGAAAAATAAAGAAACTTAGCCCTCTTCTTAAGAGATTACCAAAAGATTACAAAAAGAACAAACCAAAATGAAAGGAACATGACTGCAAATTAATAAAGTTAAAAGCTGGAATTAATAAGATTAAAAAATAGAAGAGTGGAGAGTATAAATACAAAAACTGAAAATAAGTAAAATAAGACTTTAATGAGACTAGAGGAAAAGAGCAAATTTACAAAGATCAGAAATGAGAAAGAAGACCCAACCACAGCTGCAGAAGAGAAAAGCAAAATCATAAAAGAACACCACATGCAGCCCTATGGCCACAAACCTGAAAACCTGATAATTCCATAGACAAACATAAATTACTAAAATTGATCCAAGAGGTAGAGGAACATTTGCAAAAACAAATTACCATAGAAAAATTGCAAAGATGATCAAAGATCTACTATCGAAAATGGCACTAGGTGTTTACTGCCAGATAGATTCAATGAATTTTATCCAACCTTTAAACGACAGATAATTCCAACATCACTTCAAGGATTCTAGATCATACTAAAAGATGGAGAGTTCCCCAATTAATGCTATGAAGCCACTATAACTTTAATTATTAAAACATGAAGAAGATAGCACAAGAAAACTATAAACCATTCTCATTTATTAAAATTGATGCAAAAATTATTTGCATAATTGAATCTAGCTAAGTATCAAAAGAAAAAAACATGTTACAACTAAACCTGTTCATCCTAGAAATGTGAAGTAGTTCAACATCATTATCCATAACAACTACAAAGATGGGAAGGTCATATGCTCACATTAACAGATGCCGGAAAGGTCCCTGGTAAAATTTAGATCATTTCTCATTAAAAACCAGGAATAGAAGCTAATCGCTTATACAAAATAGAAACTATTTACCAAAACTCAATAGCAAATATGATTTTAAACAGGGACATTCTAAAATCATTTTCACTAAAATGTAGAACGAGATAAGGATGAGTGTAATCACCATTATTATTTATCACGACCTACTACTACTACCTAATGTAGCAAAGCAAGAAAACGGTATCAGTGTTGTAAAATAAGAGCTAAAATAACCTTTTTGATGATATTTGGATATCCAGAAAACCTAAGAGACCACTGTAAAAAAGAAAAAAAAAGTCTACTATAATTAATAAGAGAATTGGTAAGGTAGCTGGATCCAAGATAAATATTCAAAAATTAATATTTTTTCTAGTAATAAACACCTAAAAGAGAAAATTAAAAAATAGCCTATCCACAACAAAATTATAAATATCTAGGGATAAATTATACAAGAAACTTACAGAACCTATGTGAAGAAAACTATAAAAATCTTACTGCCCACCAGTTCTATTCCTAGGTACATACCCAAGAGAAATGTGTGCTTAAGTTCACCAAAAGCTATGAACACAACTGATCCTAGCAGCACTACTGCTGATAGCTCAAAGCCAGAAGTCACCCCCATCACTTGGAGAAGAAGTGAATAGAAATGAATAGAACTGAGGTTAGTCACGCAATGTAATACTATACAGCAGTGAAAAGAAACAACGACATCTATACCCGACGGTGTGGATAAACCTGAATGTCAGGTAAAAGACAAAAACAAAAGAGTACATACTGAATTACTCCATTTGTAGAAAATACAAAAATGGGCAAAACGGATCTATGCTGTTGGAAGTCAGGAGAGTAGGGGTGATGACAAAACGAGATCAGTGCAGGCCAGGTTGAGTATCCAGGTGTGTTCATGTTGTGAAAATTCATTGAGCTGTACATTAGGATTTGTGTATTTTTACTAGGTATACTTTAAAAAAAAATTTACTGAAGGATATAAAACCAGATTTGAAGAAAAGATACATGTTCTCGAATGAGAACACAGTATTATTTTTAAAATCTCCCCCTTTGTATAATGGAATTTAATACAAATTTTAGTTAGAATTTCAACAAGGTTGTTTTGTTTTGCGTTTTTAATTGGAAGCTCAATCCCAGGAAGACTTGATGTCTCCCTCCCACCCCCAGGCTGGGGAGGAGGTAGAGGCTCAATGCTGGATCCCCCATCACACTCAGCCGCCTATGCATGCCTCAGCTCTGCTGCCATAAGAGAACAGAAGCATGTAGCCCACGAGGTCAGAGCCAGGCCTCCGAGACCTTCCATGTCTGTGCAGACCTGCTGCTGGGGGTTGAACCTGAGTGGGACCCAACAATTGTAGTTTCAGCCTTGAAACTAGCAGGGTGGTCCAGTGAGAGTGCCTGCTTTCACTCTAAATAGATGAAAAGAGTGGCCAATATCTGCTCCACTGGGCTGGAAAGAAAGAATCTCTTCATTTCTCAAATTCACCTCTGACTTTCTTTAAAATCTCTCAAGCAGCTAAGCATTGCCTTATGGTTAGCTTAGGTGACATTCATGCATCCCCTATTAAGGAGAAAGGAGCTGTTCTCTTCTACCCCTCTTCTTCCAGGCAACGAAGCAAGTTTGGAAAAGACATGTGACTTGCTCAAGGTTACCAGTGGGCAAGCGGCCAGTGCTGGGGCTCACCTTCGGCCTTCTGCCTCCACTTGCAGGCTTCCTCCCCGCTAATCTCTGTGATAAGACGAGTCACACACTGCTGCGGGTGAGATGGAGGGAGGGTGGGGGTGATGGGTCCTGGCACCAGACCCAGGGTCCTCGAGGGAGTCTTTCGGGAGAGCTGGCCAAAATCTGGGCCAGGCTAGAGGGGCCCCAAGGGGGGTGACGCTGTTCCCTGCTCCAACACTTGGCTCCAGACACAGCTGCTGCTGCTGCTATCTCGTCGGACACTCAGAGGTCAGTCAAGAGCAACTCCCCCGCTGAACTCCTGGAATGAGGCAAGTGAGGCAAGCAGGTGAGCCCATCACCAGAAGCCCCACTGCAGCCTCAGAACCCGGCTCTGGCACAGCACCTCTTCGGGGGCCACAGGGGCTCCCCCCACCAGATGGGCCCTGTGAGCTGCGGGAGGGCAGCTCAGCAAAGCCGTGGGGTGTCTCCCTCCCTGTGAACACAGGGCCCACCCAGCTGCTCCTGAGAAGGTACAGCATGATGGGGCCAGGAGAAAAGTGGGGAGGGCATCTGGGAGTCTGCCTGAGTATCCCTGATGACGGCATGTGGATGAGCTGCTCCTGGTCTGATGGCTCGGTGAGGCCACCGAGCCATCAGAATGGGCTGGTACCGAGACAACACCCCCGAGACCCAGGGCAGGACTCAGACCTCAGACATGGGTTGGAAGAGGTCAACGGCCTCACTACCCAAACACACTGAGGAATTACTCTGCGTCAACATCGTGCTCAGTGCTTTACACATACCATCTCATTTCATCCTCACAACAACTCTCTGAAGAAGGTACTATTGTTATCTCCATGTCACAGAGGAGGAAGTAGAGGCTTAGAGGGATGAACTTGCTAGCTCAAGGTTACACAGGTAGTAGGTGGCAGGTGTGGGCTTCTGTTTAACTCCACAGCTTGTGCTCTTACCAAGGTGCTCCGAGACCCAGCTCACCCTGACTCCCTCCTGGGCTGGCCCTGCTCTCCCTGTGCCTAGCGGCCTGCTGAGGCTGCCAGTACAGCCCAGGACTCACTGCTTCCCCTGAACCTCAATATGAGGGGGTCCTTCCAGCAGCCTGGCATCTGGGGCCAACCTGGGGGACGTGGAGTCAGAAGACCTGGATTCACAGAGGCTGTACCCAACCAGCCCTGCTACTGCTCTGTCATCCAGAGACTAATAACCAATGGGGAGACGGTAGAGTGCCTATAATTACCTTGTACCTTCACTTATGTTCTCAATGAATCATAAACACATTTCTGGCCTGATCAGCTCATCGGAGGTGAGAATTCCCTCTATGCTTCTGAGCGTGGCCCTACTTTGCTGGTGGGAAGATGATTTCTTGCCCTCCTTGTAATTTATCTGCCCACTGCTCCTTCTGTAGGGAACAAGTCTAACTTGTCTGTACAACAGGGCCTCAGAGAATTGGAGACTGTAGCTGATGCCTTCCGGCCTGAAGCCTTCTAGTTCCATCGAAGACCCCAGAAAAAGTACTTCCAAACACCCCGAAATCTAACAAGATGCTTCAGAATCCACCCTGGAGCCAACTGTTCATCAGAGAAAAAGGCGGCCTGACTGACAGACTGGAGTTGGAGTTCAGGGAGAGGTGGGGGTGGGCAGATAATCCCACTTGGTACAGAATCGGCTCCTGCAGGGGAAAGCTTGGTGTGCCAACCTTGGGGGCAGACTGAATTCTGCCACATGATCTGCAGGACCCTCAGCTGACAATGGTTGCGTGTTGGCCAGGGGAGGGCGAGGCTGGGGAGGGCGAGGAGACTCATCCACAGCAAGCTCTTCTTTACGAAGGAGGCTGTGAGGAAAATCCTACTGGTACTTGACCACCTGGGGGTATTACAATCCTTCTTCCTAGGACCCATCTCAGCAGAAGGGGAATATATTTGCTATTCTGTAAAAGTTAATTAACTATTATTAAAACATGCCCTTGAACTTAATGACATTCTTTATTTTTTCATTTACATATCACAAGCCTTCAACTGATGGTAACTCCTTGAGCTGACTCTTCAACTTGATTTCATTTGTGCAGTTTTAAGAACTTCTTTCGTCAAATACGCATGCAGATTCACAGCGAGTCTTAAATGTAACAGGCAATTTTGCTGGCTGAGTAGGCTAGAACATCGGACTTGGGGTCAGAAGACCTGGGTTCAAAGGCCAGACCTGCTATCTACTACCTGGAGGATCCAGAATAAGTCATTTAATTTCTCTGACTCTCATCTGTAAAGTGGAATAATCCCCACCCAGACACCTTTACAGAGTTATTGTGAGGACTGAGTGAGGTGTCTGTGATAGCCTGTTGTAGACTGTAAAACACATAAGGGGATGTTGAAACAAAAACAAAAACAAATATGTTGGATAGTTCTTGGACTTGGAGGTAGAACCTTGGGTTGGACATCCGTGACTTGGGACTACCAACTGTTCTTTCACCTCTCTGCTAGCATCAGCAGTTTGGCGCACCCCCTCACCCCGACTCTTGTTCAGTGTCATTAAGGTGGGGTCTGGGCACACTGGACTCCCCAGAGCCACAGTGATTGTTTCAGGGATGGGAATGCAAGCCGGTCAGAAGCAATGAGAATCAGTAAGCCCTCTCCTGGGATATCCAGTAAGGAAACTCACACTTTCCACGGGGATTCAAAGCTGAGGCATGTATGGCCTGAGGCTAAGGCCACATCCCGTGGGCCTGACAGGCGAGCCCATCTGAGAGCAAAGTTAAGAGAGGGGAAGGCAAAGAAGAGAGACGCAAGTGCTGAGGGTGTCTTTGGAGCCTCTGGATCCACACTTTTCAGTGCTGGGTACTGCCAAGTTTCTTTTTTATTAAAGCCGATATGGGCAAGATTTCTATCATTTGCAGCCGACAGGGTCTAATACACAACCTGAATGAAGGTGGGAATGACAAAGAATCAGGATCAGTTTCCGGTTTTGTTTCCCAAGGGAAGACACTGTCCTCTGTGCTCTGCTTTCTACCCAAGAGCCATCAGCTACACCTGGCCTCCACACAGGGCTTATGCTGAGGGCAGTCTAACTTCTGCACAAGTGCAACTGCTCAGGGGAATATTAGCAGTGGCCTTTCCTATTCTAACTGCCCAGGCCTCTGAGTTCTTCAAGAATTCCTTCCTTGGGATGCCCTTGGACTTAGGTGTGTGAAGCCAGGATGCCTGGAGCTGCGACAGCGAGGAGCCAGTTAAGTGCTGAGGCTGGTGGAAAAAAAAAGACAGAAAGACCTGGGTCCCTGACAGCTGTACTGGGCAACCTCGGGACTGCTTAATCTCCTTGATACCTTCTTGACATGTGAGCTGCTAATTTCCGGTATGGTTTAAGCCATTTTGATTTGGGTTTTCTGGCACTTGCAACCAAGAGCCCCCTAACTGACAGGAAGCTCACTTCAAGCTTCTCTCTCCTCCTTGCAGCTTTCCCAGATCATGCCACCTCCGCAGCACTGCCCTCCCCAGTGCACACTCACTGGATTCTCTGTCAATAGCAGGAAAGTGAAAGCTTTCTTCCGAAGTGTGGGTTTCTGAAGTGTTGAGGAGATGTTGAGGCCACATTTGGGTTGAGCAGGGAACAGCGTCGTGGCGGTGTCTGCCACGAACTTAGGAGGCGGCTTATCCAGCTTCATGCGACCAAACGAAACTCCTGATTTTGCTGCCCAAACCTGTTCCTCCTGTGCTCTTCTAGGGCTCAGCAGCATCTCCATCTTATCAGTTACTCAGGCCAAAAACCTGGAATTCGCCCTCGACTCCTCTTTCTCTCACACTCACATTCAGTGTGAAAGGAAATGCAGAAAAAGATGTTCTTTCTCCCAAAAAACTCTTTCCTCATTCCCAGACTTCTTTCAAATCTCTGCTTCAAAGTTACCTTGGAGGGGATGTCCCTGACCACCCACCTAGAATAGCAGCTCCTTCTATCCCTCTTACTCGGCTTTATCTTTCTTCATAGCCCATCTGCCCTGATACATTTTTTTTAAAATCTCTTTAGGTGTCTGCTTCCCTATCCCAGAGAGCTGGGGCTCTGCCCTATTTGCTAATGCACCTCGAGACCCAGAGCAGCTCCAAGCACAGAGCAGGCACCTAATAAACATCTGTTCAGTGGACAAACTCTTTTTTGCATCCTCCACCGCTCTCGGCACAGGATTTTGTACATACTAGGTGCTCACAAAGTTTGTCTATAATATGATCACGTCAGCACTTCAATTTCATTTCCGGCAGAAATGGAAGTTTCCTTGCTACATATGGACAAGGACTGGAAAGTAGCACAGAAAAACAGAAATAGCAGTTAAGGGTGGAAACTTTTGTATGCTATATTCTCTAAACATTGTAATGACATTACAATTAAAAGGCACAGGTATGTTATACTATCTAAGAACCATTTCAAAGAATTGTACATGTTCTTCTTAGCAGTGTCGGTTAAAGTAAAGCAGTCTGTGTTTTGTTAAAGGCACTGAAAAGTGAGACATGCAGACAAAATCTCCCTCAGAACCCCTTATCCCCAGAGACATCTACAGAGAGACTTCAAACCTTTATGAACGGGAACCCTCCTACACTGTTGGTGGGAATGTAAGTTGGTGCAGCCACTAAGGAAAACAGTATGGAGGCTCCTCATAAAACTAAAAATAGAATTACCATATGATCCAGCAATCCCATTCCTGGGCATATATCCAGACAAAACTATAATTCAAAAAGACACATGCACCCCTGTATTCATAGCAGTGCTATACACAATAGCCAAGACATGGAAACAACCTAAACGCCCATCGACAGATGAATGGATAAAGAAGATATGGTATATATATACACAATGGAATACTACTCAGCCATAAATATAGTGAAATAATGCCATTTGCAGAAACATGGATGCAACTAGAGATTATCATACTAAGTGAAGTCAGAAAGAGAAAGACAAATACCATATGATATCACTTAATTGTGGAATCTAAAATATGACACAAATGATCCTATCTATGAAACGGAAACAGACGTAGAGAGCAGGCTGGTGGTTGCCAAGGGGGAGGGGCTTGGGGGAGGGATGGAGTGGGATGCTGGGTTTAGCAGATGTAAGCTTTTATACACAGACTGGATAAACAACAAGGTTCTACTGTACAGCACAGAGAACGATATTCAATATCTTATGATAAACCGTAATGGAAAAGAATATTTTTTAAATGTATATATAACTGAATCACTTTTCTGTAGAGCAGTAGTTAACACAACATTGTAAATCAACTATACTTCAATAAAAAAAAAGAAAAAGAAAAAAAACCTTTATGAATGACTTTCTGAGAGCCACAATCTTCAAGAGGTATTTGTGAAAATGCACAGTCGATATCACAATTGCTCTGTCTTTATGTGATATTTAATTTCCAATTCCAAGTATCATTTCATGGGGGTTAATTATCAAGAAGCAATACAGGTTAAACAATTTTTGCCTTAGAAAGCACTGAGTCTAATCCTCCATCTCGGGCAGAATGTTTGCAAATATTCATACATCCGGCCAGTACTTTTCAAGAACTAACCACACCCCTGCTCAAGGAGCCCCTATTTCCCTAGGGAGACAAAGGGGTACCTATTTTTATAGGATTTCAGGGAAGAGGATGTGAGTTGGGCTTTGGAGGAGCACTGTTCAAGTCACTATTGTCCAGTTATGCACTAAGTATCTATTATGTGCAAGGTGCTCTACCAGGCCCTGCAAATTCAGACACAGGGCTGTCCACGAGAAGCTTATAATCCACTATGTGAGATAAGATCTGGAAAAAACTAACCTTAATAAAAAGCAGCAAAATGTCAGATGCCTGAAGAGAAAAGAAAAACCACCCATGTTCTAAAGGGGTTCAGAGGAGGAGGAAGCACAGCTGACTGGAGGAATCAGGTGCGGCTTAGGGAAAACCATGACACTCTGTGGCCTAGAAGGAAAGGTGGGCGTGACAGGCAGAGATGTGGGACGTGTGGGTGGGGGTTATTCCAGGTAAGGGAAACCATGCACCCAAGGCAGGGAGGCTGCAGGGTGCAGGGCGCAGGTGGTTCCGATCCGCTCAGGACGGCCAGTCCCAGCCTGTGTGCTCTGGGCAGCGCAGTCAGGGGTGTGTGTGTGTGAGAGAGAGAGAGAGAGAGAGAGGGAAAGAGGGAGAGAGGGAGAGAGGGAGAGAAGGAGAGATGGAGAGAGGGAGAGAGGGAGAGAGGGAGAGAGGGAGAGAGGGAGAGAGGGAGAGAGGGAGAGAGGGAGAGAGAGAGAGAGAGAGAAGGAGGGAGGGGGGGAGGGAGGGATGGTGACTGCAGGGAGCTGAGCTGGGCAAAGACTGCTTCAGCAGGCATGTGGACCTTGGATTAGACTGGGGAGAAAACAGGAAAAATGGCCAGTCAGAGGCTGTTACTCTAGGGGTGGGGTGCAAGGAGATTTAACTCGGCAAAATGGGCATTTTATTCACACCTCATATTGATGTCATATATTCTTTTTATGGACAGAATATTACATAATAAAAAGGCCTATTTGATTAATTCATTTAGTTAACAAACATAAATTACAGTTTTGCTCTTTAAAAAACCTTTTTGAAGAGGCTGATGTCAGGGAAGAGAGATGTGAGGGCTGTAACTAGGCGAAAGGGCCGTGGGCCAGGAAAGGAGGGCAAGCAGGGGAGAAAGGACAGCCTACTGGCCACAGAAGTACTGTCGTGTGGGGAGGGCACATGAGGGAGAACACGGAAGCACAGAGAACAAGGTCCGTGGCAGGATGCTGGGGGGCTGTGGTGCCGAGAGCTCTCCCCTGAGGACAATCCTGGCAGAGAAAAGGACCTTTGGTTCATGAACACATCGGCCCCCTGTCCTCCTCAGCCCCCAGCTGGGAAGAGTCCTGGAGCTGCTATTGGCCAGAGACACTGAACTTGAACATCCAGCATCCTCTAGTGCAGGGCCCCGGAACGCCTGCAACAAGATCCTTGCTTCTGTGTACAGGGTTCCAATGTCACACTGTGACCTCGGCACGTTACCATGAACACAGACACTCTCCGGAAGAGGTTTTCTCACTGATGCCCTTTGTGATTGCAGCTGGCAGATTTAAGCAGGGGTTTTCCATAACATGACCTTTGAGGAAAGCTTACCAACTGTTTTAGGAGGACCTGAGACTTGTGAGCCCCAAGAAGGCGGATGGAAAGGAGAGTTTGGGTGTTAGGGCTGACCCTGACCTCCCCTCAACGAGGGCACTGCAGGAGTCAGCTGTGTTTTCCCATCAGCCATGCAGACAGGCACATGCCCTGAGGCAGTAACCTGAGTGGAAGGTAGCCTGTGAGGAAAGAAGGCGGACCCAAGGGGTTGGGAGACCTGACTCCTGTCCCTGAAAACCCAGGGGCCCTGCAGAGATCTCAGCTGGGAAGAGGCTGGGCAGTCCTTATGGAAGGGGCTCTGAACATGGTTCGATCTGGGTTTGAATCCCGCTGCCCCTTACCAGAACATGCCAAATCTAAATTACATACCTCCCGTTGGTCTCTCTCCTAAGATGCCTGCATGTTCCGCAGTTTATAGTAAGATTCATATTATGTGCGTTTAGTGTCCCTCTCCTCCACGAAACTTTATAAGCCCCACGAGGGCACAGGCTGTGTTTGCACTGCTTATCATTTTATGCCCAGGGCAGTAGCTGGCACACAGACGTATCCACTATTTGCTACGTGAACGGATGGACCTGGTGAGCAAGTGGCTTGACCTCTGAGCGTCACTGGGTGTTTCTGGTACAAACAAAGCACTCAGCACAGTGTGTGGTCATGCTCAGCACCTAATGGATATGGCTGCACATTAGTACTTCTAAAAAACGAGGAGAGCTTGGACTAGATTTTCAGAAGTCAGAGCAGAAAGCGGCTGATCATCTATCTTACCAACCCCACCATTTCGAGGATGGGAAACCCAGGACAGAGAGGGGAAGAGGGGAAGTGACTACCCTGGTGATTTTCAAGGACCCCCCTCCTCCCCGCCACCGCCCAGCTCCAGCCTCCAGACTCGGTACTGGGAATGTCTCAACTGCTTTGTTTTTTGTTCCCAGTGGGCCATGTTTTGACAGAGAAAGTACATCATATCAGTTCCCAAATCTTACTTATTCCTCAGGGGCAGCTCAAATGCTATCTCCTCCAGAAAACCTCCTGTGGGCCTCTACTATTCAAGTGCCCCAGCCCTCCAACTGGTCCAAATATTTTCTGCCCTGATTAGTACACAGATTTATCTTCCTCCGTACACCCGTCAGCTCCTTCTGGGTCAGGAACATATCCGCATCAAATGCTTTCACACTTCCCCAATTCCTGGGGCAATGCCTCCTATGTTCATGAGTTAACGAATGATGTCAGTGAGCAAGATTTTCTGGCCGCTGTAAGGCAGGCCACCCTTTAACTGGCCAGGGCCATGGACTCGTCTACAAAAGACCTGAGCATTGCCCCAGCCAAGCTGAATCAAGTGGAACACTGAGGCTGTGACCCCAAGGCAAATCCACACAAACTGAATTTAGCATAGAACAGAAGCAGCCGTCACGGACTTGTGCGAATGGATAAATGATCCTGATGATCAGAACAGCAGCACAGCTGACGGCAGACCACCGCTCTCTGGACCAACAGGGGCAGCCGAGACAGCTCCTTGGACAAACCAACAGGGTTTTCTCACCTATAAAATAAATGTTGTTTGACAGCTTCTTCCGGCTCAGTTGTCCTAAGACTCTAGCACAGGCTGATCCTAGAGGCACTATTTTGCTCAATGGAACACATTTTAGTAGAACGTGCTTTGAAAATTAGTGCCAGAGAATACTAGTGCTGGAGTAGACCCGAGGGGCCATTATTCCTAATCTGCCTTATTTTCAGAGCTCTCCAGGCACAACTGAGGACGGTGCTGATGAGCGGGACCCAGGCCTTGCCTCCTGCCTATAGAAAGAGAAAAACTGATGGCTCAGAGCACAGAGGGCCCCGCCTTTTTTTCTGACAGTACACAGTGCTTGCCCAGCCTGGCTGTGGTGGCCACCACCCGCCCACTGCCCACCTGGGCTCCAGCCTTCAACAGGGAACCCCTGGGTAGTAAGAGAAAGCTTCCTTAGCTGGGATCTGAGTGACCAGAAAGACGGGGTTCCAGGGCAGGGTAAATCCTGTGGGGGTCAAATGACCTCAGAGAATCATAGTCTGACAGAGGGGTGGAAGCCCCCAGACTTGCAGTTGGCCTTCCCTACCCAGTGGCCCAAAAACAGGCTATGAAGGTTTATCCTACCACACAGCACTTCTCAAGCAGTGAAGGATTCAATTTCTTATTCTTGCTAAGCAGAGTCAGATACGTAATTGCTAATCAGAGCTTCTCATCAGCCTGAGGTAACCAGGGTTACTGCCCTGGTTGGATGTAATTCCAGCCAAGAGCAAAGACGCTCTGCGGTCTCGTTAGCCTGCAAGGCCTGATAACAGATAGGATCCTGCTAGATTTTTTTCTTTTTAATGCTAAAGGTCATCCACAGACACGCATTACTACCTTCAAGAACCCCGGAATGGGGCCCTCTTGCATCTAGCCTAAGACATGGTTGAAAGCATGAGGGAACGGAGGCCCAGTAATGCTGTCCGTAACTAAAGTCCCAGAGTGAATTAGTGTGGATGGTCATTCAGACAGAGTTTCTGGGGCTTCTTTCTCTCTTATGAACACGTGTTCAAGTAGATGGTAACTCCACCGGGACAGGGACCCCTCCTTTACCTCTAGTACAGCGCGGTAAGTGGCTGAGAGCAGGGGTCTGGTACCAGACTGCGATTCTGCCTCCATTGTGTACTCCCTGCATCATTGGAGATGCAGCACTTAAACTCTGTGCCCTGGCTTCCTCATGTGCTAAGGTGAGAAGAGTACCTTGGGCAACTCTGCCTCAGTTTCTTCAGCTGCAAAATGGGGGATAAATACATATAATAGGGCTTACCTCACTGGGTAACTGTGAAAATAAACTGAGTTAATATAGGTAAAAATGCTCAGAACTCTGCTTGGCACTTAGTAAGTACTTAATAAATATTTTTAACAGCTGTATTGAGATGTAATTAACGTACCATACAATTCACCTATTTAAAGTGCAATTCAAGGATTGTTGGTATGTTCACAGATATGTGCAACCATCACCACAGTCAATTTTGGAACATTTTTATTACTTCAAAAAGAAATCCTGGGGACTTCCCTGGTGGTACAGTGGTTAAGAATCCGCCTGCCAATGCAGGGGACACGGGTTCGAGCCCTGGTCCGGGAAGATCCCACATGCCGCGGAGCAACTAAGCCCGTGCACCACAACTACTGAGCCTGCACTCTAGAGCCCGCGAGCCACAACTACTGAGCCCACGTGCCACCACTACTGAAGCCTGTGCACCTAGAGCCCATGCTCCGCAACAAGAGAAGCCACCGCAGTGAGAAGCCCACGCACCGCAACAAAGTAGCCCCTGCTCTTCGCAACTAGAGAAAGCCCACGCGCAGCAATGAAGACCCAACACGGCCCCCAAAATAAATAAATTAAAAAAAAAAAAAGAGAAACCCTGAAGCCTTTAGTTATCACCTCTCTTCCCCTCTCCCCTGCACCCCTTCCCACAACTAAGCAACCAGTAACCTACCTTCTGTCTCTATCAATTTCTCTATTCTGGACTTTCATATGAATGGAATCATATAGTACATGGTCTTTTATGACTGGCTTTTTCACTTAGCATAATGCTTTCAAGGTTCATCCACATCATACCATGTGTAAGTACCTCATTCCTTTTTATAGTCGAATAATAGTCCATTGTATGGATATACCACATTTTGATTATCCAGTTGTCTATTTGGGTTGTTTTCTAACCATGAAATCATAAAGTCAGACCACAGAGCCATGAGGTAACTCTATGTTGAATCGTTGCAGGAACTGCCAGATTGTTTTCCAAAGCAGCTGCATCACTTTACATTCCCACCAGTAGTGTAGGAGGGTTCCGATTTCTCCACAACCTTGACTAAAACTAGTTGTCATCTGACTTTTTGATTCTTGCCATCGTACTGCGTGTTCAGGTTTGCATTTCCCTGATGGCTAATGATGTTAAGCATCTTTTCATGTGCTTATTGGCTACTTGTATATCATCTTTGGAGAAGTGTCTATTCAGATCCTTTGCCCATTTTTTAAAATTGGGGTATCTGTCTTTTCATGACTGAGTTTTAAGAGTTCTTTATATACTCTGGATACAAATCCCTTATTGGATTTATGAGTTGCAAGTATGCTCTCCCACTCTTTAGGTTGTCTTTGCACTTTCTTGTTGATGTCCTTTGAAGCACAAAAGTTTAAATTTTTTTGAAGTCCAATCTATTTTTTTCTTTCATTCCTCATGTTTTGGTGTCATATCTAAGAACCCTTTACCAAACTCATGAAGATTTATCCCTATGTTTTATGGTTTTTGCTTTTACATTTAGGTCTTTGATTCATTTTGAGATAATTTTTATATATGGTGTGAGATAAGGGTCCAACTTCATTCTTTTGCATGTGGCTATTCAGTTGTCCCAGCACCATTTGCTGAAAAGACTATTCTTTCCTCATTGAATGGTTTTGACACCCTTGTAAAAATCAGCTGACCACATATGCATGTGTTTATTTCTGGACTCTCGATTCTATTCCATTGATCTGTATGTCTGTCCTGTGCCAGTACTATGCTGTCTTGATTACTGTTGCTTTGTAGTTAGTTTTGAAATTGGGAGGTATAGGCCATACTCTGTTTTTCTTTTTTCCAGATTGTTTTGGCTATCCTGGGTCCCTTGAAATTCTACATGAATTTTAGAATCAGCTTGTTCATTTCTACAAAGAAGGCATCTGAGATTCTGAAAGGCCTGCACTGAATCTGTTGATCATTTTGGGAAGAGTTCTCAATAAATATTAGCCTTTTTTCCATCTTTTTCTTCCTCCTCCTCTTCTTATTACTACCACTATAACTATTACCTTTTAAGCATTATGATAAGTAAATAAGATAACCCATGTGAAGGGCCAGCATGTAGTAAGAGTTCAATACATGTTTACTATTAGTATTTTTGGCTGGGCTCCAGAGGCTGTCCTAGACTGGCAGGAGAGTGGGCTGAGTGACCTTCACAGTACCCCCTAACTCTGGTGGTGACCACACTGGAATGCAGGCTGTTGTCAGGTATGCTACAGGAACTCCCAAGTCAAGGACTTTTCTTTATCCCAAGCATGGTTTCCTACTGAGGGTCAAGGTCAAAGTCTCTGCCAGCGGACAGCACAACCTCTACTCATGTTCAGTCCCACAGGCCTGTAATCAGGAGCTCCCGTGAGTGACATAAACCACACACACTCAAATCATAACACCTCCTCAGCTGCCTTGGCAAGAAGGGACGTTGGACGGCGTGGTAAGGAAAAGAGCAAGTTTGATTTAGCACTTCTCAAACCTTAGTCACTCAAGGACCACCCTCATGATTTTTGGCCATAATACGTACCACGCTTCTTGATTAGTTTAGTAGTTTAATTTAATTCCACATGCTAGGAACAAATATATCTTATTATTTAAAAAAGAAATTTTATATTACTGCCTTAAATGAAAAACCCTTATCACATGCTTTAAGTAGGAGATAACCATGAAAGCAAATACAACAGAAACAGAACCTTACAGTAAGACCATATAATAAAATGCTCTTTGTTAAAAAAGGAAGATTAGCAAGGCTTAGAGGGATTTAAAGACATCCTAGTGCCCAACTGAAACTCTCTCCTTGACTTGATCAGAAGGACTGAAAGAGAACAGAAAAGGGACTCACTTCCCTCCACTTAGTGATGGAGGGGTGTGCTATGTATAGTTACCCTTGCACCCCAATGCTGCACACTAGGCTGAGGAAGGGGCTTGAGAAATGATGCTTCAACCCCCAGCTCTACTGCTCAACCATACTGGCATGCTCTGATGGCGGGAATCACATCACAGGCTCTGAGCAATGTCACCCACCCAAAGTGCTTTGAACTCATCATGAAAAATTCCATAGGAGCAGCATCAGAGCACTGTAGGGTCAGAGCAGAGTCCTGCATGGCTCGTCGGGATGTAGCCACGAGACTGCTTGGTTCTCAAGGTCTGCCCCTGCTCCATGAAGCCACCAAACACACAGAGCACGGAACCCTAGAGAGAGCTGGATGATACCAATGCCACCCCCTGGAAGGAGCACTCAGGCCCTGGAGGCACCACGGCCTTGGCTGTCACCTACCTTCTTCCTCTGCAAAAGGGTGGCCTTCCTGAGCTGAGATGAATCAAACCAGAGACCACAGAGAACTTGTCCTATTACAGTTTCCAAATACCTCTCTAACACCTGGGTTGCGAAGGACGACCCCACTTCAGGAGAACACCCTGGCTTGCTTCACAGCTCACAACTGTGTCAACCTTAGCACCTGGCCATGAGTAGCCCTGAGCCTGGAGAGAGAGGAAATCACAATCTAAGACCAACCAATTAAACCAAGATCAAGTCATGGAGCTCCATTTAGGACCCTGCATAGGGATTCCATGGAGGAAACAGGAAGTCTACAGAAATGGGAAAAATTAGATTCTGATATGAGATTCAGATAAAAGTTCAGGACAACAGAAAAAATGTCACCAAACTGACACGCTCAAATGTATACACATATGGGACCCACCACCCCGTAAAAGCATTATACAGAGCCATGATGGATTGATGGGACACTTCAAGGAAGTGGCTGAAAACTGATACTGCCCCGGGGAGTGAAGTTACAGGGGTTCGCATCTGTAGCAACCTGGAGACGAGGCCACAGAGGGGGCACCCAAAGACGATTTGCTAAACCGAATTTGGATATGGGGGGCAGCACAACGCCTTCCATAACTCGACGACAAACAGGATCCAGGGAATGGTGTCCACAAGGAGGCGTCTCCAACCTTGCCTCTTGCTACTCTTGAGGCCTGCAGAGACTGAGCTGAAACCAATGAGAGGACACTTCCCCAGGGGCTACTGAGGTGGCTTTCAGACGCACTTGAAGAAAAGTCCCCATCCCTTCCTCAGACACCAGGGGCTGGCCAAGCCCGTGCCCTGAATCCATGCTGTATTGTATGAAGCCTCCTGCTGTGCTTTCTAGAACCACCCACCTATTCACCTTCTGCGGTCCCAGGGGACAATGACAAGTTGTTCTTCTGATTTAAAAGCTTGACCTGTGAGCACCTTTGTGGAGACAGGACTCCTTTTCTGAATGGCTCAAGGACAGTTACTGAGACCCCCTCACCCCTCAACGGTACTACCATAGCCTCTGCTGAGTCGCCTACCCTAAGATGCTGTATGCTGTTTCTATCCTTCAGTGAACAAACGGCAATCTTATTCATTCACTTTGGGAAAGAGATCCAGAGCTGAAGGCTCCAGTGATAATTAACAATGACATTTACAAGGGTCCCCCACCTGGATTATTTGTAGTTGTTCCCACATTAGCCAATCTGCTCTAAATACCGAAGTTCTTAACTTTTTTCCCCCCAGAGTAACAAACCCTCAGCAGTCATCTGTAGAACTCATCACTGAAACAATTCTTCATTAAAAGCTGAAGAATGGGGCTTCCCTGGTGGCACAGTGGTTGAGAGTCCGCCTGCCAATGCAGGGGACACGGGTTCGTGCCCCGGTCCGGGAAGATCCCACATGCAGCGGAGTGGCTGGGCCCGTGAGCCATGGCCGCTGAGCCTGCGCATCCGGAGCCTGTGCTCCGCAACGGGAGAGGCCATAACAGTGAGAGGCCCGCGTACCGCAAAAAAAAACCAAAAACAAAACCTGAAGGATGTGATGCCTCAGCACCTCTGGATTTAGGCTCCAAAAGGTGACAAGATATTTTTATCTGGTGGTGCCTTACCAGTCCCTGTGGGCTCAGCAGCTAAGAATGGCCTGTCCAGTGTGTCCCTAGGACCCACTCTGTCCATGGAAGGTGTTTTCAGCTGCAGGAAGCCTAGGCTGGGGAGGGGAATGCTGACTTGGCTCCTTTTTATAAGTATCTAATTACCAAAGAGAGTTCTATTAAAATTTAGTCCCAGACTTCCCTGGTGGCTCAGTGATTAAGAATCCACCTGCCAATGCAGGGGACATGGGTTCGATCCCTGGTCCAGGAAGATCCCACATGCCACGGAGCAACTAAGTCCGTGTGCCACAACTACTGAGCCAGTGCTCTAGGGCCCGTGAGCCACAACTACTAAGCCTGTGTGCTGCAACTACTGAAGCCCGCGCGCCTAGAGCCCATGTTCTGCAACAAGAGAAGCCACTGCAATGAGAAGCCTGCGCACCGCCACCAAGAGTAGCCCCTGCTTGCCGCAACTAGAGAAAGCCCGCGCACAGCAATGAAGACCCAACATAGCCTAAATAAATAAATAAATAAAATGTTGTCCCTTTTTCTTTGCGAAGAAAACCTACTTAGTGCTTCTAAGGCAACTTCCCACAGCCCCCATGGTGCCAAAGCTGGTGGTGCATTTTACAGAGCTGGCCTTCACCCTGGCAATGGTGGGTATACTTATAATCACAACTCGGAGTGGGAAGGGTCTTAGGTGGAGTATTTGTGATGGGCCAGTGCAAAACTTTCAGAGGTGCCCAAGATGTGAGTCCGTGATACAATGGTAAAGTGCATTTTCTATTGTCTCTGTCTCTGATAGCAAGAAGACAGAAACGAAAGGAAAGATCTTCCAAGACATAAGCAGAGCATACAAAGTGATATGCAATCATATTTGTTGATATGGGTAAATGTTCAGAGTGTATATTGAGTGTGAGGAGGGGTAAAAAAGTCAGGTGTTCAGTTTGACACTAATTTTTTTTAAAATAAATTTATTTACTTATTTATTTTATTTTTGGCTGTGTTGGGTCTTTGTTGCTGCACGTGGGCTTTCTCTAGTTGTGGCGAGCAGGGGCTACTCTTCATTGCAGTGCACGGGCTTCTCATTGCCGTGGCTTCTCTTGTTGCGGTGCGCAGGCTCTAGGCACGCAGGTTCAGTAGTTGTGGCACACAAGCTTAGTTGCTCCGCGGCATGTGGGATCTTCCCGGACCAGGGCTCGAACCCGTGTCCCCTGCATTGGCAGGCAGATTCTTAACCACTGCGCCACCTGGGAAGCCCTGACACTAATTTTTGTTTAAAAACATGTACCCATACATTGAAAGAAGTCTGGAAATACATACACCAAAATGCCAACTGTGGCTTTCTTGAGTAGTGAGAATACAGGTTATATTTATTTTCTTCCATTTTAAAGTATGTATACTTGGGACTTCCCTGGTGGTCCAGTGGTTAAGAATCTGCCTTCCAATGCAGGGGACACTGGTTTGATCCCTGGTTGCGGAACTAAGATCCCACATGCCGCGGGGCGACTAAGCCCACGTGCCGCAACTACTGAGCCCATGTGCTCTAGAGCCTGCAAACCACAACTAGAGATCTTGTGCACCACAACTAGCTAGAGAAGCCAGCATGCTGCAACTAGAGAAGCCCGCGTGCCACAGTGAAAGATCCCACATGCCACAACTAAGACCCGATGCAGCCAAATAAATAAATATTTAAAAATAAATGTCTGTATACTTTATCTATGATAAACAAGTATTAACTGTGTAACAAAAAGGTTATTAAGAATAAATGTGTGTGTGTTAGGGCATGCTATGCCAATGCGTCTGAGTCTCCTGCTGTCTGTTTTGTACCCTCCAGGGTGGAAAAAGACCAGGAGTGGAAGCAGAGTTGGCTTCCCTGAGCCTGTTTTCCAAAAGAAGTACCTTTTCAACAAATTTTTATAGCATGTAACATTACTAACTTAAAAAAGAATGTCAGTACAATGGGAGGCAAGATTCAGATACTGTGACACATCACGTTTTTGTCCCCACTCTCCATCTGGTCTCAGCTCTGAGATATTAGAACCCAGCTGTGCCTCTGAATGTATGCATGGGCAAAGGCATCCGGGTGTCGATGGCCAAAATGCATCTTTTTTTTAAGAAGGGATGCACCTTTCTCGATTAAGAGGGAAGAGGAGGAGCTATCAGCCTGTATCTCAAATACCAGGCCCTGTTGGCACCTCATAGGCTATCACACATTGGGAAAGCCTGACCCTCATAATCCCACCTTTAGAAAACTTCATCTTGTGGCCAGGTATCAGGAGGATCCAACAAGTGTGCTGGAAAGAGTGGTCCCACCTAAGGGTGTATGTGCATATGGGTATCTGTGACGGGGATCCATGATGGAGATTGTTTGTCACATAAGCCTCAGCCCATGTATCTCCTTTTACCCTCACTTCCTTAGAACGTGGTAAAATGTATGAAATAATGCTTCTGGCTCAAAGCTTTGAGAAAGATGGAGAAAGGAAGTTATGGATAGCCAGTTACAGATTACACAGATGAGACTGTTCAAGGGGTACCCCAGGTACCTAGACACTAAACTGGCCTTTTTATCCATTGCCAGCTGGACTTGCAATGTGCAGCTGTTAAATAAACAAACAAAAAAGAATTCACGTTTTAATTAGATGAATTTGTGCTCCATAACTTGTCCATTTTTTTTCTAGAGCCAGAGTGTTTGTTATTTCTTTGCAATTTCAGAAGTTATGAAATGATTCATGGTTTTGTTGGAGCTGAAGTCAACCAATACCATTCATAATTGTGAACAATCTCTGTTATTGTTAGAGGGAAACGCCAAGGCATCTGTGCTTCCCAAAAACACATGGGGGAGAATTCCAGTTTGGAAATGGAACGGCTGTGTTTTTCCCTCTAGAGTTAAATTTACACAGATGGATTTCCAGGGAGATCTTGGCATTCTTCTGGTTGGAAGAGCGGGGTAGCCACCAGGATGTATGATTTCTCCTCTCTCCCTCCTCTGTCAGACAGAGGGCATCCATGTTGTAACACTCTGCACACTGGTAAGTAACCGTTAAATGCCTGTCTCCCCTCCAAGAGGACAGGATTCATGAAAGTAGGACCACATCTGTCTTATTCACCCCAATGCGCAGCTCTATGTCTTGCATACAGTAAGTGCTTAATAAATGTCTGTTGAAAGGCTGCACAAATCCCACTAACCTAATGTCACTACTCTTTAGTTCTTTGATTCTTTATATTTATCTGCATTGGGTGATAACATCTACAGCTATACGAGAGACCAATCCAAACACAAATGAGAGAGAAGAATAAAATGACGATGATGATGATAGCAAATATTCTGTGAGTGCTTGTTATGTGCCAGCAATAAGCTAATAAGCACTTTATGTACAGCATGCCACTTAATCCTCACAACAACTTTATAAATTAGGTCCTATTATTATTCCCATCTTTTAGACGAAGTAACTGAGGCCCAGATAAATTACATAAACTTACCCAAGATCACCCAGCAGTAAGTGATGGAACTAGACACAGACACCCAAATGCACAAACCCACACACTCCACTAACACTGCCACTGGCTAAAGCACTTCTCACTGCCTTTTCCAGAATGTGTTCAAAATCTGAAAATATTTAATGGTGGTAAAACTTGATTCGCTATTGATGACACTGACTTTGTGAAATAAAAGTCATTCAAAGCCATAAGATGTGTGATGATCACAGAGGATCACCCAGTTTGGGAACAAAGCTGCTGGTGTGACTACAATGCCATGAGACCAGTTTGCTCTGGTGAATCACGGACCAGCTTGGAAAGGTCACTCCAGGAGAGCAGTAGCACACTATAGTGAAACACAGCCCTTGACTGGAAGTTAAGAGGTTTGTTTGCAGGATAAACAAAGACTGGTACTTCATTTCTCTGACCTTGGCCAATTAAAGTGACTGGGCTGGCCTGAACCAATGCAGTTCACACCTATTTGGAAGTCATCACTGGGAATCTCTAAAGTCCCTAAGAAGGGCACCTCTACTTGCCCTTCCTTTCTTCCAATTTACCTCAGACAGTAAATTCTGAGTGTGTGTGGGGCGGGGAGGGGGGGGAATAGAAAAGATACAATTTACCAAAGGCTCCCTTTTCTCCAACATGATCTATTTTGCAAGTCTTACCTAAGGTTAGATTCTTTGAATTAAACTACAGTGAGTATCGCCCATACCATTAATTTCTTCTCCTTAAAGTAGATCAATGTTGATTTGCCATCAAAGGTCAACCAGTTCGGCAGCTTCAGGAAAGATCTAGGAAGCAATGATGGGAGAACACTGTTTTCGTTTTAACTAATAAGAAGTAGAATCAAGAATCATGCCTGAACTCAAAGGGAGACCTGGGCTGACGAAGTCTTTATCTTAAGACTGATGCTGAGACTTCCCTGGTGGTGCACTGGTTAAGAATCTGCCTGCCAATGCAGGGGACACGGGTTCGATCCCTGGTCCAGGAAGATCCCACATGCCCTGGAGCAACTAAGCCTGTGTGCCACAACTACTGAAGCCCGCATACCCTAGAGCCCGCGCACCGCAACTACTGAGCCCGCGTGATGCAACTACTGGAGCCCGCGTGCCTAGAGCCCGTGCTCCACAACAAGAGAAGCCGCTGCAATGAGAAGCCAGCGCACCGCAACGAAGAGTAGCCCCCGCTCACCGCAACTAGAGAAAGCCTGCGCACAGCAACAAAGACCCAACGCAGCCAAAAATAAGTAAATTTTTTTTAATTAAAAAAAAAGACTGATGCTTAGCTTCCTTGTGTCAAAATGCACTGACTCAAAAGAGTCACCATCTCAGGTAAAAACAGGGCAGGCTTGATCCCCCTTTGTGATGATTTCCAATGACAGAGACTCACCCAAGTCATGTACATAAAGTGCCACTCCATTTCTCCTCCTATTTTACAATGGTCATGAGATCCACACAGGTCAAATGATGAAGATAAATATCTTACCTCCCGCCAGAATCAATGCACATTCATCTTACTCCAACAGGCAAGTGGCTAGCTACAAGGTGGGGTTACTCTTTCTTAGCCCCAGCAGAGAGCTGGGTGATGGGGGCAGACGGTGAAGGACAAAGAGACTGCAGTCTACACAGCAGGACAGCCAGGGAGGCCAGAGGAGGGCTAGGCATACTCCACAAATCCATCAAAATCCCATGGAAAATGGAAGGTTCTCTCTTAGCAAGCATTCCACCATAAGCACCACCTTTGGAAACAAGTTTTAGATTGGTGTGTGCTCTAAAGGAGCCAAGGGGAAACGGTGGATGGGCAGAGGCTGCGGGAGTGGAGGATGCTCACCTGGGCTGCCCTCCAGGTGCACTAGCACTCTCAACGTCCTTGTGGTCTCTGCAGGCATCAGCTTCCTCACCTGTAAATGTGCCGGGCTGCATGCTCTTCTAAGCGCCCGTCTTCTCTAAGAGTCTAAATCTCTATCAAGTCGTCGGATGATCTGTATGGACTGAGCCTTTTATTAATATCCTAAAGCCCCCTGCAATCAGAGGGAAGTACTGAATTTCTTTGAGGGAGCCAAATGCTAGAGGAAATATTGCACCTCAGTCATTAGCCCTCAAGAGAGCATGACCTTAACACCCTTTCCCCCACCTCCAACAGCATCCTGAGAGCTGTAAGCTGTGGCTAAGTATGTCTGCCCAGTCAGAGAAGAGGTGTCATTTCTAGAACTCAAGCACTGGAGCTACATTTAAACTCTCTGATGAGTCGGTGGGGAGAGAGACATGGATAACATTTTCCGGGCAAGCAGGTGGCTGAACATTAACTAGCCAGGTGCAGGGCAGCTGCAGATGGCCGTGTGCTTGCCACTCCAAGGCAAACAGGTTTCTGACACAGACAGATGACCATGGGGAGAGAGGCAGACTGGTTTCCTCAATTCCTAGGGCTAAAATGTGCTCTCCTGGAGAATCTTTGAGTTAGAAGGGGCCCCCTGCACACCCACTGTGGTCATTAGACCAGGCGCGTTGCAGGGAGGGTAGAAGGGAGTGCTGGTCCTATTTGGACCTCAAGAACTCCTATCCCCTCACGGAACACCCTCTGGGTATAGTAAACGAGCCCGGGAGTGGGGAAAACGGGAGCTGCAGAACTGAGAACTACTTCAGCTTTGAAACAGCTCACAGGCTCATCCAGGCTTTTGCCTTTGGTGAGATCTCCCCAAACTGGCTATCAGAACCCCATGGGAGAGCCTGAGGAACTGCAGGCCTGGCTGAATCACAGTAACCTCTCTTTCCAGCCATACTTCCTGAAAGACAGCATTCAGCGGCAGGCCACCCCTCCCCAGAGATCTGCCCCCCTCCCCAGCCATAAGTATCCCCAGCCTAAGGACATTCTGGGCCAGGGGGCCAAGGTCATGAACCTGATTGGTCACAAAAGTTCTGCTCAGGCCTTTGCTGCTCCCTAGACTGGTTGCTATTGAGTCCTCCAGCCAGAGAGGGTAGGACAGGGGTGTGACCGCTCACCTCCAGCCAGAGACCAGGTGGGTTGGGCCACTCACAGTCCTTAAAAGTCCCTAACTCTAGGTAACCCCGGACTCCTTCAAGAATAAAAACAATGCGGCTGTGGGTGTCTGGAGGGAATGTAGTGGAGTCAACCTCCCAGCTTAGCAGACCTTAGGTTACTGAAGGCAAAGAGAGGCCAGGGGCAAATCAATATCAGGCTTCCCGGCAGAGCCGGGTTAGCACAGTGTCTGGGCTGCTTATTTTGGTCCAGTGCCTTGGTCTTGTTTTCTCAAGAGAGGGTAAAGTCAACATCAGCAGGCCAAGGGTTCGCATGCCATTTTGTGGTGCCAACTCGCAGAGGAGGGAATGTGGAGCGTTTGCGGGGCAAGGGTGTCAAGGTGGCCAAGGGACTCTCGGTCCCCCTTGAACAGCCGGGGGCACTTCCCCTTCCAAAGCAGCTCCCCAGGCAGCAAATTTCCTGTGGCACTCCCAAGGTAAGCAGTTCTGCTGGCCACTCTCTGGCTGGGACAAACACAGACCTTGCACAGTAACCAGGAACAGAAATCCACAAGGCTTGGAACCTCAAGGCCCGAAATGTTCAGATGACACTGTCACCTTCCAGGAGATCACCTCACGCTCTACTTCTGAGTTCCACGCCGAGACTTGCATCCTCTCGGGTGCTGGCTCCTCATTCACGTGCAGGGAGGACAAGGCAGAGGAAACAACAGCCTCGCCCTGCGGAAAGCCGCTCACTTTTACCCTGGCACCTACTCTGCTGGAATCTGACTCTCAGAAATGTGCTTTGCTCTCCATACAGGGAAGGCCATCCATTCATTTTCTCAGTCATTCAATCAGTCTTTACTAAGCATCAACTATGTGCCAGCCCCTGTTCTAGACACCAGGGGTACAGAAGCAAACAAAACAAAGTTGTTGCCTACACACAGCTCTCACTGCGGTGATAGTGATATTAATAGGTGAGCTCTCAGTAAGCACTGGCTTTGCACCGGACACCACTGTAAATGCTCAACATGGATCTTGTGTAATCCTCAAGACAACCTTAGGCTCACAGGCCCTTCTATGAGCACCCCACGTAAGAGAGGAGGAAACAGAAAGACAGAGGAAGTAACATTTCATGGTGATGGCAGGATTCAAACCCACTTAAACACTCTGATACTCTGCCTCCCGAGCTATGCGACAGTCACTGATACCATTTCCTGATGGGGAATTCTTTTTGGCCTGTCTTGAAAGCCATTTCTGTAGAGGACGTGTTTTACTCACAAAATGGCAAGTGCCGGTAGGCTTTCTGAGGACAATAAAAACAGAATCACGAGGATATAAAGAAGAGGAGATAATCCTTGTGAAACTTTCTTCTGTCCTTCTAGTTAGAAGAAGCTGGTGGGAGGGCACTCCACCCTCACCCCTTTTGTAAAGTCCTTTATGACCTATTTTTTAAAATATATTTTATGATTAAAGTTTTAAAAAAACAGGAGTGTATCAAATAAAGAGTAAAAGTTGGGTATTACCTTGCGTGAGCGATCTAGTTGGTCTGTGGCTGGGGCAAGACCAGCTCTGTGAGAGGCCAACAGTTTTTCATGAGTTCTGAGGTCAAACCAGTGTGGGAAACTCTGAATTATGTAAAAAGAGCTGCTGGGTTTGTTGTTGTTTTTTTTAACTACAGAACTTCTCAGAGCATTTAATACACTAAAGACCATTGTGTCTCTCCAAGATGGGGATACAGGAGGTAGCATTTTCTTACTTGACCGTACAACGATTTTAGGGGGAGATGTAGAACAAATATTAAAAGCTCGTGAAACCAGAAATCCAAGGAATATGAACCTGGGAAACGCTTGACTCACTGGAACCACTTTCTCTGCCAGAAGCACCGTTTTTCTTACTGGGCACATTTTTGAAGATGCATGAATTTCTCCAGCAACACCTCAGAGTTACGAGGCTTCAGAGGGTCAAGCATGTTAGAGTAGGCATCAGGAGGTCCTTCCGTCAGGGTTTCAGGGATTTTTTTTTTTTTTTTTTTTTAGGGGAGGCTGTAGAAAGGAGGACCACCAAAAGATAAGCAATAGTAAAGTAAGAACAAAAAAAAGAAGGTTCTAGACTGGGTTCTTCCACTGTCTTGCTGTGTGCCCTTAGGTAGGTCCTTTACCCTCTCTGGGCATCAGTCCGGTCCACACTCACCCTTCTGCAATAGATGGGAATGGACCAAATGGTCTGGGGGCCCCTCCAGCTCCCACATTGTATTTCTCACTCTGCCCTGCCACCTAAATGGGGGAAGTGCTGATGGGCAGCCCTGGGGACGACACTGTAACTGAGACACATCTGTCTTCTGAGACCAGGTGCCACCTTGCCAGGGGCCCTGCCCTGCAGAACGGGAAGGGTATCAAGCCTCAAAGGAGCAGAGGACCCTGCAGAAATATAGGTTGGGCCACCAAGGAATCAAAAACACTTGACCTCAGATGCCAGTACCTAGTATCAAGCCTGGTGACTTTGGAAAGAATCACAGATGAGCCCCCTGAAGCAGCTCTGTGCACAGTCTGTGTTCAGGTTTGTTTAGGTGGTTCAGAGGGTAGGCTGTGTCCACTCTCTTCCCTGATCCAGTCCCAATCCCCACTCCCGTCACTGCCCTTCCTTCCCAGTTCTCCGTGCTCCCTAGTCCATAAGCACCTCCAGGTGCTCCGTGTCCTGCAAGGCCCCTAGGCCCACACACTTCCTTCCTGTCCGTTCCACGTCTTCCCAGTATCCTCACATTGTACCCAGTTCTTCCTATTCCCCATGAGCCCCCAGTCCTCCTTTTATTCAGTCAGCAAGTATTTATTAAGCACACAAAACATGTCAGGTGCTCTTCTATGTTCTGGGGATACGGCAGTGAACAAAACAGACCTGGACTGGGCTCTCAGGGGATGTATATTCTAGAAAGGGAAAACAGAAAATGAACAAAAAAGCACACGAGAGGTGGTCATAAGTGAAGAATTAAAGCAGAGTATGGGAACAGTGAGTGATAAGAAATGCTATTTTAAAAGGCAGGGAATCGTGGAAGGCCTCTTGGAGGAGGTGGCACTTGGGCAGAGACCTGAACGAAGGGAGTCTCTTCCCTGGGTAAGGGTGAGTCTGCTCTGAGCCCATTCCAAATGGCTCTCAAAGCCAGCCACCCTGGGTTTCAGAGTGTCAGGACCTGAACATGGAGCTGGGTCTGAGCAGGAACCAGCCAAGCCCTTCACAGAGAGAGTAAGCCAAACTGCCCAGGTCACGGCAGCATCCTCTTTGTGGACCTGAACACCCTCATTCTTCTCACCTCTTGCTGTCTTTGGGACCTGGCTTTGTGATGTATCCGTGGGGTGGAGGTTAACAAGACAAGGAAAGTGAACAAAGCATCAGCCGTTTCCCTACAGAGACAGACATCCAGGGCCCCAACTCCACAGCCCTGGACTGTGAGGGTGCAGACTGGCAAATTACGGTGGGGCTGGGCCTCCCTTTCTATCTCTGGGCCTCAGTTTCCCATCTGTGAAATGCGAGGGCTGGATGGTCTCTAAGAGCCCTTCCAGTTCTAAACCACTGTATGACTCTGGACTGGCACAAACTGGGTTTCCGGGAAGAGGCAAACAAAGACACAGAGAGTGAAGAAACCTTATGGTTTCTGTGGGAGTGAAGTGAAACACCTTCACTCCCACACTGGAGAGAATAACTGCAAACGCAGTCGCTGAAGCGTTAGCCCAAAAAGAGGTCCTTCTGGGAGGCCCTTGGCTCTCTGACACCAAAGTCTTGTGGGCCGAGTCTCAGTGGTCCATTTCACACACCACACTGGACCTCTGGTTTATATAAAACAGACCATAAAGATTATTCCGACAGTTTCAGGGATATCTTATACTCTCCCTGCCCACTCTCTGACTGGGGATGAAGGGCAGAGCTATAAAATCTGCTTGGGAGGCAACCCCTTATCAGGGGGCCGGCAAGGCACTGTTTGCTGAAGGCCCCGTTTGCCCAGGTGCAGCCACCATCCAGGTCTGAAACAACAGATGGCCCAGGCTTGGAAGCGAACATCCCGTTTCCTCTGGACAAGCCATGTTTACACAGGGACAAGCAGCATGAGATCCTGCTGAGGGCCGTGGAAGAGACCAGGTCCCACACCAGGCTCCACTGGGGCCCCTGCACACTGGGCTGAACGACTCCTGGGTGTATAAAACTCACACCAGGAGCATACCACCCACGAGCTAAACGCAGAGCAGCAGTTTCAATTGGAGTGTTTGAAGAAATTATGTAAGTTGCTAAATAATCGAAAGCGTCGTTTTTATAGTATAAAGAGGGGTTTGTTTTATAATATAAAGGAAATGCAAAAATTCACATTAATTTTTAAAATAAAAAGCCAGATATCAAAGAATCTCTGAGCTTGAGGTGGGCTGCTTCAGGTGATGCCCTTTGACCTTCCTGGGCGCACACTTACCAGCCTCTTCCACAAGGGCTACTTAGTACAAAAGCTTGAGAAGCTTTAGGGGTATATATACTTGGGCTTTCTTTCATTCCACACATACTCACTGGGTGTCTGACCTGTGCCAGCCATGGTTTTAGGCACTTTGGGGTTAGATGCACTTGAGTTTCTGGGCCTCAAGTTTGTTTTTGTTTGTTTGTTTGGTTGGTTGGTTTTGTTTAAATCTGTAAAATGGAGATAATGAATTTACCTCATTGGGTTATTGTGAAGAGTAAATTCTTTCTTTTTATCTACCTACCTACCTACCTAGCTATCATCTCCTAGAACATGGACATAGAACTCCTAGAACATCTCCTAGAACTCCTGGTAGTCAGCAGAGATCCAATTACTTGTAGCTCCTGTCCCCCAACCATGGGTAAAGGCAACAGTGATGTCTTCCAACAAAGCAGACATCCCTTAAAACAATTCCACTTCTACCCTCTAAATCCTCCTTTCAACCACTAAAGTCATTTGTCATTTCTCCTCCAACACAAAAGTTCACTGAGCAGCATTACCTTATACAGAGAAGGTTAATTCGTTCAACCAACAAATATTTATTGAGTTCCTACTCTGTGCCAGGCATACCACAGAGAACAGAAAACCCCTGCTCCCCTGGAGCATACATGGGGGAAGACAGACAACAAACAAACAAAAATATATAAACACACCAGGTAGCAGTAAGTACTTTCAGGAAACACAAAGCACGGTAAGGGAGTGGGCTGGGATGTTAATTTACATAGGGTGGGGTGGGGTGAAAAGATCTAAGAAAGTAACATTTACACAGACCTGAAGGAAGCAAGGCGGTGAGGCGAGGAGACAGCGTGCAGCAGATTAATAAGCAGACCTGGGACTCGGCACCCAGGTTTCTGAGCCCCTGGTGCTCTTCCCACTGCACTAGCCCTAGGCCAGCAGAAGGGAGGGAGGACACCGCCGTGACCCATGGGCGCATGGGAGAAAGTGTTATTTCCAGTTATAATTTTTAGTTAACTTTTCTATTTTTCTTTTTGTCCTTATGCATTTTAATATACATAATATAAAAATACATGTATTGGGGTTACAGACTTAAATATCTTTTACTAAAGACGTGCAAAGTCCGAAATGCCTGCAAAGCCCTGCTGCTCCCTAGGTGAGTCTCTACCTACCCTATTCCAGCCTGGCAGGGGCCCTGACCAAGCCCGGGGGGAACTCTCCTCGCCAGTTGCACTTGGAATGCGAGAACCTGCCCAGATGCAGGAAGGCTGGCCTCCCTCCCTGGCTCAGGAAAGTGCCATCAGCTCCAGAGCAGTGCTCAGGGCCGACTGGTCATGCCAACTCTGGGTGACACCTTCCAGCCAATCCTGCTATGCTGCTTCGGGTAACACAGCCCAGCACGGCCCTCTTGGTCCAGGGGAGCCAGGCAGATGCAGCCACCACAGCGGGCTGTGCACTCCCCTCGGCCTCCCTGACCGCAGATTTCACTCAGCTCCAGCCACGCCTGGCGATGCTGAAGTGTACCATTTCATTGATTGTATCACCAGCGAGAAAGGTCAAAAGGCTGCTGATGGAGACAAACAATGCCCCCATGTCTCATTTTGTTAGCAAATTAATAGTAATACAGCCAGGGAAAGAGGTGGGATAGGTTCAGTATTTACTGAGTCAGAACAATCACAGTTCTCGCCGCTCAAGTACAGTGGTGCCTCCAGTGGATGGTGCTGGCCAAGAAGGGAGCAGCTGAGGGTGCAGATCAAACACTCCTCAAGCCCCAGGCCAGGCTCAGGCCTGGGAGTCGGGACAGGAGCCTCACAGCTCACTCCCTGATGTGCGAGGACCAAGCCGAGAGCTAGCCTGCGGAGGCCATCACAGCTGCGTTCCTCCCGAGCAAGGGAAACCTCAATGCTTCCTGGGCCAAGCAAGTAACACGCGTGTAAAGCGGGAAGGTGGTGAGACAGGAGGGAATGGAGGAGCCTGAGGGTGGCAGCCAGAGAATACACTCTCGTCTAAGGCGAGATGAATTACATGTCTGTCTTTCTTCTCCTTCTATTTTTTTTTAACACTGTACAGGCCAATAAAACAAAATGATTCCAACAAGAAAAGGTCCCCCTCATCGAAAAAGCCCACCCCATACAACACAGCTGAGGGTGGGTGAGGTCTGTGGGTAACCATACCGTAATCTCTGGTCTGAAGACTGTTCCAAAACTTTCTAAAGACCCACTTTTAACATCCTAAGAACAGTAGCGTGGCGCTGAGGATGGGGTGGTTTCTGGAGGGCAGTGTGTGCAGTGGTTAGACTCTTGGGGTGACATCAAACCAACTAAGTTCAAACTCAGCTCTGCCATTCACTGGCTGTACAACTTCAGTTCAATTTCTTGGCCTCTTTTATTGTTCCATAAATGGAGAAACCACCAAACTCATAGATAGGTATCGGAGGGACTAGCATTAAAATGAGGTAAAGCATGCAATTGCCCAGAACTTACAAAAAAGGCTGTTTAATACATGCATCTAAAATTTAACATGGCCAGAACAGAACTGTTTTCCCCAGCCCCAGCCTCTTTCTCTCGACCTCTGATCTTTCCCACCTCAGTGGACAGCATCACTACCACCCAGATGCGCAGACCAAAGACCCAGGGATCCCACAGCCGAACCGGGGAGTGCACTGGAGCTGGCTCAGTCGTGCTCACAAGAGCTAACTGCATCATCCACTGCGAGGTTGGTAGCCTGGAATCAGCCATGATGGGAATATTACACCACAGAAACTGGCACACTACACCCTGG
Source organism: Tursiops truncatus (assembly GCF_011762595.2). NCBI lineage: Eukaryota > Metazoa > Chordata > Mammalia > Artiodactyla > Delphinidae > Tursiops > Tursiops truncatus. The sequence goes on along the minus strand of NC_047052.1, from coordinate 28,334,193 downwards.
CTAGCTTACCAGCATTCCACTGTCCTAATTATATGTAAGCCCTATTGACTCTACCTCCAAAATAGCCTGATTCCAGTAATTTCTCACAGTCCACTACCAGGTCCCAGTTGCCACTACCTGTCACCCACCTGGAAGACCACGATGGCCTTCTTCCTGTCACCCTGCTTCCTTTCTTGCCCCTCCACTGCCATCCTTCCCAGAGCAGCCAGAGTGAACTTTCCAAGTAAAAATCAGAGCATAGCTTTCTTCTAATTAACTCCCTCCAAGGGCTTCTCAACACGCTCAGAAAGACTTCCTGAGGCCCTACCGGCCCCTCCCAGAGCTCCCTCCCCTCCCCCTTCTCCCTCACTCGCCTGGCTTCAGCCACCCTGGCAGCCCGTCTCCGGGTTATCACATGCTCACCACTATCCTGTTCCTTCTGTTTGGAAAGTTCTTTCCCCAGGTCTCTGCATGGCTGCCCCTTTCTCACCACTGGAGTCTACGCTCAGATTTCATTCCTTAAGGAAGATGTCCCCTGACCACCTTAGCTAAAGCAGCCCCCCAACTAGCCTCCATCACACTTCCCTCTTTTACTCTCTGGATGGCCTTCAGTACCTGCAGTTTATTATTTGTGTGTTTGTAGGTCTTCCTGAAACTAGAATGGCAGCTCCCTGAGGGCAAAGACTCCGGCTCTTCCTTTTACAGCCACATTACCAGTGCTAGAACAGTACACACAGCAGACATGTCATTACTGATAAATGGGGCTATGATTATTAGGCCACTGATTAACCCATTCCCTCTCTGCTAGAGTGGACTCCATCCTCCCATTAGAAGGCAGGGAAGATGCTCCGGCCCCATCAGAAAGCACATACCTCGGTGCTAACCTGACAACCAAGTAAAGCTCAGATTCAACTAGTTACAGGCCAAATAATTCCTGTTAGTACCCTCCAGGTGACCAGGGAGTCAGCACTTCCAAACCTTCATTTCCTCATCTGTAAAGCTAGCAAAATCATACCTGCCTCAAGGGATTACTGTGAATCAAAGTAAGTGCCGAGCCCAGGCCTGGCATACAGTAGGAACACATTAGTATCCTTTTCATGGTACCACCCACCATACCTTCCATTCCTCCATGAGTTACCTGGTACCCCTGACATTGTAACACCTGACATTTCTTGCCCAGAAAAGAACAATTGTGACTTTGCTCAACTCTCCTCAAAGAACCAGATACAACGACAAAGCCCTCATTCCAGTGAGACAGCATAAATGCTACATTCTGCTCTACAGTGATATAACGCTTTCCCTGTGGCTGCCTCGTGTCAGGGACAGCCTGGCACAGCGGAGGGCCCAGAGATATGGGGCACCACCCCATCCCGCTTTAGCCGGCTCTTGTGAAGAGAGGGGACACTACCAGCTGCCCAGAAAGATCTCATTGGCTGCCGAGCTGCACTCAGCCTAAGCAGAGCCAGGGAGCCCTGGAGACGACAGTGCATCTCTGTCCCTGAGTGTGATGTGAATGTTTTCCAGGCATCTCTCTGAAAGGGTCTTGAAATGCAGGGTTCACTTGGGACCCTGGAGGTGTCCAGATGGGTTAGAGATGGGGCAACCGAGTCCCAAGGAGCCAAATGGTCCCTGGTTCCATCACACTGTAAGTGTAAGTGAGCAGACTACCCCCAGGTCCCCTGACGATGCCATGCAGCCTTATGTCAAAGCAGAGGGGCACTGATGTGGGCAAGAGTGAGTCAGGCATCTGCTTGCTGTCCTACTGGGTTGCTGCCGCCGGAAATCTACAGAAGCCTGAGGAACAAACTACAGAAAGGCCTTGCCAAAGGCCACCTCCAGGAAGAAAGAATGGGAGCTCTCACTTGTCTGTTAGTTCCTCTCTCCAAGGCTGGGCCAGGGTCAGGTTCAACACCTCTATCCCATGGGACTGGCCTCCAGCTTAGCTGAGACCACAGGGTCTAGAAAGCCCGACAGAAGTGAATACAGCTTGATGCAGAGGAAGACGTACTAGTCAGGGAGTCACAGGCTACATTTTGGGCTCTACCATTCCCTGAGGCATCACCGGAGGCAGCGTCCTTCCCCACTGAGCCTCGGATTCTCAGCTGTGAAACGAGGGGCTGGGACTGGTGGCCTCTCAGAGTCCCTCCATCTCTAATGGTGCTCATACAATTCATTCATTCTTTCTGGTCCTCAGTCATTCATCCAACATACATTCCCTGAGCATCTTTTCTGGGCCAGGCACTGTGTTAGGTACTACGGGGGATGAAAGAGATGGATAAAATGCAGTCCTTTCCCTCAAGGAGTTTTGAATCTTATCCCTTGTCAAGTTACTTAACATCTCCAAGTCTCAGTTTCCTCAAAATAAAACAGGTTTGGTAACAATTCCCACAGCTAACACCAAATAAGCATTTACCAATGTGCCAGGACTGATCCTCATAACCCAAAGGCGGGTACCATCGTCTTCCTCACTTAACAAAACCAAAAATTCAAGCACTTTTCCCTAGGTCACTGTGATAGGCAGAATAATGCCCTTCCCAAAGATGGCCACACCCTAATCCCTGGAACCTTGCAAAAGAGGCTTTGCAGATGCCATCAAGGTTATGGACACTGAGAAGAGGAGATTATCCTGGATTATCCAGATAGGCCCAATCTAATCACACGAGTCCTTAAAAGCAGAGGACCTCTCCCAATTGGGTCAGAGAGAGATGCAAATCTAGAAGAGGGATCAGAGAGGCGTGATGAAGCAGGACTCGACTCACCACTTCTGGCACTAAGATGGAGGAAAGGGGCCACAAGCCAAGGAATGTGGTGGCCTCCAGAAGTTGGGGACAGCCCTTGGTTTACAACCAAGAAGAAGAGGGGGACTCCTACAACTGCAAGGAACTGAATTCCACCAACAATCCCTAAGATTAAGAAACAAATTCTCCCTACGGACTCCAGAAAGGAACACAGACTGCCAATACCTTGATTTTAGTCTGATGAGACCTGTACCAGACTTCTGACCTAAAGCACGCTAAGAGAATAAATGTGTATTGTTTTAAGCCATGAAACTTGTGGTAATATGGAACAGCAGCAAGAGAAAACTAATATAGTTTCTATACACCCAGGTGTTGGAGCTGGGTGCTGGGGCTCCAGGGCCCACATTCTATGTAGGACCTTTGTGCATAACATGGACACTCAACCATGCTGTGATGCTCATCTCATGGAGAGTGCCTGAGATAACTCTCACGACGCCTGGTACACAGCAAGTGCTCAAAATATGGTACTACTATTGTCACCCTCCTCATCAGCTGTTACAATCTAGCAGCAAAGCTATGTTGCACTGTTTCCCCATGTATCAAATGAAGGGACTGGACTACACGCTCTCTTGCTCTCCCGGACCTGGCTCTTCTGGGTTTATCCTCTGCTCGCTCCATTTCTGCATTTCCACCTAAGATGGAAGCACAGGTTGCCAGGCTCCAGGGTGAGCCTCAAGCCTTCAGCGGGGCTGACAGAATTCCCTGCACCTGGTAAGCACACATGAAAGGAATAAGATCTCACAGGGGCAACGGCTTTCATGCTCTTTTGGAGGCCACCAATCCAGGGAATTCCAGGGCTCCAGAGTTTGGTGGGGGATGGGGGGTGGGGGAGGGCGCATTCTAATCTAGATTGTCACATCACCCTGGCTGTAGAGGGGCAAACCCCAGGCCCAATTAAGGGCTTATTTTATTTTATTATTTTTTAAGGGTTTATTTTAAGGATACCTTTAGACGGGCAGCCTACTACGTCCTGCGCTAACAACCCTAGTGTTCTACAATTTCTAGGGAGCAAGGGGGTCCTCTACCAACCCCATGGTCTGTTGCAGAAATAATGGAAAAGGACTGCAAAGCTTGTTGCAAATAGAGGAGGCTGCCTCACTTGCCCTCCAGAGCTGTGAACACGTTGCTGCTCCCTCCCACTGACATGCTCTGTTCTTAATAAGGCTCCCAGAAAGATCTCTCCTTCGAGATAATCATAGACTCTCAGGGGCATGCCACTCTTAGCTGTCAGCATCACTCAGGAAGACCTTATAAAGGCTTTCTAAACCTCCTGTTCATCTCAAAGTTGAGCTCTCTTTAAAACCCTGTTAAATCCCATTGCAAAACTTCTGTGCTTGACTCCTGGCTTTTTTCCTAAGTTTCTCCCACACCCCACCTGGCCTACTTCTCCCCACCCCCAGAAGCAGAGGCTTGGGTCCAATGGCTACATTCTCTCTGAGCATCATCGCTGCCTCTGGTGCTGGTCACCCTTCCCTCTGCCTTGGTTTCCTCTCACACCCTGGGCGGGATGAAAAATTAAAGACCACAGGACACTGGCGCATGTACACCTTTGCCAAAATAATAACGATGACCACAAAGTCAGACCCGTGCTTCCATCCTCTGTTCACTATGACAAGCTGCCTTTGGAGAATTAACAACTGTTCTCAAAGAACAAGGCTATAATCTCATTATCTGGTCCGGACCTTCTTAATCTGCCATCAAGCCCAGGTGTGGCGGATCCACGGACTGCCTTTGGGAGACTATTAACCCCCATATACAAATACTGTTTTTACAAATGCAAAAAAATGCAGGAGCATTTTTCTGAGGAGACTCTTCATAGCTTCCATCAGTTTCTCAAAGGAGTCTGTGACCCAAAAGACATTAAGAATGCTGGTTTTAGGAACTATACTCCTCCAGGAGGCTCTGATGAACACTTACAGGACAAAGTTCAAGTATCATTCTGTTCTGGTAGCCTGGAACTGTCATGGAACCTGGCCACAGTAGGCTCTTAGTAAATGATTTTTTTTTAATAAATTTATTTATTTTATTTATTTATTTTTGGCTGCATTGGGTCTTCGTTGCTGCACACGAGCTTTCTCTAGTTGCGGCGAGCGGGGGCTACTCTTTGTTGCGGTGCGCGGGCTTCTCATTGCGGTGGCTTCTCTTGTCGCGGAGCACGGGCTCTAGGTGCGCAGGCTTCAGCAGTTGTGGCACGAGGGCTCAGTAGTTGTGGTGCACGGGCTTAGTTTCTCCGTGGCATGTGGGATCTTCCCGGACCAGAGACCGAACCTGTGTCCCCTGCATTGGCAGGCAGATGCTTAACCACTGCGCCACCAGGGAAGTCCCAGTAAATGATTTTTAAAAGAATGATTTTGAAAGCACCCTCCGAGGTGATTTCTTCATGGGGGGAGGAAAGGGTGCCTGGGGGAGGTGAGGGTGAATTTTTGCAGGCAGGTGGATATGACGGCAGACCCCCAGGCTAGGAGGCCTACAGTTCTGGTCCCAGGTCTGCCTCCAACTTCAGTTTACCGGCAAAAAGAGGCCAGAGCCATTTGTCCTGCATGGCTGTCCAAGGAGCTATGGGGAGCTTTGTCATCTTCTGCCTTTCCTGTTGTGTTTCTGGGGCTACCATTCCAGTCCTATTGTTTCTCAGCATCAGGATGACATAAACGTTTCCTGTGTTCTATTGGATATCTGGACTGACCTGGTCCTCCTCTAGTTCCAGAAACTCAAATTCTCAGGCCTTGGAGGGCCCAAGGCACCAAGGCCTACCCTACTGACAGGAGCCATGCGGTAGGTTTTCCTGCTGCTCTGGGTCCTTTGGTACACACCTCCAGATGTTTCTCTCTCAGGGGCTATTTCACAGGCTGGGGGCTTCAGGATTCTTCCAGAGAACAGAGGAAGTCAGAGCCATGACAGAGCCACACAAAAAGCAGAACATGGCAATGGACAAGGGCCTGCATCAATGGTCAAGAGATGTTGGTTCAAGTCTTAGCTTGTGGTATGTTCCTTGACCTAGGAAAAGTTAAGTTTCCTCTTTGTGTATTAGTATCTTTATCTGGGGGATGGGGGATGGGGCATAGGGTGGGAGAAGGAAAGATCTCTTATTATCTGACACACAAAAAAGTCTTTAAAGACCTCTGGTTTTCTGGAAGGCAACTGCAGTCATGATGCTCTGACCAACTCAAGGGCCCCTCAGGAAGCCTTTTGCTGTGAGAAAGTGGAAGCAAGAACAGAGATGCGATGGGGCACCTCAGCTTTCCAAGACTGACTGGCTTCTGAACCACACAAGAGCCTCCTCCCTAAGTTGGGGTCTTGCCAGAGAGGGGAAGGTTAGGTGAGAAGTCACTGCCAGAAGGTCTCTGGAGCTCCAGGAAGGCAGGGGAATAGGAAGGATAAATCATAGCAGATCTTAACCCAGTGTGGTGTTTCAACTCAAGATCCCATGGGATGGGAACGCTGTGGTGATCGGGCACCAGTACCCTCCCCGAGTCCACCACATCTCCACCAGCAACTGAGGCCTTGACATTAGGTGGTCATGGCCCACAGTGACCCAAGGGTTGAGTGACTGCTCTCTGGAGTGGGTCAGCTCAGAGGTGTGGCTGGGGGTAGACACAAGGAATGGCTCCAACTCTGCACATTCCCTCAAAGCGGTGTCTTTCACATATTAAAAATGGTGTGGGTGCACACCAACCATGGAAAGACAACAGAAGGAGCAGTGGGTCGGTCTGTTCAATGTGCAATGGAAATGCCAGTGGCCTAGGGTTCAGAGAAGGCTTCTGTGAAGTGACATCTCTGCTGAGGCCTGGATGGTGAGTGGGATTTGGGCAGGCAAAGAGTGGGGTAAAAAGCGCCCCATGAATAGGGCCCAGCATGGACAAAGTCCTGGAGATAAAAGAGAGCACACAGAGTCTGTTTCAGAAACTGAAGAAAGATCACTGTGGTTCAAGCACAGAAGGAGGCAAGGCGACCGGCAAGGGAAGAGCCTGGAGGGGTAGGCAGGGGCCAGATCATGCAGAACCTGGAGGCTGTCCTAGGGAATCAGGCCACAGGGAGTCGGCAAGTCGCTGCTGAGCTGTCTTGGGAGCAAAGCAAATGCCCTTCTTAAGCTGGCTCATGGATCCAGTTATCACGGTGGATAGCATGGCTGGGCCCCTAGTTCACCATCAGGTCTCATCATCTCTCATTTTGTGCAGTTTTATGCTGGGACCTTTCTTGCCAAACTTAACTGCCGTAGAACATTAATGCTCTGCTTTTGATTTCTCCACTGACGTTGGTACCTCATTTCCTACCCTTCCCTACCACTCACACCCCTGGAAGAACCCAAAGGGTGGGTGATGGTCCATCCCCACCAACCAGGAAAGACATTTGAGGCCCACATACAAATCACCTCCTTGCTCAATAAAGTGTGTGCCAGTCGGGCATCCAGTTTCAGGGGAGAGCGGCTCTACTCAGTACAGCGGGGCATCTTCCATCTCCGGCAAACGACAGGGAGGAAATGAAGGGGTGGTACATTTGAGTGGACTTCCTAGCCCACCTGGGGCCAGGCACAGCTTGATAATTGTTTTTGGCAATTCCGAAAATATCAGAAATACACACCTGAACAAAACGCAAAGCACACAGAACTGATTTCAGATTACGAGTTTTTTGGCACCCACCCTGCCTCCACCTCAGTAAGGGCCTCTTCCCTCCACGGAACATACAGAGCTCGTTCTCTGCTCCTTATCGAACTTCATCATGTGTTGTTAACTTCCTTGTATGTTGTATCTCTCCTACTTGATTTTTAAGCTACTCAGGAATAAGATCCTGGGGTGTCAGTCATACATAACACAATGGGAATGGCACCCCTAGAACAGTGCAACCAAGGGTCCTAGGAAAGCTCTCGAGATCACCTCCTGGCTACACCCCAAGACAGTGACCCTGGACAGCTGACTTAACCTTACTTTAGTTTTTTTGTCTGTAAAAAGGGAGTCATAATACCTAACTCCCGGTGTAATGTCTGATGACTAAATAATCTTAATGCATATAAAACACCTGGCACTTGGCAGGCCTTCAATGAATCGGCCTTCTTACTCCTTCTCTGCATTTTCCTACAGTTTCCAGCCCGGGGCTTTACAAATACTCACTTCAAAACTGGGTGAAGGAAGGGTCAATGCTTGACTCTAATGACAGAGGTCTCTTGCCCCTCAGGCGACACAGAAGCCATTATGTCAGCTGTGTATGAGTTTTTAGAATCCGGGCTCACGACAAAAAGCCACAGAGGCTCAAGCCTCTATAGGCAGCATACTGAACTGAATATTCATACTACCTTACTGCAAGTGTTTAGCTAAATCTGGTGTCCTGTTAAAAATGACTATGCAGCAATCACTTTGAATTGAACAAGAATATCCAGTCTGTCACTTTTTCGCTGAATCGTAAATCAGAGAGCTCACAATTGATGCTGCAGAAAAACTCCTAAAGGCAAGGACATGTCACAGGGGACCTCTATGTATTAGGTAAACTCGAAAGATTAAAGGTTTCAGGATGGAAAACTTCCCAAATACAGCAAATAATCAATCTCAAGCCCCCAGTCATGGAAAATATAGCTAGTTCATGAAGCAGTTATATTCAAATAAGACCTGTTCTGTTTTTGCTTTTGTTTTTTTCCGGTTTCTGTCCAGTAAAGATGTCCTCTCAAGGTTTAGCAGAGAGCCTTGCCCATGGTAACACAAGCTGCATAACTGAGCCCTGAGCCAAGTGCTTTTACCTGGACTTCCTCATCCAATCCCTAGTTCAAAGCTGTGGGGCAAGTGCTGCCATCATTCCCATTTCGCAACTGAGGAAACTGAGGCAACAGGAGGGTAAACAGCTTGCCAAGGTCATGCAGCTAGTAAGTGGCAGGGCCAGGCAGGCCAGTCTGCCTCTAGCGCCTGCACACTGAACCACTGGGCTTTACTGCCCTCAAAACCCGGGGGAAGAAGCTGGGCTTGGGAGTCCACTTTGTTGATAGTTTATATGAGACTTTCACTTCCATGATCTCATCTGCTACTCCTGGCAACCATATGAGACTGATAACACAGGTCTTATCACCATTTTACAGGGGATAACCCGCCATCCCCCGTGAGGCTCAGAGAAGGTTAGGACTTGCTGATTCCTCACCTGGCAAGCAGCAGAGATAGGACTTGAGCGCCTGCACTTCACAATGGCAGGCAGGTTTGTGCAGGCGAGAGGACTGTGGCTGTGAACTCACATGCTGGCAGTTCAGGGCATCTAAAGTGGGTGCTGGGGCATCTCCTGCCAGTCCTGTACCCCCAGCTGCAAATGTGGGGGATGAGGGAGGTTCACAGATGGCTGATGCTAGCAGCTAAGTAGGGAAAACTAGGCTGTGTGGGGCATGCCTTTCTCTTCTGAGGACTCGAATATCTCCCCACGGATCACTGTTCCCTGCTCCCCACAGAATCAGACTCTCCTGAGGCTCATAGACTCAGAGGAGCGTTGCTTAATTTTCTGGACCTTCCTTTGCTTAACAAAACACACTATTATTACCTTTTAAGAAACTGAAATATAACTTACACATAGTAAGACATATAAATCTTAGGTGTACAGCTCAATAGATTTTTATAGATGTATAACCTGTGTAACCGCTGCCTAGATCAAGATGTTATTTCTCTTAGATTTTTTGCCCCTAGTGTAGGAAGGAAGGGCTTAGCACTGCAGCCCTGCCGCGCACTCCTCTACTGCTTGGACCTGGCCCTAGCACCCGTGGGAAGGAATTGAAAATTCCAAGATCTGTAGGAAAAGGGAGAAGAGGGACTGGCCTAGGCTATGGAGAGAGGAGGTGGGACAACCAGAGATGGAAGTCTCCCGCACAGGAGCACGGGCAGCAAGGCCCTTCCCTCTCAACAGCGCTCAATAAAAAGCTGTGGTTTCATACGCTCAGCCATTCTTAATCCACTGGGGACCCACATACACAAATAATACATATCAAATACGTATAGTGGAGTTTCACATAAGCCCTGCGAAAACTTCTTCCCCACCCAACAGTCAACTTATGAGTAAACCCATGACAGTGTAAATGGTTTGCTCTACTTATGGTGTAAGTTTGCCCCGCATTATCACTGTGTACCATGGACCTATTTGGCTTGTGGGGTAGAACAGAATAGGAATTGGGATTCCCTCCACAGGAGGGTTACAGCCTAGATGAGGAAACAAGTCCTACACATATCAAATGTTTGCCAACTGGTAAAGAATAACAACCATAATTATTATTACGTGCCTAGTGCTGGGCCAACTATTTTCTACTCTGCTTCATACATTCCTCAAACCTACTCACTGGAAGGTGGCACAGCCAGGATTCCAACCAGGCAGGGCTGACACCAAGGCAGGCGTGGCACCCTCCAGCCCAAGCTGCTTCTCTGTAAACAGCCCACGCGCAGCATGCTCTGCTAGGCTCACGGGAGCAGGACTTCGCGCCTTCATGCTTTCTGTTCCCTCTGCCTACAAGACTCTTTCCCCACTGTACACAGCTGGCTCCTTCACCTCCATCAAGTCTTTGCTCCAATTTCATCTTCTGGTGTGGCCTTCCCTGACCACTTTGAAAAACTGTAGCATCCCCTCTGCATTCTTTAATCCCCCTTTCCTACACGGTAGGACCTCAATAAATACCTGAAGAGTGAAAAAATGAATGAACAATAATGTTGGTGGAAAGCTTTTTAACCAAAGCGTTTCAAACACTTCAGTGCAAAGACTATAAACATCTGAAAATAGCCAAATTCACATTCCCTCTTCCCTGGAAGAATTGCTAGTGCAGGTCTTGACCAAAAAGTAGCAAGTGCATCCAGCCTGGCTTTGCTGAGTGACCTTAAGTTCATGTGCAGGTGAGCAGACATCCTTGGTGCCCACCATTGGGGAGGGCTCCCCAGGAACCCTGTCATGCAGCCTGACCATGTGTGGTACACCCATGCCATTTTACAGAAAGGGCCAAGCAGAGCCCTTCTGCTACAGAGATTCTTCATACCAGCCTCCTTGCTGCTAAAGTCAGGCCAACAACATTTGTAACAAATGACAGTACATCACTCTTATCTGGAAGCCACATGTCCAGCAATTTCTGTGAATCGAAACCTTGCCAGGAGTCATGAAGGACAACGAAGAACTCTGAGCAGCAGATTGCACAACAAGAGCAACCTTGTCACCATCGCTTACATTTATAGAGCATTTCACGGTTGCCAATTCATTTTTACATACTTAATCCCATGTCATAAGTAAGCAGAAACGCAGAAAGTCCAGGTACAGGCACCAAAGCACAAGTACTCTACTTTACAAGAGTTCCTCAGGTCCTCACTTATATCCTATTTATTTTTGCCCTACACACTATTGTGACAAAGCCAGTCATTTTGTTTTCCAGGCCACTGCAGATTCAGAGTAGAAGAAGAGAAGGGGAATAACGTATGAGGTAGGAACACTGAAAGAGCAAGATGTGACAGATGACAGCAAGTGAAGAGACCGGAAAGTTACATAAAGCATATCAAAGCAGAATGAATTGCATTCCAGGACCACTGGGGGGCGGGGGGGGCTAGGGCAGAAACAGTCTGCACATCAATTACCCTTTGGGGAACTGCTGATTTTTAGCATCAAAGCAATAACAAAAAATGATGACTTGGGGTCACCAGGACAAAGGTTAAATACTGTGTTCAGCACTCAATTACTTTTGGTAACACCATATGACTACTTTCTTTTGTAAACATCTCTCCTAGTTTCTAAAAGTCTCCTTGAATTGATAAACAGAGTTTGAAAAGAACATTTACATTTTTAAAAAAGTAAAACCCACTTTCACAAGTAGCACTGTGACAGGACTTCCTGGCTTTTCTCAACTGCTAAAGACCTTCCTCCCATCAATCGCCAAGTAGCCTAAGTCCGCACACTCACATTTCAGATCCAGGCTAAAATCCAGCTTGTCCCTTCCTTTTCCCCCCTACTCCTCATTGTTTAGCTCTGGGGTTGCATAATTTACAGTCACCCTGCGAAGGGCCGTGTGTTCCAGAGTAGGAAGCTGTCACACTGAATAGAACACTGCTGGGCTGCATTCACAAACAGAGCATTGCACAACTCCTCTGCACAGCCAGCAACAGCAAACCTCCTCCTTGAGTGCAGGCAGCTCCTGACAATCAGAGAGATTGGGGGAAAGGGGTGCCGGGAAGGACGGCAACCATAAATTCGCTCTAATTCATTGTATAACAAAGCAGGGTGGTAAAACCACAACCATATTTTCAAGTCAGGACTGAAACGAGAGGCCCAGGGCAACACCTAATTTGGTTCCTAGAACCCAACACGTTGTGAACTCATTTTCTCGGTGGAGAGGGAACTATGTAGGGGGGCAGGGGTAGAAACTGATCTTGGGACTTTGGGTGAACGTAACCCAAGAGCTGACAATAAGCAGGCCTTCCTGAGTCCAAAATGCTAGGACAGCTTTATTAGCGGCAGCCCAGATCTGCAAGGGCTGGGGCCCTGGGAGACAGCATGGTGGGGACAGGAGTTCCCAGAGAGTTCAAAACCTGAATGCAGAAGGTGTGCTGACTGGTATATGTATGACAGAGCAACAGGACTCCTCCAACTCTGGAATGTCCACTCAGCGATGAACCAAGGTGTGACGCTGAACAAGTCTTTCAGATAACCTGAGTCTCACTTTCTTCATCTCTAAAATGGGGATAACCAGTAACGTGCCACCAGTAAGAGTTAAGCTGATCATGTATATTAAACATTTTTAAATAATAAGTGTTCAATAAATGTTATTTCCTTCTCCCCAACTGGCTTCCCCCAGCCCTTCCTGAACATTCTCCCTTGAGAAGTCAAGGGAGAAACAGGAGCACATTCATTCTTGCTCTGGTACTAGCTAGCCATGGGAACCTGGACAGTTCACCCCCTTCTCTAGGCCTCACAATCTACAATTAACCATTAGAATTTATATAAAAATTAAATAAGGTTGATGAATACAAAATCAATACACAAAATCAACTGTATTTCTATATACCAGCAACAGATACAAAATGCAATTCAAATGCTTATACCATCACCTTAGGAAGGCTTTCCAGTCAAAAGACCTGAATTGCTATAGTTGCTGCTAAAAGCATGTCAGTTGAGCTGTATTCCTGCCTGGAGTGGGGCAGAGTAGGGGGAGTTTGGGATTCAGGAAAGGGAAGAGGATAAAGAGAATAGTTCTATGTCAAAGGAAGGGAGGGAGGGAGGAGGCAAACAAGCTAGATATTCTGTACACCGTACAGATTCTGGGTGCTGGCAATGTTTAATGAGAACACCCTTCAGAGCGTTCTGTTTTTAGCACAAGTCAATTTAGATGATAACACTAAAATTGAGTATCTGTCTAAATTAGAAGAGTAATCTAATATCAAGACCAAGAAATACCAACAACGGTAGAACAGTTAAATTAGTATCTGAAATGTTGTGACAAATACCACACGATCTCACTTACACATGGACTCTCTAAAAACAAAACCCCAACCCAGCTCACAGACACAGAAAACAGACTGGTGGCCGCCAGGGGCAGGGGGGCAAAATGGGTGAAGAGGGTCAAAAGGTACAAACTTCCAATCATAAAATAAATAAGTCATGGGGACATTTATTTTATAGGGACATATAGTACAGAATGGTGGCTATAGTTAGTAATACTTCATTATTGCATATTTGAAAGTTACTGAGAGTAGATCTTAAAAGATCTCATCACAAGAAAAAAAATTTTTGCAACTATGTATGGTGACGAATGTTAACTAGACTTATTGTGGTGATCATTTCACAATGTATACAAAGATCAAATTATTATGTTGTACACCTGAAACTAATATAATGTTAAAGTCAACTGTCCCACAATTAAAAAAATAAACTATTAGTGTCAACAAAAAATAAAAATTTTAAAAATGCTATTCATTAAAAGGAGCAACTATAAGACCATTGTAAATATCAAGTATCCAGCTATAAATTTAACAGAAAGTATATAAGCCCTCTATGGGAAACATTATAAATATTTTTAGGAAAAATTATGATAACCTAAATAGGTGGTAAAACGTAACATGCTCATAGATCAGGAGGACTCAAGATGTAAAGATATCAATTCTACCCAAACAGATTAGAAAGAAAGAAATACTACTCAAAATCCCAATAGCAGTGGGGGTGTGTGTGTGTGTGTGTGTGTGTGTGTGTGACACAAACTGATTTTTACATTTACATGCAAACACAAAGGACTGAGAACAGCCAAAACACTCATGAAGATGCCAAGATGCCCAAGGTGGGGGGGATTTACTAAACCAAATATCCAGACCTGTTATAAAGCTACAGTAATCAAGATAGTGTGGCAATGAGCTAGGAGTCAAGAGTCCGATGGAATGGAACACAGAGTCAAAAGACAGGTCCCTGTGTATATAAACATTTGATTTATGACAGAGGTGGTTCTACAGAACAGTGACCGAAAAAAAATCTCTTTTTCAACAAGTGGTGCTGGGACAAATGGGTATCCATTTAGGAAAAAAAATGAAACTGGAATCCTATCTTAACACCATATACAAGAATCAACTGCAGGTGAATTAAGCACCTAAATATGAAAGGGAAAAGCTTCAAAGCTTTTTGAAGAAGGAGAAAAAGGATAACCTTTGCCATCTCAAAGTAAAACACAGATCTCTTAAACAGGACACAAAAAACACTAACCAAGAAGGGGAAGACTGAAAAATCCAACATAAAAATAAGAACTTTTTAAAATCACAGTGTATCATTAACAAAGTGAAAGGACAAAGGACGGTAATATTTATAATGAATAAAACTGGAAAAGGACTATTGTCCAGAACATATAAAGAACTCCTACAAATTAATGAGGAAAAAACCCCTAATTGTAAAAAAGTAACAAAAGAACAGGTGCCTCACAGAAAAGGAAATCCAAAATGTCCAATCAATATATGAAAAGCTGTTCAGCCTCATTAGCAGAGCATGTAAAGTAAAACCACAATGAGATACACCATCAATTTGGCAAAAATTTAAAAGTTTCACAACACCAAATATCGGCAAGGATTTAGAACAACCCAGGAATTCTCTCTGCTAGTGCAGAGTGTAACATGGAAAAACCACTGTGGAAAACAATGTGGCATTATCTAATATAATTGAAGATTCCCAGCAATTCTACTCCAAAGAACCATTTACAAATGTATGTGCCTCAGGATATAAATCTACATGGGTATTCATAGCAGCATCCTTCATAATTGTCCCAAACTCAAAATAACCCAAAGGCACATCAACAGTAGAATGGATAAATAAATTGCAGGGTAGTCAGAGCTGGTATATAATGCTGTATAGCTATATAGCAGTGAACTGAATAATGTATGGCAAATTCATGAGTATACACAAATATTTGTGAATGCTCCATAGAAAAATTATAAATATTCAGAAGAGAATGCTATAAAATACTATATAGCAATAAAAATGAACTACAGCTATGTACAACAACTTGAATAAATATTACAAATACAATGTTGAAGGAAAGATGCAACTTAATACATAACAGTATGATTCCAATTAGGTCAAGACCAGGTAAGAATAAACTGTTTGATAAGAAGATGCATGTATAGGTGACAAACTCTAAAGAAAAGCAAGGAAACACCATGAAAATCAAGGTAGTGGGGAGTGAGGGAAAGAGCTACGATCAAGAAGGGATATTTAGGGACCTTCTTTACACGAGTGCATGCTTTTTAAACACGTGCTAAACATGTAAGAGTAATGCACATTTTGCATATGTATTAATCTATGTCACAAAAATGCTTTTTTGCTACAAAAGAAAAGTTTCAATGTTACCTCTTCCAGAAGTCTTTCTATACCCCAAACCTAGGTATATGCTCCCTCGGCATCCTCCACCTCTCAGCTGGCTGTAATGCCTATTAACTTAAGGGCATCTCTGCCCTCAAGGGCAGCCATGGAGCTGTCTTGGCTCACCATTGTATCCTGTGTCTACACAGTGTTGAGCACATGGTGAGTGCCCAACAAATATAAATTAATCAACGACTGCACTGAAGGATCTGAGTTGGTAAAAAAGTAATTAGCTCCAGACCAATCAACTGACAACCAGCAGAACGTACTGAGTGATGTTATGGAAGGAGAGACCCACCTGGAGTCAGAAAAACTAGGCTCTGGTTCCATCATGTACTGGCCATATTGCCTTAAATACATCACTTTTTTCACTGATAGTAAAAATACTACAAATAGCTACCATTTAGGGAACTTCAACATTATGCTAAGTGCTTTTAGCTGTGTTACCACATTTAATCCTCACAGTGTATCTGCAATGAGTTTAATTTTTTTTCAATCTCTTTTTAATGATTAGGAAACCGAGGTTCAGAGCGATGAAGTGATTTTTCCCAAAGCACACGACAGCCAACAAATGGCAAAGCCAAGATCTCCAAAATTCATGCTTTCCTGATAGTACTACACTGATTTTCACCTCAGTTTTTCATCTATAAAATGGGGATACAGGAATGTCTGTGTGGCCTGACAAGGCTGTTGTAAGTAAAGCTCCAATGCAATTAACGAATGTAGAAGCAGCCTGTAAACTCTAGAGCACCATTCAAAGGTAAGGAAAATAATATGTAATAAGCATCTACCATGGGCCCACACAAAACAAGCAGATGGTTTCTACCCACATTGAGCTTTCAAGCCAATTGTAAAGGAAAGCTATGTGAACAGGAAAACTAGGAACACACATCAATAAACTGATTTAAGGAAGCCTTTAGGAAGAGCACACAACACAGGCTCAACTGTCAGACCAGCAGTGGGTGTACTGCTTGGGCTGTGCAAGGCTGGCTCTTTCATCCACCAGCCACGCAGCAACACAGCCAGAGGTATTTTGTTAAGGCATACTGCAATTTTTTTTTCTTAATTAAAAAATGTACTTTTTTTTTTTTTGGCCGTGCTGCGTGGCATGTAGAATCTTAGTTCCCTGACCACGGATCGAACCCGTGCCTCTTGCAGTGGAAGTGCAGAGTCCTAACCACTGGACCACCAGGGAACTCCTAAAAAACGGACATCTTACAAGTCAGATTTACTGAAGTATAATTTACTTACAGTAAATTCACTCTTTTTGGGTATACAGCTTGATGAGTTTTGATAAACATATATAGTTGTGTAACCACCAATTAAGAGACAGAATATTTTCTATCACCTCCAAAAGTTCCCTTGTTACCCCCTTGTAGTCAATCTCTCTCTCCTACCATCCCTAGAAACCAGTGATGTGATTTCTGTCCCTATCGTTTTGCTTTTTCCAGAATGCAGAGGAATCTTTTTAATACATAAGCCAGGTCAAGTCATCCTGTGTTTTAAGCCCCCATGGCATTCAGAATGAAACCCAAATGCCTCTCCGTGGGTTGCACGGTGGCTCCTCCCTGCGTCTTTAATCCCGTTTCGCATTACTTTTCCTTCCCTGTGGTCCGGCCTCCCTGGCTGCCTTTTTGCTCATTTCTGCCTTAGGAGGCTTTGCATCTGCTCTTCCCTCTTCCTCAGCTCTTTCCTGACCAGCTTTCTTTCCCTCATCGCCTCTCACCACTCCCCACTGTTTGAGCCCTATTTCTTCCTTTAGAACATGAAATGACCTTGCTCATTCATTTACTTGTTTACTGTCTATCCCCCTTCTCTAAAGCTGTAAGGTCCCTAAAATAAGCAGGGAGCTTGTAGGTCTTATTAAGAGCTCCGTTCCTAGAAACTTAGAATAACGCCAACCCATGGTTGGGCTTCCATTGGGAGTCACAGAATGAACACACGTGTGCCAAAGAAGTAGGGACTAGTGAGGTCCACGTAGTTGAAACTCTAAGAAGATTCAAAGAAGAAACAGGCCTTATATTGCATGCACATGGGGGAAAAAAAAGGGTAGGAGGACTGGCCACAACTCCGAACCAGGGTCTCCCTACTGCCATTCTACCATCCCTTCCCCAAAGTCCCCAATGATGGGGCCACAGAGTGCCTGGGACACAGAGCCGGGGCCTCTCCCATCCTGGCCCTCTGGAGCCATCAGGCTTGTTTCTCTCCTGAGGCCTGGGTCCCTTCAACTCTTCTTTGCCCATCTAGCTGGAGCTCCCACACACAGCCAGCTCAGGCTCACGGGCCTTCTTTCTCCTATCCATGTGAATTCAGAGAGGCAGGGGGAACCCAGGGGTTATTCTGTCTTGCACTCTTCCCCAGGGAAGAGCCACACAGGACGCTGGTCTTGTAAAGCCTGAGAGATTATGAGACAAATTCCTGCCTCGCAGGGCCCCACGCGCTCAGCGAAGGGTACACGTGGACACGACATGCACTTGTGTCCACAGTTCCCTGAGCTGATGTCCCAGTTTTCTCTCTCAATTAGCACTAGAGTTCTGAAAGCTTAATTTTTTTATAATTTATTATCTCAGTTGGGGGTGGCCAAGGGAGAAGGCGGGGAATTCCTTTGCCACGAGAACATCTGTTTTGCTGGATAGCAAAACTTAAATTATGACCTCAAGACTTGAGCAGAAGCTTATAGCTCGTTCGGTCCAGTCTCCTAATTTTATATGTAAAGATACTAAATCCTAGAGAAGTTAAGGAACTTGCCTGGGGCCACCAAGCTAAATAGGGACAGAGCTGGGGTAGAACTCAAGTTTCCTTAACCCCAGTTCAGCCTTATCTCCACCTTAAAATGTTCTTGAATTTGGCTTTTATCCCTTCCCCTCCACTGAAACTGCTCTTTTAAAGGCCACTAATAGCCTCAATCACCAAAATACAATAGCCGTTTCTTAGTCCTCATCTAACTGGACAATGCCACGGAACAGAACCCTGCTCGCCACACAAAACTTCCTGAAGCACACGTGGCAGGGCCTCCTCTTGTGCCTCTGACCTCCAGCCCCTTTTCCCAGTTGGAGCTACCTCTGGGTCTATCGAAGGCAGGCTCCCCTGCCTCACCTCCACAATGTGGGGGTGGAATCCTTCCTTGAGACCCCTTCTCCTCTTCATCTGCATTCCCACCCCAGGGGCACTGCATCCACTGACTCTCATGGTCTTACCACACAGGGCAGCCAAGAGTCCCCTACTCTCCTTCCAGCCCCGACCTCTCTTCCCCAAGAAAACCACTGAACATTGTGAACACAGAAGTTATCCTACAAGGACCGGAAATTCGTGCTTGCGGTCTGACTTGCCATCTTCCCTCTGCTACTCCTCTCCCTGCTCTTATGCTTCCTAACTTGACGGCATAACTAAACTCCAAAATCCAGGTTCAAAACTGGGAGGACTCTTCTGATCTGCTCTTTTCTCCCCATATTCAACTAGACACCAGGTCTCACTTATTCTGCCTCTAAAATCTCTCCCCCATCCAATTCCTCATTGCCTTTCGTAGCAATCCTCTAGTGCAGACTACAGAAATCTCTTTCTGCTCTTGAGCCTCTTCTCTAGTCTCCCTCTTCAAGCTCTCCTGACTTGGCACTCTACTACCCTACCATGTAGGGAGGAGGTTAGTGCACCCTACCATGTATTCACAGTGTGTACCCCGTAGCGAAATGCTCAGGGAAGGCTACAATCCAGCTCCACTCTTCCTTTCCACACTTCTCATATTCCCACAAACCCCAACTCCTCAGTTACATAAGACTGTCCACTACCCCATGACGGTGCCCTGCATGTTTGAGTCTTGCTTTTGTGCTTCAGCTCATACTGTTTCATCTTCCTGGAAGGCCTTACCCATTTTTAAGATGATTTTGGTTGTAAAGGAGAGAATTCCAGCTCAAATTAGTTTATGTGAAAGAAGGGATTTATTGGTTCATGTAACTGTTCAGTGCATAGAGCCAGCTTCAGAGAATACAATAATTATCATCAAAGGTCTTTCTGGAAACCCCTCTCTCTCTTCCCCCCATTCCCTCATCCCCCGAAGTCTCTCCCACAATAGGTAAACTTCCTTCCTGCACAGAGTAATGGAGATGTGGAAACATGGCCACAGACAGCTCCGGGCTTTCATCAATCCAACCCAGTGAGGACCTTTCTGGGATCCCAGATGAAGAGCTCCTTTCTCATAGTAACTATAAAATCCCAGAGAAGGACTCTGCTCAACCTGGACTGAGTCACACCACATCCCCTGGAAAGATCACTATGGCCAGGGGAATGGGAATTTGTGAATGGCAAGGCCTGGGTCACATGCCCATTTCTATTTTCAAGCAGCAGGGGTAGTCATGACAGCCCCACGGGGACAGCCTGGAATGAGGGAATCTGGGCAGAGTAGAACAACCCAGTTCCACTGAACTCTCATTTCTCCACCTGCTGCCTCCAGGCTTAATCCTGAGCCCTTGTCCAAATCAAATTCCAGTTTTGCCTCTTCTGTGCACTGATTGTCTCCCCCAACTGATCCAACTCTCTGAGGGCAGGAATTGGATTCCTATGTGATCAGTATAAGGCTTCACGCAAAGTTTCAGTCTGCAATTACTATGTCCAATTATTTCTTTGTGAAGTCATTGCCTGATTCCCCTGGGACTGACTTGCCCACCACCGAATCTCCAAGCACCTAGAACAGTGCCTAACACATAACAGGTGCTAGATAAATACTGAGTAAATGAATGAGTGGTTTGAATAGAACAAAGGTTACCAGCCTTTGGTGTTTGGTAAACGAGCTCAGCTGCTTTTTAATTCTTCCCACTTCACAGAGAAGAATAAACGATAAGGCAAGAACTCCAACTTCTTGTCCCCACCATCCCACCCCCAAATTTCTGTACACACACCCCATGCTTATGGCCTTCCTGTCAGTCTCAGGGGAGGAGATGCACATTCATGTCCAGATTAAGCTGCCCATCCATACTCTGCACCCCCTCCTCCCTGCCCATCCTCCTGGGGCTCTGCTCTTTCTACCACTTCCTCTTTCCTATACCTTCCGCATCTCCCTCGGTCTGGACTCTTTCTTTACGGCTTCTCAGTGGATCCAAGTCCCCGCATGGGAGCCAAATGAGATCAAATAAATCCTCCCTGAGCCCTCCACCCTTCTCCCCTCTTCCTTCTACAGTTCCAGTTTCTTTTCCAGGAGACTCCATTTGTGGCCTCAACTTCCTCAATCCCACATGCTTAACCCCACTGCAGTTTGGCTTTTCTCCCGTCCCTCTATTGAAACTGCTCTTGCCAAGGTTGCCAACAAGTTTTCAGACCCAGTGGTCACCTGCCAGTCTTCATCTTATTTGACTCTTGCAGTATCCGACTCAACTACTTCCTCGCCTTCTTGAAATTCTTTCCTTCCTTGGCTCCCATGATGCTGCTCTGCCTTGGATTTTCTTTTCCGCCTCTTAGCTCACTCCTTCTTGGTTTCCATCACAGGCTCCCCTCCCTAGATGTTTCTCAGTTCCTGGAGCTGTGGGGTGGCGGGGGAGATGCATCCTCTGCCTTCTCTCCCCTTCTCACTTAGCCTGGTGAGATTCCCAGCTTTCAAGGCTCTCACTGCCCATGAGCACCAAAGAATTCCAAGTTGACCCTTCTCCCCAGGTGCATCCTATCTCCTCATCCACATATCCAACTGCCTGCCAGGGATCTCCACTTGGGTGATCCACAAGAATCATGACCAAACATGACCAAAATAAGTCAGCATTCTTCTCCTCAAGCCTTCCCTCTTCCTCCTGCATTTCTCTATCTCAGGGAACGGCACTACCATCCCACCAGTGGCCCAAACCAGGAATCCTGGACTCATTTTTGTCTACATCCTTTAAAATGTAGTTCCTCCTCAATGCCATTCCAGTTGATCATCAAAAAAATTCAATTATTGCACCGCCCAAATAGCTCTTAAATCTATCTCCTTTTCCCACCTCCCACGACCACCACTTGAGTTTAGTTCTTAATCTTTTCCCACCTGGATCACAGAAATAACTTTCCATCTGGTCGCCCAACCTCAGAACCTGACTCCTCCAGTCCACATAGGTGATCTTCCTAACGCACAAAGTGATCCTGCCAACCCATTTCCTTAAAATTCTCTGGTTCTTGAAAGTTCTCATCACAAGGTAAAAAATTTTAACTATGTATGGTGATGGATGTTAACTAGATTTACTGTGGTGATCATTTTGCAATATATACAAATACCGAATCCTCTCACTGTACACCTGAAACTAATATAATGTTATGTCAGTTATACTTGAATTTTTAAAAAACCGTTTGGTGGCATCTCATTATACTCAGAATAAAATCCAAAGTCTTTGGCACAATAACAAGGCCCTTCACGACCGGGTCTCTGTCTCATCTTTTATCCTCCATCTCTTGACACTCCTTTTATATACTGTGTTCTAATCAAACCAAATTACTTCACATTCCCAGCATGTTCCATGTGGTGACATATCTCAGTGCCTTCTTACATGTTGGTTCCTCTGTCTGGCATTCCTTTTCTCCACCTGCTAACTACCATTCATATTTAAGACTCAGCCCACGTGTCATTTCTCTTGGCCAATGTTCCTGCCTAGAGAAGGCACCCTCTGTTCTCCCACAGCCCCGTGGCAGTTCCTGCTCTGAGATGTAAGTGTCTTTTACACATACCTCCCATTAGGCTGAGTTCCTCAAGAGCAGGGACTAAGACCTTCCTCCCTACTTCCATGGCATCATGTATATGTCTAGCTCACACTAGGTGCTCAGTAAATGCTTATGGGTGAGCAGATGGATTAATGGATGGATGGCTGAATGGATGGATATCCTACTATCCTGTCTTTCCCAAGTCTTCTCCGACCACTTCCTTCCACCAAAGCCTAAACCTCCAGTGGCAGCTCCTCTCTGTTGCCACCTACTAATGGCCCACACTTCTGAGGCAGGAATGGAAAATGATTCCAGGAGCTGTCCAGATGGAGATTAGGGGCCACTCCGGTGTCAGAATGAATGTGATACACGATGGTGACCACCACCTCCACCTCCAGAAGGAACCCAGCCCCAACCAACCACTTGATATTCTCTCAGCCACTGACCTCAATCAAGGCTTGTGCCATACTGTTTGCTGATGGGTACTGGGTCCTGGCCTGCCAGCTCTCTATTGCCCACACTAGTGGTGGTCTAGTAAGAACTGTGTGGTGTTAGAATGGAAAGGACATAGGTTTTGGAATTAGGCAAATCATGATCTCAATACATTGCTGTCACTTACTAAGCTGTGTGACGTTAAGTTACACAGTTAACCTAACTTCTCTGAGCCTCACTTCCTCATCTGTAAGATGGAATTGATGACTGTATTTCCTCATAGGTTGATGAGAAGAAACAAATGAGGATAACAGATGGGATTGAAAATGATGAACACAGTCTATGACCATCAAAGGCTTTCAATATTATTATTCCGTCTTTTGTAGAAATGAGTTTGCATTCTTTGTGCACCTCAGTTCTTTCTCTCTTTTCTTCAATGAACATTTATTAAGCACCTCCTTTGTGCCAGACATTGGGCTCAGTGCTGTATGATGAGCAAAAATAAGCCACCATTCCTGCTTTAGGGAGACCTGGTAGGGAGGGGGCACCCAGACTAGCAAGAGAGACAGATACATAAACACCTAATTAATTTACACTGTGTAATAAATATTAGTGCTCTAAGACTCTGGAGGCAGGTGGCCCAGGTTGATTTTACAGCATGGGGAAGTTGTTCCCGTAAGTAACAATTTTCCACAGAAAACCTATCTGTTGGCTAAGTCATCAGCAGGGAATCCAGGGTAAATTCTTGGTGATGCAGTCCTATCCTTAAATATATTATCTCCCTTTCCTCTATTTTTGGTTGAGAAATCAAGCGAGCAGGGGGACAAATTCAAGGCACCGACTATTAGCCTTGCAGGATTTTATTTTACTTTAATTTTTTGGTGCTATGAAAAGCACAATGTTTTTCCTCTTTTCTGTAAAGAAAATTAGAACTAAAGATGGCTCAGCAGATAAAAGCTGTGGGCGGTAAATACTCCCACTATTCCCCCCTGCATTTCAGGCTTCTAGGTTTCTCTTTGCATTTACTGAGCTAGAATCCTGAAAGAGGCCTGAGGAATTCTAGCTCATATCCTAAGTAAGAGATGAAAAGACTGAGGCTCAGAGGGGCTAAACGACTTGCCCAAAGTCAAGTTAGAGAAGGAGCCAAAATTAAAACACAGCTCTCCTGAGCCTCCCCTTTAACTATTCTGCAAATCTCCCAACTCCCTGGATCTTATGCACCTGAACCCGGGCAAGCGCCTTCCTGTCTATGTAGCCCTCCCATCCAGGGGGGAAGTCAGGGCTGTCTCCATTTCTAAGCATCCTGGAAGCCACAGACAAAACACTTCTTCCTTTAACATGTCACTGGGTCCCTCCTCCCAGAAACATCCTGTTTCTCAATCACAGGATACTTTCAGATCCTCCTCTTTGGTTTGAGAAGCACATCTGCATGAAAAGTTTGGTTAGAGGTGGTTTTCTCTAAATGCCTCTCAGGACTTTCCTGGCTGAGAAAGCTCTGTGGTTGAGGTTGCTATTCTGCAATTATCTTGGCCTTAAAAGGGCTTTCATGGGTACCCCCTACCCCCTCAGGAGGGAGCCAGAATTGATTTTTCTATGTTTAGAACCTTGCATCAAAGACCTCAAGAATCTGAACATGAAGGTAATTCCCAATTTCACAGCTCACTTAGAACAGGAAAGGAGCTTGGGGTAGCCCTGGGCCAACTACTCCAGGAAACGGAGCCCCCAGAGCAGCAGGGGCAGAGCCACCTATCTCGACTCCTGGTCCAGTGCTCTCTCCCACTCTCTGTAATATCACTCCAACCTCCTGGGCTGAAGCAGCTGCGCCATCAAAAATGTCATATCACTTATGACAACACAGTTAGTTATATAACTGATGCTGCAGAGCAGGCAAGGGGAAGAAGCCCTGAGCGTGAACGACAGCGCCCCGCTTCTGGCTCTCAGGCAACCTAAGGCCCACATACTTGAGAACTCCATATGGGAAGGGAACACCCACTAATCAATCAAAGGAATCACAACTGTAGCTGACATGTGTAAAATGATTTCTAGAAAACTGTTAAAAGGGCATTGCATATATTACATCACTTAATATTCACAAACCTGTTAGGTATTTTTATGATCAGCCCCATTTTACAGGCAAGGAAACTGAGGCACAAGAAAGTAACTTGTTTAAGGGCACACTTCTAGTTAGTGGTAGAGTCAAGATTTAAAGCCAAGCAGCCTGTTACAGAGCCCAAGCTGCTAACTGCCTCTCAGTTTTAAAAGCATGCTAAACGGCTTCTCCTAATAGGAATCCACCTATCTCTTTGAACCAGTAACAGGTCACTGCTCCTTTCTCTCCTTCCTCCGCTATGCTAATGACTGATTTCTCAGGAGGTTTCTTTCCTAACCAGTATTGTGCATAAATGAGAAACATAGAATAATATAAGAATGTGATACCGGTTTGAACAAATTCTTAGAATGCAGTTTGAGCACCTTCAAGCTTTTTATGATGATGCAGTCAATAAAGTGAGGTGAAGTGCTCTTCTTACAGCATCTGCTAACCATTTTAAAATCCATGTAGTATGTACGTAAACATACACATACGTGCACATCTTAAAAATTTTTTCAAAATCAAAAGTTGTTCTTTGCTAGTGTCATATTTTGGGGTAATTCTTTCCAAAATGTTTTTTTCAGTTTGAAATCACCTCCTCACCAGCTTGTCTACTGTCTTTCAGATCAAAATGTGCTCTTGCGATAATGGTCCGTCTAGCTTTGTAAGACATGAGAGACTTAGAACACCCTGGGAGAGAGGGAACCAAGTCCCTGCATCCAGATTGACTGAGCACATGTCAGAAAAATATGACCTTATTCTACTCATATTAAATCTCCAGTATTAACAGTGAGAAGCTGAAAAACATAAGTGATCCTGTCCTATCTTTAGCAGGTGTGGCTAAGATGCATGATATAATCTGGGGAGTTCCAAGTGCTAAAAAAACAAGACAGTCCTCTGACTCTGGGCACTATAAATCTAATCTAGCCCCACACGGACTAGAAATTCTGGATTCCTCTGGAGTCTTGTCAATCCTGCATGAAGCTTCATCCATTTAATCTCATCAGCAACAACCCTTTCAATAAGCACACGGGTTCGATTTCAGAATCCAACAGGTGACTGAGGTTCAAGAATTCCACAGCTGATTCCTGAGGCGATCAGGTGGACTGTTTGCTACTCTTCTGGCAGGAAGGTCTGCTGGTATTTACAGCTCAGTGAACAGTAAGGAGGGAGAGAGCACCATCCATCAGCAAAGGAAAACTCATCTGCTACTTGATCTGACATTCTGTTTGCGCTCACACTGTCTCCAGAGAGCAAGGTGCATCCCTTTGAATAAACATGGAGACAGAAGGAAGGGGAGGGGGAGCAAAGCCGCAAAAGAGATGACTGCAGAAACAAGAAGTCCACAGATCGAGGAGCTCTCAGTGGAGTGCTGCCCCAACATGGGACCATTTGGGGATGTGCAGGAAACGCCCTTTCAGATGACTGTACTTTTACTGAGTAATGGCTGCAAGTTGCTGTTCAACTCCTCTCACGCCTGCCACTTAGCAGGTGCCAAACAGTGGTGTGCTGAATGAACACAGGCTTGCCCTGAACCTAAGCCAAAGACTAAACACCCTAATTACAAAGTCAGGGTCAGCTGGTAGGAGGAAACCACCAGCTTTTGGCAATCTTAAGATTGTCTTCCCTGTCTGGTAGGGTCTCTCCTTGGACTCCAATCCTACTGGAAGGGCTGGGATATTTGTATGAGCAATGGTGTCTTCACCAAATCCTTAAATTTTGTTTTACCAGTGGCACTGAGCAAGCACCTTGGAAAGGAACACACATCCAAAGTGCTCCACTTTACTGTGTTCACTTATATAAAGCCTACCAGCTAGCAAGCCATGCCTCAATTGCCACCTTCGGACTCTCTAGCTCCCTAAAAATTCACTTAATGCTCCAGAGACAACAGATAGCCTGAATATGACATCACAGAAAACTCAACATCTCAAATGAGGACAAACTGTGGTGTCCATAGCAACTCCACAGTTCATTTTACATTTTCATCAGGTAGACGGTCCAAGTAGTTGTCACTATTTGCTCAGAATGGGAAGTCACTTAAAGTGATTCTGTTGATTCCATATATAATGCCTTAAGAGATTTCTTTGAGAGGGTTTTGGTGATTAAATAAAATTAACACTTGCTGTTAAAATTTTGATTAATTGGAATAAAAGAATCCCCTGATTGACTGCAAAAATGATGAGGCTGTATCACAGGTGAGGTCAGGAGCTCCTAACAACCAAAATTATTTAAAATGTCACACATAAAACGTCACTGATTACTCAGGGTATGTGTAAAATTATATTCTGCCGTCTCAATGATCATTGTTTATTTCTCAGTATGGAAATGTTCTGGATTGTCTGACACAGAGCTCCCAAACACTAGTTCACAATCCATACACAAAGGAAAAAAAACCTAGCAAGCTATTTTCAAATGAAAATTTTAATAAAGTATTAAGAATCGCGCTTTTCAAATGACAGTCTAACATGTAGCCCTCTTAATGGATGCAAGTTTCCCACTGCAACATGTTTCAAGCAAAAGAATGTCAAAGGTCAGTTTCCCTGCAATGTTCCTAGGCTGGTATGGGTGTTAACACTTTGTTCTAAACAGCATCTGCCAGCCAGGCCTTTGTAATATAATTTCAGTTACTACAGGCATATATGGAAGCCCCGTCCGTCTTCTAATCAGCACGCCATAATGTGGATAAGAATGTATGCTGAATGGAGTGGCTCTTTGCTCTTCTGGAAATGCTGATTAAAAAGGATCTGGAGATGTCTCAATATCAATATTCTTCCTCTCAATGCAACAGGCTGGGCTATTAAACCCCAGTCCCCATTAGGAAGTCATCAAGTTCTCACAGGACATCACTCACAGAGAACGCTCTAATTTCATCTGCCTGGGTGAAATAAAAGAGCATCCTGATTAACTCGTAAGTATGGTCTGATAGGTTGTTAACCAATCGTACTGGCCAGGCAAGTCCAAAATTGCGTTCTGTAAATGCCACCTAGATTTTCAGGGCCAGCCCCACCCATAGTACAGTTCGCCTGATTCAAGTGACTCTCACCCAAGTGGCAATCTGGAAAATCACCTCTTCAAGGGAAGGCTCAAAAGAATTTGTCACTAGGATACAGAGACACCAATCCCACATTTTGTGGTTAATAAAACAAGTCCTGCATCCAGCTTGGCACAAGGCCCTGATCTGATTTATTTCAAGCCAAGCTGGAGGGCTCACAGGAAAAGCTACTATTCATGAATGCTTCAGGATAGGACACTAGGGTCCCTTGTGGCAAAATTAACATGGGCCAGAAATCTTTCTGTCTCACCTTTTGAGCAAACTTAACTCATTTCCTAAAGAGAACTGGTGTATTTTAAAAAATATACTAACAGTTTTACCTACAAAATCTCAATTTTGCCTGTTATTTTTCTCCAAAAAGGCGTCCTGTCAGGTGATAAAGGGAGGAGTGCAGGGAAAAGAGAGAAACTGCCAGGACGTCTGATTTAACCATCTGAAATATCTAACGCTTGATTTTTCCCCCCCTCCCTCCTCTGTGTAACCAAAGATGAGACGCAGAAGACTTTCCCGGAGAAGTCTAAATACAGCCTTCATTTAAGATTTTCTGCCCCAGTACATAATTAGGAAATTTCATTCTAAAATGGCACGCCTATCTCCTTGGAGAGCGTGCCTCTGTTTGAATAAAAAAGGCGAGGTATCCTTCAGGGTACTCAGTATATATTTTTAAACTTCTTATTAAATCAACCTAAGTTATGGAGCTTTTTCAGGAAAAGCAGGTAAGGAGGTGCTTTGGCAGATGCAAAGTTAATTTCCAGACTCTAGCATACACCCCGCTTCCATCCCCGCTTCCCTCAACCGAGCGTTTCCGAATGCCTTCGGCCTCCTTCGAAGAGGCTCGGCTCTCTCCGCCGAGGTCCCGGCTCGGCTCCGAACACTGCCGAGTCCCTCCGAGCCTCGCGCCCAGCCTGCGCCGAGCCGAGCCGAGCGCCACCAAGCTGAGCCTCCTCGACTTTTCCAGCCTCGGCTGGGCGCTGTCCACCACTCGCAGCGCCTGAAACCTCACCCAGCTCCGGTGGCTGGGGCTTCCACTGGGCTGCAAGCCTGCCACTGCAGATTACAGAGTTCTGAAGTTTTGAAACGTCCCCTTTAGGGAGAAAGGGGTGGTGCTGCTTGCACTTACCGACCTGCAAGGGCTCCAGGCAGATGCAACATGCACCTTGTTGCAACGAGCAATTCCCCAGGCCCCGCCTTCCCATCCATTTGGGTTGCACAAGCTTCAAAGAAGCCCCAGGCCAAATTACCCGTGGATAATTTGGGTGCGGCAAGCCAAGGGGCCTCTGCACAGAAAGCCCCAGGGAGCTCTCGAACAAAAATAAGAACACGTCAAGCAGACGGGAGAAATTGTCTCCGAGTCGCTACTCCCTACCATCATGGCGCCGCCTAGAACCCGCTTGTCATGCCTGTTACACATGCAAGATTTTTTTGCATCTTGGTTCTGAAACCGCAAGCATGCTTCGTCTCCCACCCACCTTTCTGCGAAAGGGGTTTTTACTTTCCATTGTTTTCCTACGGGATGCAATAACTTCGGCTATTCTGTCAAGTTGAAAAATAATCATTTTTGTTTACTGCACAGCAACCCCTAATTAGGAGCTGTGTGTGCACGAAGGTGTCACAGCAAAGCGACGTGGAATCCTCGCTAAAAGGTCTTAACGAACTCCTCCGTCCCGAACCGAGAGGCCAACGGAAGCAGCGGGGCTAGGAGGCCCAAGGGCGCGCACCCCTTTCCTAAGGTCACCCCCTCCCCAAGCAAAGCTGCCTGTGGGCTCACCAGGAACTGCTAACCAGGAGTGGATGGGGCAAGAATCAAGCCTGGGAGTAGGAAGGAGGGGCAAGGCTCCTTACTGAGAAAGTGTGGAAGGGAAGGAATATCCCATTTTGTTTTAATTTTCAACCATCACTCAAATCCACCCCCAGCTAATTAGGAGGGGAAACTAATACCTAAGGCAGAAGGGGGTGGTGCAGCAAGTGGGGCCTGAAATCCGCATTGTGGGTAGATTACATGGAACACAGCCTATGCAGAGTGTAAATAAATACATTGATAAAGGCCATAGAGTGAACGAAAACTGCCAGTGTCAGGAGAGCAAAGGCTGGGAGGATGGGGGAGAAAGGCGGGGGAGCAGCAAGGAGCGGGCATTCAGCCTCACAGCCAGCGTCCTCCTTCCACCTCTACCTTGGATACACCTGTGCCAGCCACATTCGCTTGAACACCCACCCCCTCCCCTACCACACGCCCCTTCCCCTAACCTCCGTCCTTTGGGGGTGGGGAGGAGGGGCAGAAACCACAGCCTCTAATTCAGCACCAAATCCATGAACAGCAGACACTTGATACTCCACCCCAGCCTAGGGCTGGGTCCCCTCCATGTTTTAGCCAAGTTCAAAAATCACTGCCCCAGGAGAAGAGTAGGGGGAAGTGGGATTATGGATATGGAGTAGGGGGTGGAGGAAGGAGAAGAGAGAAATAGAGACAGAATGATACAGAGACACAGAGATAGAAATAGACGCAGCGACACACAGGAAACACCACACAATCAAGAGTAATGATCATAATCATGCCAATAATGTGATGTTCTGATCAATATGGCGGACACTGTCATTCATACAACTACAGGCGCTCCCCTTCCCTCCACCTCAGCCCGGAGAAAAAAACACCCACCCTGGGAGTTGGGGTGGAGGACCCAGAACCAACGTAGGGCCTGGGGGAGGGGAGTCAAATCAGGTGTGTGTATGCGTGTGCGTGTGTGCACTAATTAAAAACCAGGCCTGGAGATCAATGTGAAGTGAGCAAGGTAATAAAAATTATTAAAAAATTATACTTAATAAAAGTACAAATCCCAATGCCACAGGGACTTACTTCATCTGCTTCACAATGGTGCTTTTTCCAGATTCTCCAGCCCCTGTTGGGACAGACAGGGGGGAAAATTTGGTGAGTGTCAGCTTAGGGGACCGGGGTGGGGGGTTGGGGGGTAAGGCATGCGAGGGAGTGGGCGATCCTGGGCACATGGTGGTGCCAACTCGGGGACCAGGTCTCCCCAGGAGCGAGTGGAGGGGGGACTGGTGGGGGGGTGCAGAGTGGCCAGGGTCGGGGGATGGGGGTGGCAGTCCCGGTCCTTACCCAGCAGGAGTAATTTCACGTCTTTGGCGGCGCTGATGCCATCCTCTTTGAGGTTTTTCTCAATCGCCTTGCTCCGCTCGAGGGCGGCTCGCTCCTCTGCGCTCAGAGTACATCCCATGGTGGCCCCTTCCCTGCCACAGCCCGCACGACTCGGCTGGCACGGCTCCCCGGCTCGGCGCGCCCCCCACCCCCCCAGAAAGCAGAGCCTGGGCTCAAAGGGGAAAAAATCACGATAGCCTCCCCTTGGCTGAAAACAAAAATGTCGGGAAAGCAGAACCCCCAAAAAAGACAGCCTCTAACAGGATTCCAGCCGCGGAGACTCGCGGCAGCTGGCGGGGCTCTGGGGGTGTCGAGGCGAGGGTGTCCGGGGTCTGGGGTTCCGGAGCCGAGGGAGGAGGCGCCCGCGGTCCGAGGAGGCGCGAGCTGCAGGCACTGAGGCTTGTGCACGACCCAAAATAAATAAAATAATTGTCGAGGCAGGAATCGCAGCCGGAGCCGGCGGAGGGTGGGGTGGTGGGCAGGGTGGGTCCTTCTGCCGCTGCTGCCGGAGGAGGAGGCGGCGCGGGGTGTGGAGGGAGTGAGTTAGGGGGTGCTGCTAGTGTATTTGCATCTCTGTTCCTCAGCCGTCGGTGCGTCCGCGGCGCCTTCGCCGACCCCCGCGCGCTGGGCAGGGCTGGGCAAGGGGCCGGGCCGGGGGGCAGGTCTCTAGCGGGAGACGGCGTCGCTGTTTCCCAGAGCTAGCATCGCTCGGTGGAGCCTACCGAAGAGAAAGGGAGAGCGCGACGGAGCCGCGGGCAGCCGGGAGCTCGAGGGGGAGCGAGAGAGGAGAGAGGCTGGGAGGGAGGGGAGAAAAAAAATGAAGGGAGAGCGAGCGAGCGAGCGCGCGCGCTCCACAGACCGGGCGGGGGAGGGGGCGAGCGCAGCGCGCGAGTGCGCCAGCTGCTCTGCGCACCCCGCACGGCCAGCCGCCCGCTGACGTCAGCAGGGCCGCGCGCCGGGCCCCCGAGACGGGGAGGGGCGGGGGGCCGGGGGAGGTGCGCGCGCCGAGGTCCGCGTAACTAGCGGGGGCGCGCGCGCGGCGCGGCCTCCCCTCCCCCACCCTCCCCCCACTCCCCTCAGGGCCCGCGGCTCCCCGAGGTGGGCTCTTGCGAGGCCTAGCGGGGGCGGGGCCTGGGGCCGGGCTCGAGCCGGGGCGCCCCTCCCCGCCTCCGCCTCCGCCTCCGCCCTCGCCCAGTGCTCTGGCGGCTCGGGCCTGGTCAACGCGAGCTCGGGGCTGGGTAGCCCGCGCCACCGTCAGGTGGGTCCACTGGGTCGCGGCCGGCGCCGCCTCCCTCGCTCCCTGCCTCCTCTCCATCTTGGCTCCAACAGCGCGCCTTCTTGGTTGCTCTCCGGCTGCTAGGGCCGTAGTAGCCGAGGTCAGGTGGCCTCGGTTAACTCGAGGAGACCGTGGTTCTGAGGGAACCTGCGTTCCCAGTCATTCGCCCTTGGGGCGTAGGGGCAGATTCGGATTTTTCGCTTCCTGCGTCCCACAAACATTTATTGAGCACCTAGTATGTGAGAAAGGAGGCTGTGAGGAGAGGAACACAGCAGGATGAGACAAAGCCAGGGCCTGTTCTCAAGGAGCCTCTGCCTCCCTTTGCCATCGCGGACCCTGCTCCAAGATTGCCGGCCAAAAGGGCAGCGCAGGAGACAGTTCCCACACGGGGCAGCTTTTGGATGGGAGGGACAGGTTTTCATGCAAGTGATGCTTACTTTCTCAACACAGAGCTTAAATGCTTTTCGCTCATTTTGAAAGGTTTAGTTTGGTTGAGATTTTTGCACTGAGCCCTCTTCTTCTGCCCCTTCCCAAAACACAAATACATTAAATGAATAGATTTTGAGAGACGAGAGCTTCTTCCTCTAAATCTTTTAAAACACTCCCCCGCCCCATCTCTTTTTAAAATAAAGACCCAGCAACCCTGGGTCAGTTACTCAGCGTACAGCTCATCAGATACTGAGGAAACACATACACTTCTGCCAAAGATCGGGCATGTTCTAGGCGGTCTCTGAGATTTTGAAGAAATTAGTTCTCACTGCGCAAAATGGTTTTACAATCAGTTCCATCAGACAGCCTCAGGGGCCCTCCTAGAAAAAGGGGCCAATAGGAAAGATTGCATGGGGATAGGAGAGGCAACCGGCCAGTGGAAAACGTTTTTTCTAATAGTTGGGCATTTTTGTGGCTCTGAAGGCAAACTTGTTTGTTTCATTTCAACAATAGAAAAAACACCCCTGTTTTTGGTAATGTTACCCAGCATAAAAATACATTTGCAATGGGGGGGGAGGCAATTAAAGCCCATGCAGAAGAAAACATTTTTTTCCCCTGTATTTTTCAATTTGTTGTTTCCTAGTTTGGGTTTGCCTCATTCCACAAATAGCTGTCTATGTCAAAAGTTGTATGTAATTGAATATTTAAACTTAGATCACATTTAAATATTGTAGAAAACTGACAAAGGACTCTTATAAAGAATTGTTTTATAAAGTAAATAACTTCTTCCCCACTTGCCCCTCCACCCCTACCCAGTCTCCTTTTGTGTGTGTATTGAGGAGGGGAGCTTAGGGGATGAATCTGGTTTGCTTAAAATCTGGCTGTCACTAAAAATCAGCCTCCCAGATCCAAAACAGAGCTTAGGTAACCAATATTCTATAGAATTTGTTATTTCTTTTAAAGGTTGCTAGGATGATTATGCAGATCTCTCAGATATAGGGAAAAAATTCAGCCACCTCACCCAGATTCTGCAATCCCTACGAGGCTGCATCTGAAATACTGAAGAGGTAAGACCATAACCATTTCTTTGTAAATGGTGGGTCATATTTTACATTTTAATGCTCTTTCATATGAAGTAATTTTTAATTGAAGATCTTAGACTCTTGGGGCATTGTGGTTTACATGGTTGAATCAAACTATCTTTGATTTTGGGTATATTTATTCCTTCTTGGTATCATACCTAGTATGGTGGAGGCACAAACCTATGTTTTGTGTTTTTCTTTACTCAATAGTTACTAAGCACCTACCAGCATGAACGGGGTAATGTTCTAGGCACTATAGGTGTTGTATTTCAGGTTTGTCTACCCTGTTTTCTTTTTCTGGGTCACTTTGCATCTTTATAGCTCGGCTTCATAAAAGACTAATAATAATCCGCTTCACCTGTAGAGTGCTTTCCAGCTTACGGAGCACTTTTATGAAAATTATCTCTAGTGATCCTCCCACATAAACCTCAGTTAGGGATTGTGGTGTGAGGAGCATCATGGCTAAGTGGAAAGAGCCTGGGCCCATATCAACCTGGGTACCCATTTTACAGCTGAGAAAACTGAGCCTCTGAGGGGCTGAATAAATTGTTCAAGGTCATGCAGTCATTTAGTACTAATGCAGGGCTCCTTTTACAGGTTTGTGGACTATTTGAGAGATAACATGTTATAGGTATTTATTTTATATTTAAATATATATATATTTATGTCTGCGTATATATATATATCATATTTCCTAGACTCACAGAAAGCTTACAACTCCAGAAACCAGTCATATTCTGGTCCCCCCCACCAAAAGAAGTAAGGATAACATCTCAGTTCTCTGTGAGTTATTAGTAATTAGATAATACGACAAGTGTTTAATTTGTCCATAGTTAATTCCTGTGGGAATGAGGAAATTATAGTCCTAACATCAGGAGTAATCAGGGACAGATTCAATTTGGTTTTATTTTATATGATCCTCAGAATTATATTTCTCAAATTGTTCCTGCTGACCAAAAGAATAATTCTCCTTTACCCCACCTTAGGTCAATTATAGCCCTTACCACACATGGTTCAGCATACTTTTAATTTTAAAAGTAGGTGATCAGAATATTTTATATACTTTCTAAAAGGAACAACAAAAGCCTACATTGAGCTGCTTTTGTACCACATGTGCCTCCTATTCTGGAGGACAGTAATTTACCATATAAGCAAGATCCTCCAGGTCTAACTTACAGAATGTGGGCTCTGATTTGATGAACTGAATTTCCATATTTGTTCCCTTTTGAGGGTACTTTAATTAAATATGCACGTATTGACCATCTACCATGTTTCATGTATTGACTTAGACTCAAAGGGAGGTTTAGACATGAGCTTGGCTTCCTGAAATCTTGAAATCCCTGGAATGTTTCAAAACAATTCACATCAGAATCAGCTGGGGTGCTTGTTAAAAATTCAGTCAGCCATCTTACTTCTACCAAATCAGACTATTCTAAAATCTGCATTGGTATCCACTCCCTAGGTGATTTTTCTGTACAAAGTTCTAGGTCTTGTAGAGAATCTGTGCCAATTAATTCTACTAGTAGCTTATATTCTTAAAGTCCAAATATCTCTCCTGTTTCTGAATTCAAATTTTCTTTATGTTTAGTAGTTTTTGTATTTCTGTCAAAGGAAAAACTTATGAGAATTACTATTCCTTATGGACGTTACTCTCCTCGTGGGAAGAAAATAGGCTAAAACGTGTGGTTCATGAGCTAAGTGAAATCAAACTAAATGTCAAACACATTAGATATTTTGGGGAGAATGGTAGATCACTAGAGGTTTTTAAGTTTCTGCACTAAGGGTTTTTATTATAAAATTGATAGCTCACACTCTAACTTAGTGGTGAATATAATTTAGAAGAATGTCTGGGTAAGGCTAAGAAATGACTTAGAGTTTTCTGATAAATATCTGGCATTAATGAGGGAAGATGCTGATCTAATTTTTTTTATGTCCCTAGAAGATATTATTATCCTTATCCTATTGTCCTTGTTAGCTGTTATTCAGTGCTTCTCTGACTGGTATTAATATTATTTTGTGCACGTCTCTCATACTTACCAGAACAGTGGTTATCAAATGTTATTGTGCATAAGAATTACGTAGGATGCTTCTAAAAATGCAGATTCCTGGGTGAATATCTAGAATTTCTGAGTCAGTGAGTCTGAGGTGGAGCCTGATATTGTTCATTTTTACAATCATACGTTCTCACCCAAGTGATGTGCTCAGGAAACATATAACTGGACTATAAACTCCTTTGAGGTGAGGGAGTTACCACTTTGTATATATCCCAAAAGGTCAAGCATGGCCCATTGTCCACAGGTCATCAATTTTAATGCTATTAACCAAATTCACCTGTCTATAGACAAGGGCTAAATCAGATCATATATCAAAGTTCTTTGCAGTTCTGAGACTTTTTGATTTTTCTAGTAGAAATTTTGTGCCTTGCTTCTGGAAAACTTTTAAGATTGGGTGAGTTCAAAGAGGTAATGACTTATTTTCAAGTAAGATTCTGAAAAATGAAATGATACTGATTTTAAACAAACAAATGGGAGATTTGTTGGTATTTAGGAACTTGTGAGAAGAGCATATGCCAAACGTTTTTGAAGTTTCCATCAGAATATTCTTTGCTAAATTTCTTCTCTCATTTGTTATTTTGCGGACTTCATGAAAAAAATCAGTTTATCATTGTTAGGAATAAAAGATGACATGGGAAGAAATAAAGGTTTTGTGTACTTTTAAACGAAGGAACTTGCTTGAAGCCTTGTAGATAATTGAGTTGAGCTCTTAGGTTATTGAAGTCCATTATGTGGTCGGTGTTGAGAACATTATTTGCTGAGTGTATTTTGATGGTTCAAGAACCCCAAAGAGAGTGTGCTTTGTGATTTTTCTCAATTTAGGATAGCAAGAGAATCCCACGGGGATGCATTTGGCTTGAATTGAGTGGAAAGTTGGAGGGGGCTAGGACTGGTGATTTCACATTGATAAGACTGACCAAGAGCTGAAATTGAAGTTGG
The DNA here is from genome assembly GCF_011762595.2 of Tursiops truncatus. Taxonomy (NCBI): domain Eukaryota; kingdom Metazoa; phylum Chordata; class Mammalia; order Artiodactyla; family Delphinidae; genus Tursiops; species Tursiops truncatus. The sequence continues at coordinate 28,297,451 of NC_047052.1, read as the reverse complement.
AAGCTTGGCTTAAAATGAAAGCATTTCCTAACAGCCGTGATTCCTGTTGGCATTTTCTTGGAAAACCTTTAATCGGAAACCAAGATTCTTATTTGTTATCATAGGGATAATAGGACTTTTTAACCTACCTGGGCTAGAGTTGACAGATGTGGTTAGCTGGTACATGTTTGTAAAGTATTATTTAATACTCTTGTCCTCCAGAAGACAAGAGATTTCCTAACACAAAGATTTCTTGCATTATTTATCATATTCTCTATCTCCATAAGCCTTTCACACATGCAGCTCAAACACATTTAAACATTATCTCATTAGTCTTCTGTAAGCTTCAAGGTCCAAAGTCTTATTACCGCATTGCTCCTTAAAGATAGAAATGTTTCTGTTTGCTCCTGTCAGTTGTGTTTGTGAAGGCAAGAAGTAGGTGAATTTATCTGAATTCAGTTAAAACCAGTTTGGATTGTCTGTAACAAGTGTGATTGGGGGAGGGGGAGGCTATCAGTTAATTCAAACTTATTAGAAGTAGGTTGAGGGTGTTTGGCCAGACTAGAATGATTTAATTTTGTGACCTGTCTGCATCCTCTAAAGTACATGTGGTTTGGGGTGTTCCCAAAGTCTGCCAAGTACCAAGAACATAGTGTTCCAGTGGGGAAACATGGTTCTTCAGTTGAGCTAACATTTGGGTGTATTACCTGTTCCCCAAAGGCCTGTAAAACCCTGACCTCTGTGGCAGAGAAAAACATTTTTATAAAATTCCTGTGTGTGTGTGATGGAGCACATCTATAAAATTGAAGAAGGGTAATTCAGAGTGAGATGTATTTTCAACCAGACACCTATCCCATAGGACTTTTAGCTAGGATCATTCAGAGCTTGAAATAGAAAGGAAAGAACTGAACTGATTTTCCTCTCAAGGAACACATGCAGTTGGCTGTCTTTCCCCTTGGCCACTGTAGCCTTTGGAGAGGGCTAAGAGAAGAGGAAAGAAAAAGGAGGAGGGAGGACTCTGAATTAGTTACATCCAATATAAATTAAAAACAGCACTGTTCCTAATGACCAAAGAGAGGACATATACAGATTTCAATAAAAACATTGAATGTAATGGCTTAAAATGACCAAAATTAAAGAGAGGGATGCCCAAAAGCAATCTTAAAAAAATTAATACTGGGATTAATTTTCATGGATTGAGAGGTGGGATGAATGGGGCAGGGAAAGAAAAAGGGTAAATTTTGGGATTGTTCAATTTGATCATCCTTTCTTTGATTCTACCACCTCTGCTTCTGTTTTAGGAAAGATGTGACACCAATCCTTCTTTCCTTCTTTTTTGCTTCTCTCACTTCTGCTCTACTCTGATACTTGGCTTTATCCTACCATAAACATTTCTCCAGTAAGAAAATAGTGATAAGAATGAAATTTTTCCTATCATTGCCTTCATTTATTTAATACATACTTATTGTGTTTACTGTGTTTACTATGCCAGACTCTGTTCTAGGAATACACTGGGAATACACTGTTGAAAACAACACACTAGGTTCCCTGCCATCATGGTGCATATAGTCCCTGATCTTTGAATTATAGCATTCTCTCATACATTATTTAATTTGATCCTTTTAAGAACTCTTTGAAATAGCCCAGATTTCTATTTACATTTTATGCATAATAAAATTAAACTTAGGGAAGTTCAACTGATTTACCTAAGATCATGCAGCTGGTAAATTACGTAATCAGATGGTCACCCAAATTTTCTGAATTCGAAGACAGTGTCCTTTCTGCCACATTATGCCACTTCCCTAAGATCCAAGGTTCAAAGATTATATCTAAGTTGCTGTTTTTTAAATTGAAGTATAGTTGATTTACAGTGTTGTGTTAGGTTCTGGTGCATAGCAGTGGTTCTGGTGTACAGCAAAGTGTTTCAATTATACATATGTGTGGGTATATATATATGCACATATATATATGCATATATACACATATATATATTCTTTTTCAGATTCTTTTTAAGTTTCTCTTTTAAACAGTACCTAGACCAATTATATTATTTATATTTTAGTGAGTTATTACTTTACTCAATACTCCTTCCCCCCTTTGTCAGACATTATTGATCATCGTAAATGAACTTTATCTAAACAATTCATGATCCAATGATATTTATTCTAATAAATTATTCCTAGTTCTTAATACAAAATAGATAAAATTCCTGTGTGTATCTTTGTAGTGTATAATTATCAGAATATTCTCCATGTTTTGCAACACCCTCTCCCTCATAAAGGTAACAACCAGAAATGGGGAGTAGATGATATACAACAATTAAAGGAAGATATTGAAAAACTTTAGTCCCAGTAGGTTGGAAAAGTAATTTTCAAAACTAAAAAAAAAGTAACATCAAGAAGGGCAACAGAGTGAAAAAGCACTGGACTAGGAATCAAGAGACAAAACTTTTAGTCTTGGTTTGGGAAATTCTGTTCTCTTTCCAGACTTCAATTTCCTCAATTAAGGAAATTAAGGAATTTTAGGCATCTTCTGTATTCTGCATCCATAATTCTAAATCTGAGTTAAGTGAACAGAGACCTTGGAGAGTGACATTTAGGAAACTATTGAAGGCAGAGCAATAGACCCCTCCACAGGGCAAAGCAAGAAAACGTTACAGATCCATTCAGTTCTTGAATCCAAGTCCATTTGTTCCACTATTGAAATGGTTCCTGTTTCTTTTTTCCTCCCTTCAGATCGAGTAAACCTTTCATACTTCTTATGGCATTTGCTTTAGAAATATAACACCTTTGTAAACAAAACAAGCCAATATTATGAAAGGATTGTAGTTTGACTTTGATTTTTCAACTTAGAAGTGACACCACTCCTAGATATACTGGAATTTTTTTTAAAGCCTATCTTGAAAGGTTTTCTCCAAATTGCCTTATATCTGTTTTAGCACAGCAGGCACATGATGGCTCATAATCACCACCCAATTGATTTTGAGAGTATTTCTTTGTGGGTGAATAGGATGAGTGGGGAACATCCCACAGGGCTGGGGAAGGAGTGTCAAGGGAGTCGCATAGATCCAGGAGTGAGACAGCCAGTGGTAAGTAACCAAAGGGGCAGATGAGCTTGACAAGGGGTTGGCCTTCTCTCAACAGCCTCTACTAGATCTGTTCAGTCCTGCCCTTCTTGTGATTTTCTCTGGCATTTGTTCTGACAGTTATCTCAATTCTTCACTCACTTCCCACACCCCTAGAGTGTATCTGCCAGATTAGTAATCGCTTGGTTAGTGATTACTAGTTGCTTCCTGCCTACTTGCTGAAAAGGTTTCATCGAGGGAGTGGAGGAATTCAGCATATGCTTCTACCACCTTACAGATATCAGTCTCTAAGCATGAAGGAACTTAAGCATGAAAGAAAGGATTTATGAGTTCATCCAATAGTGAGCTAAAAATTAGTTGTTCCTGGGGGCTTCCCTGGTGGTGCAGTGGTTGAGAGTCCGCCTGATGATGCAGGGGACACGGGTTCGTGCCCCGGTCTGGGAAGATCCCACATGCCGCGGAGCGGCTGGGCCAGTGAGCCATGGCCGCTGAGCCTGTGCGTCCAGAGCCTGTGCTCCGCAATGGGAGAGGCCACAACAGTGAGAGGCCCGCATACCGCAAAAAAAAAAAAGTTGTTCTTTCACTGAAAAAGTGATCTGTTATTTTAAAGAAAAGTAGAGTTGAACACAGGACACCTGGGTTCTCAACCCTAGGCTGTGACATTTCAGAATTTCTTGGGGGTGAAGACAACCTGCTGTTGGCTCCAGAATCCAGTTGCCCCTTGCTCACCTCAGGGAGCTATTCTATTTAGGAATCAGCCTGTTTCACAGCTGACTGCCATCATTATAACTACTGAGAAAAAACACTGTTATCTCTGTGACAACATCCTGAGGCTATGCCTGAAAGAGAATTCAAGTAGGGGATGAGAAGTTGGGTCAGATAGGTCTTTTCCAGTCCTTTCAGCAGGGCCACTTAGTTGCCTGGGGCAAGCTAACCCTTGTATCAGCTCCTGGACTGATACAGGCCATGAGCAGTTAAATCCAAGAGCCCCTAGTTGTGCTGCTTGGTGGCTGTGCATCAAATTAGTCTCTGTGCTGGTCCTTCTTTGAGCTAACCTTGTCCCTAAGGAGTAGGCTCTCACCTTGGTCCTTGTGACTGGTTCCAGTAACAGGCATTTTTTAGGTTCTTGTATCTGACTCTGACCCTGCTTTGGGATTGGAGTTCTATTTTGATCTCCTCAACTTCATGGAAATTAGAACCCAATCCTTAAACCCAAGTCTGCACAACTGGATCCTTACTACAAACTGCTACATCTCTGATGCCCATCATCAGTTTGTTTGAAACTTTACCTATTGCCAATGCCTGACTCCTAACAAATCACTCCGCTTTTGGATTTCCATGTGTTGACATTGTAGAACCTTCCTCCCACAACTATAATTGTCTACATGAACCCTCTACTTACTGTCAGATTCCCTTGATAGCATGTCTTGCCTGCGTTTTGGATTTTTTCTTTTTGGTGCCTATTGAGTGGACCTGATGTCCTGCCTTGTTCCAATGGGATTACTTATAGTCATTCTCAAACTTTAATGTTCATGAAAATCACCAAGAGTGCTTAGTAAAAGTGCAGGTTCTGGGGTTCCACCCTTAGAGATTGTGATTCAGTAACTCTGTGAAACAGGGCTTAGACATGTGCATTTAAACGTATATCCCTAAATAATTTTGAGGTAGATAGTACAAAAACCACAGTTTAAGACCCCTATTCTAGTTTCTGGGACTTGATCCTTCCTTAGGCTCATCCCATTACTAACCAAACTTGATTTTGACAGTCAGAAAGACTTTGACTTTTCCATAAGGAATTTCTGAATATCATAATCATTGTTACATTTTAGAATATTATTTTTGTTTCTGTTTTTCTGCTCATTAGAAACTTTACAGAGGTTCTAATACCTAGCTATTAAGTCATCCAAGCATATACCACAATTTAAAGAGTCCAGATTTTCCTCATGCTTTGGGCTCTAATTTCTTGTGGTAAAGATAACAGGGTGTTTTAGAAATGCATGAATCATTGTCTCCGTCAGCACCCTGCATTTATTTTAGGGCAATAGAGGAAAGTTCTTCCTCTTGGGTTTGGATTCATGCTTAAATATTGCCTCATCAATATGCCTATGTATGCCATTATAGGAGTAACATAAATTCATGTATAGATGGCATAAAGATAATGGAGCTGGACACAAGAATTCTGGAGACAGGAGGAATCCAGGTGCAGAAGAACTGCTCTCTGTTGTAAGGTATTGGCTTATATGAGGACCACCCTGGCTCAGATGCAGTATTCCTCAGATTCAGGTTAAACACTTTTGGAAAGAATACTTCATAGGGCATGTTGTGTACCTCCTATTCCATTGTATCAAGTGTGTGATAAGGTATATTCCCAGTGCCCAGAATTTGAAAAAATTCTGAGCAATTTTTTAACCCCTGGGTGTCATCAAGAAACTCAGGAAAAGATTTATGTTTCTGGCCAAGATGGAGTAACAGGTACTGCCTGTTTACCCTCTCACCTGAAACAACTGGAAAATGAAACAAAGCAAAATACACAAGATAATGTTTTTTAGACCTTGGACATCAGGCAGTAAAGGACATTGATTCTTGAGAGACAAGAAACAAATGAGGTAACCCTATGATTGCCAAAGCTTACTGCTTTGAGGGAGTTTCCAGGTTGTGGAGCAGGAAGGGGATATCTAGGTGGAGCTCAGCAGAATCCCTGGGTTGAGGAGATGCAGCTGAGAATCGAGGGGACCCAAGGAAGCTGGAGTTCTCATGACAGAGTATTGAAGAGGAGAGAACTGCACAGAGAGAGAACTCTGGATATTTCCAGAGGTCCTCTTGAGTATTCAGATTACTGATTGGTACATGCATGTGAGGAAACTGCCCAAGACTGGGGAAAAAGCCATCAGAGAGGATTAGAGGGAGCAGTGGCAGCACTCACAGAGGTCCAATAATAGTGCCTGTTCTTGTTAGCCAGACCAGAACATCTATAATTCATAGAGTATTGGAGAGAGTATTTAGGATCTTGTTCAGTAGTGGGGAGTAATCAGTAGTCAGGGACTAATCATTGATCCTGCCTAACAAGCAAGATCTAAAATGATCGAATGGTTTCTGAGGAACTTAACTATGTCATGGAATAAAACTCAAGAATATATAAGGAAATACAAAAATACTCATCTCCCAGCAAGGGAACAGTCACAATGTCTAACATGCAAATGAATATTCCCATGCATTCAAATAAGCAAGAAAATCTTACGCATAATGTGGAGAGCAGTCCATCAATAAAAACCAAGTTAGAACTGACACAGATATTAGAATTAGTAAAGAAGGGCATTAAAAATTATTATAATTGCATCCTATCTATAGGTAGATACTTAGAATATGGTTTTATTTGTTTGTTTTTTGTGGTACACGGGCCTCTCACTGTTGTGGCTTCTCTCGTTGTGGAGCACAGGCTCCGGACGCGCAGGCTGCAGACACGCAGGCTCAGCGGCCATGGCTCACGGGCCTAGCCGCTCCGCGGCATGTGGGATCTTCCCGGACCAGGCACCAACCCATGTCCCCTGCATTGGCAGGTGGACTCTCAACCACTGCACCACCAGGGAAGCCCAGAATATGTTTTTTAAAAGGCACAAATTAAATGTCTAGAGGTGAAAATTATGTCTTAAATAAAAAATACACTAACAGCATATTAACTGTTAAAGAAGAAAAGATTCATGAACTTGACTGCACAAAATACAAGCTATCAAAAATGAAACACAGAGAAAAAAGAATTTATAAAAATGAGTCAGACATAAATGATACCTTACAGCAATTACATTAAATGTAAATGGATTAAATGCTCCAAGTGAAAGGCAGAGGTATGATTCAATTATATGCTGTTTACAAGAGACACACTTTAGATTCAAAGACACAAATACATTGAAAGTAAGAGGATGGATAAAAGATACACCAAGAAAATAGTAACTAAAAAAGAGCTGTAGTGGTTATACTAATATCAGACAAAATAGACTTTAAGACAAAAGGGTTACTAGAGACAAAGAGGGATATTTTATGATGATAAAAGGAAGATATCAGGAAGATATAATAATTTATAACATTTAGATATATAACAATTATAAACATATATGCACCTAACAACAAAGCCTGAAAATACATGCAATAAAACATACAAAACAGAATTGAATGGAGAAATAGATGATTCAGCAGTAATAACTGGAGACTTCAATATCCTGTTCTCAATAATGAATGAATAGGGCTTCCCTGGTGGTGCAGTGGTTGAGAGTCCGCCTGCCGATGCAGGGGACACAGGTTCATGCCCCGGTCCAGGAAGATCCCACATGCCGTGGAGCGGCTGGGCCCATGAGCCGTGGCCGCTGAGCCTGCGCGTCCGGAGCCTGTGTTCCGCAACGGGAGAGGCCACAACAGTGAGAGGCCCGCATACCTCAAAAAAAAAAAAAAAAAAGAATGAATGAATAACTAGGCAGAAGATCAACAAGGAAATAGAAGACTTGAACAACATATAAATCAATCAGGCCTAACAGGCATCTGTAGAATACTCCACCCCCAAAACAGCAGAATACATGTTCTTCTCAAGCCGACATTGAATATTCTCCAGGCTAGACCAATGATAGGCCACAAAACAAGCCTCAATAAACTTAAAAGGGTTGAAATCAACAAAGAGCATTTCCAACCACAATGGAATTAAATTAGAAATTAATACCAGGAGGAAATTTGGGAAATTCACAAATGTGTGGAAAATAAATAACACATTCCTAAATAATGAATGGGCCAAAGAAGAAATGACAAGGGATATTAGAACATATTATGAAATAAATGAATGTGAAAGCACAACATGCCAACACTTAAGGGTCAGCTAAAGTCATGCTTAGAGGGAAAGTTATGGCTGTAAGTGCCTATATTATAAAAGTAGAAAATCTAAAATCAATATTCTAATTTTCCATCATAAGAGAAGAGCAAACTAAACTCAAAGCTAGCAGAGGAGTAAATAATAAGATAAAAGTGGAAATAAATGAAATAAATAGAAAAACAATAGAGAAAATCAATGAAACCAAGATTTTGTTCTTTGAAAAGATCAATAAAATACAAACCTTTAGTAGACTGATAAAGAAAAATAGAGAGAAGCCTCAAATTACTAAAATCAGAAGTTAAAGAGGGAATATTACCATTAACCTTAGAGAAAAAAAAGATTACAAAGGAGTACTATGAATAATTGTATGTCAACTAATTAGATAACTTAAATGAAATGGACAAACTGAAAGTGATTCAAGAAGAAGTAAAAAATCTGAATAGACCTATAACAAGTAAAGAGATTGGATTAGTAATTTAAAATTTCCCACAAATCCCAGGCCCAAACAGCTTCACTGGTAAATTCTACCTAACATTTAAAGAATCAATTCCAGTCTTTTACAAACGATTTCAAAAAATAGAAGAACTTAATCTGTAACACTAGTATTATTCTGATACCAAACCAAAGATATTGTAAGAAAGTAAATTTTCAGATCAGTATCCCCTGTGAATATAGACATAAAAATCCTTTATAAATACTAGCAAACTGAATCCCGTCATGGAATAAAGGGGTACACCACGAGAAAGCAGTGTTTATCCTGGGAATATATCCAAATTTGGTTTAATATCTGAAAATCAATGTAATACACCATCTTAATAGAATGAAGCACAAAAACACATGATCATCTCAGTTGATGCAGAAAAGGCATTTGACAAAATCCAGCAGTCCTTCATGGTAAAAACAGAGAAAAAAGTAGGAATAGAAGAGAACGTCCTCAGTCTGATAAATAAAGGGCATCCATGAAAATCCCACAGATAAATAGCACCATATTTAATGGTGAAAGACTGAATGCTTTCTTCCTAAGATCAAAAGGAGGTAAGGATGTCAGCTGTCACTACTGCTATTTATCATTTTACTGGAGATACTGGCCAGGGTAATTAGGCAAGAAAAAGAAATAAAAGGCATCCAGATTGGAAAGAAAGAAAGAAGTAAAATTATTTCTATTTGTAGTTGACAAGACCTAGCAAGGTTGCAGGATATAAATGAAATCCTGCAATTTTTTTTTTCTTTCTTTTGGCTGTGTTCGGTCTTCGTTGCTGTGCGCGGGCTTTCTCTAGTTGTGGTGCACGGGGGCTACTCTTCATTGTGGTGCGCAGACTTCTCATTGTCGTGGCTTCTCTTGCGGCGCACAGGCTCTAGGCGCATAGGCTTCAGTAGCTGTGGCAGATGGGCTCAGTAGTTGTGGCTTGTGGGCTCTAGAGCTCAGGCTCAGTAGTTGTGGCGCACAGGCTTAGTTTCTCCACGGCATGTGGGATCTTTCCGGGCCAGGGCTCAAATCCGTGTCCCCTGCATTGGCAGGCAGATTCCTAACCACTGCAAGTGACAATATGCAAGTCAGTTGTACTTCAATGCACAAGCAATAAACAATCTGAAAATGAAATTAAGGAAACAAATTTACAATAACATCAAAAACAATAAAATAGTTAAGAATAAATTTTTAAAAAAGAAGTGCAAGACTTTTTCATTGAAAACTACAAAGTTTTGTTGAAAAAAAATTGAAGATCCAAATAAATGAGAAGACATCCCATGTTCCTGGGTTGGAATACAATATTATTAAGATGGAAATACTCCCCAAATTGATCTACAAGTTCAATATAATGCCTATCAAAGTCTCAGTTGGCTTCTTTTGAAGAAATTGTCAAGCTGATCCTAAAATTCGTATGGAAATGCAAGGGACCCAGAATAGCTAAAATAATTCTGAACAAGAATAAGAAAGTTGGAGGACTACACATCTTGGCTTTAAAACTTACTAGAAAGCTATGGTAATGAAGACAGTGTAATATTGGTACAAGGACAGACATATAGATTAATGGAATAGGGTTAAGAGTCTAGAAGTAAACCCTTACATTTATGGTCAACTGATTTTTGACAAGGATGCCAAGATAATCTAATAGAGAAAGAACACTCTAGATACTCACACTTGAAAGAATAAAATTGGATCTCTACCCCATACCCACACAGAAATTATCTCAAAATTGGTCATAGACCTAAATGTCAGAGCTAAAATGATAAAACTCTTAAAAGAAACCATAGGAGTAAATCTTTGTGATACTGAGGCAATGGTTTCTTAAATACAACACCAGAAGTACAAGCAACAAAAGGAAACTAGGTAAGTTGAATCTTTCATGCTTCAAAGGACACCATCAAGGAAGTGTAAGACAGAATTATCTGGCTGTCCAGTGGTTAGGACTCCATGCTTTCACTGCCGAGGGCCTGGGTTCAGTCCCTCGTCGGGGAACTAAAATCCCGCAAGCTGTGTGGTGCGGCCTAAAAAAGTAAGGATGAGAGTGATAAGATAGTACTAAAATAAAAATACTGCCAACATAGAATTTGCTACCCAGAAAAAAATCTCTTTAAAAAACAGAGGCAAAATAATAACTTTTTCAGAAATACAAAAGCTGGAAGTATTTATCACCAGTAAACCTACACTACTAGAAAGAAAGTCTAAAGGAAGTCATTCAAGCAGAGGGAAAATGGCACCAAGTGGAAATATGGATCTACACAAAGAAGTAAAGAACACCAGAAATAGTAATTACATGGGTAAATATATAAGATTTTTTCTTCTCTAAAAGAACTGACTGTCTAACAATGTGTTGTGGGGTTTATAGCATAGTTATAAGTAAAATACATGACAAAAAAGGTAGGAGCAAAGAAATGGAAGTGTACAATTTAAGGCTCTTTTATGTAAACTGATATCACTGGAAAGTACTCTGTAATTAAAGATGTATACTATAAACACTAAAGCAACTACTAGTAAAACAAGAGTTTAGCTAGTAAGCCAACAAAGGAGATAAAATGGAGTAATAAAAAATATTCAGTACAAAAATAGGCTGAGGGCTTCCCTGGTGGCGCAGTGGTTGAGAGTCCACCTGCCGACTCTCAACCCAGGGGACGCGGGTTCGTGCCCCGGTCTGGGAGGATCCCGCATGCTGCGGAGTGGCTGGGCCCGTGAGCCATGGCCACTGAGCCTGTGCGTCCGGAGCCTGTGCTCCGCAATGGGGGACGCCACAGCTGTGAGAGGCCCACGTACCGCAAATAGAAAATAAATAGCATTCATTAATTACTGTGGTGGTTTTAATGTATGTCCAAAAATTTTTCAGTGTTCCTTTCTCCAGAAAGTGAAGCTCAATTCTCCTCCCCTTAAGTGTGAGCTAGACTTTGTGATTCGCTTCTACCCAAGAGGGTATGAAAAGGGGAAAAAAAAAGTAACTTTGCAGTGGAGAAACATGGCAGACACCACCTCAACCAAATGATCAAGATTTACATCAGCAGTGAGTCATGATGACACAATGCACCTCTAACATGATGTGATGGGAAGAGTACTTCACTTTTGTGGTAGACTTCCTCAAGATCCATAATCCCAATCTAATCATGAAAAACATCAACCAACCCAAATTGAGGGGCATTCTACAAAACACCTGATCAGTGACCTTCAAAAGTGTCAGAGCCATGGGAAATAAGGAAAGACTGTGAAACACAGAAAGACAGATTGGAGGAGACTAAGGGATCATGACAACTAAATGCAAGGTGATAGTGGACTGGATCTTGGAAAAAAGGACATTCGTGGAAAAACTGGTGAAACCCAAATAAAGTCTGTTGTTTAACTTAAAAAAAAAAAAAAGAAAAGAAATGGCAAGATGATAGACTTAAACTTAACCACGTCAGTCATTAAAATGAAAATAGTCTATAAACGCCCCAATTAAAAGGCAGTGATGGTCAGATCAGATTAAAAAACTGTGACCAAAGTATATATGCTGTTTACAAGAAATACAAATGAAATATAAAGACACAATTAGGTTTAAAAGTAAAAGGATGGGCACCCGCCCCCATAGGGGCGGGGAGACTCAACCCCTCAGGTGGGCAGAGACCAATCCTCCTGCGGGGACCTGTAGGCCGCCCCTGAGGACTTGCAACAGAGCCCAGTGCAACTCTTGTCCTTGGGCTGGGTGCTATGGACGCCTTTATCAGCTTCACCAACCAGACCCAGGGCCAGGACCAACTCTTCAGAGCCACTAAGTACACATGCATGTTGCTTAGATATTTGTTAGAGCCTAAAGCTGACAAAGAGGAGGCTGTTATGAAGCTCAAGAAACTGGAGTCCAGTGTGAGCTCTGGCCGTAAATGGTTCAGACTAGGCAATGTGGTACATGCTGTACAGGCGACTCAGCAGAGCATTCATGCCACTGACCTGGTGCCCCGCGTATGCCTAACATTAGCCAGCCTGAACCTTGTGATTTATTTCATCTGTGACCCCATCATCTTCGTGAGGAGTGCAGGGCTTGCCTCTGGCATTAACAAAGAGAAATGGTGAACGTGGGCTGCACGCCATTACTACTATTCTCTTCTGCTGAGCCTGGTCAGGGATCTGTATGAACAGGTTGCACACGACAGGGCAAAGAGGGAGAAATCACCATCCCAGGATCGTCTTGGGTATAGCATGGCTAATGAGGAAACAGAATGGCTCCAGTTCTTTCTTCTCTTATTCCGATCTCTGAAGAAACATCTTCCCTTGCTCCTGGACACAGTGAAGAACTTCTGTGATATCTTGAACCCTTTGGACCAGCTGGGGATCTATAAGTCCAATCCTGGCCTCATAGGCCTTGGAGGTCTCGTGTCCTCTATAGCAGGCATCATCACTGTGGCGTATCCTCAGATGAAACTGAAGACCCACTGAGGTGGTTTCGGGCTGAAGACTAGTACCTGCTTTCAAGACAACCTGTTAGTGAAATGGACATTTGCATTAGGCACAGCCATGTCATGCTGTGCTTACGGACTTATTCACATGAGCACTGAGTGACCTGCGATGTGAACAGAGGGGCCAAGAACGGTGGAGGGGAGAACGTGAAGGCTTATGTGTTTTCTAGAGCGCTGGAGTGACTTCTGAATTTCTGAGTATTTTTCCTTCATCTAACATTTATTGAACATCTCTTTCGTGCATATTAGGAACTTACTGGTTGCTGAACGGATAAAAATTGAAAGAGAAAAATTGAAAAAGATCCAAACTAACAAGTGGACACTAATATAAGCGACTTTTGGGCCATGTGCCTCACTACTTTTGCCCAACTACAGTAGGACTGATACACACCCTCTCTCAGATCTGGTAGAGGCCCCTTATTCTCTGATCAGTTACCCCACTTCCTCCATAGCTGCCAGTGCCAGGATAGAGGAGAGCTGGGCTTATAGCCTCTTAACTTGACTTTTACATCACTGTGCTCCTGTCCTTCCTCTGTCCAGTAGTAAAATCAGAAGTGCATCAGGCACCTTCATAGTATAAATTGTGTCTTTAGGTAATGCAGTGAGGAAACAAAAAATCTGAAGCAGATAGAAAGGACTTGAGGTAAAAATAATGTGGTAAGTCACAATTGATGCCTGCAGGTTTCCCTGTGACAGATGAGGAGACTGAGTTTAAAACTGAGGACAGAACTGACTCCCAATCCAGTGCTTTTTCTGTATTTCACTGCCTTTCTGATTGAGTGGAAGTGCAAGACTCTCCAGAATACTGTGCGAAAATCCTTTTTTAGAACCTTTCTTGGTCAGTGGTTTATATTCTATTCTACAAAAATTAAAACTATATCTAGATCCACCAGTAGGATTGTTTATTTAAAACCATATAACAGTTTGGGCACTTATGCATTAATTTTCATCAAAATTTGTGCAGTTGAGAAATTTCACGAATACGATGAAAATCTACTATATTCTACAATAAATCAGAGTTCATATTTGTAGGGTGGTTGGGGGAGGTAGAGAAGAGCAGTAAGGGGCTAGTGAAGAGGACAGTAGAAAGATGAGTCAATGCCACTTACTCGTGTTTCTACTTCTCATCTTGGATGTTGGGTTCTTATTTGTGATTACAGATCCTCTTAATTTGAGGCAAGTGAGGTAGAGAAATAGGGTACCATCAGGTAAGAGGTCAGTGTCAGTCCTGCCAGTAAAGCCATCACATTGATCCGAATGGAAATGAGAAAAGAAATGTGCACTAAGTAAATTTTCCATAAATGTGATTGAGATTCTTAAAAAGTAGACTCACGTTCTTGGCTCTCTATTTTTAAAGTGACCAATCAAGATACGGGATTTGAGAAAGAACATTTTGGGAATTTTAAGAGAAATAAAAGCTGCTAGATCAGGGCAAATAAAAAATTTAACTATTTTTACTTTGTCCAGATCTTCTACTGTAATAAATTATGCCTAATAAATTTATAGACAAAAAAAAGTAAAAGGATGGAAAAAGATAACAATAATCAAAAGTAAACTAGAGGGACTAACTAATATCAAAGTAGATTTCAGAGCAAAGAATATTACCAGGGAGAAAAAAATATCATTTCATAGTGATGAAGGGATAATTCATCCAGAAAAAAAATTCAAAAATGTTATGCACATCAAAATACAACCTTAAAAATATATGGAAAAAACTGACATAAATAAAAGGAGAAATCCAGAACTATAGTTGGAATTTTCAACACTCCTTTCTCAGTGACTCATAAGTAGGTAGAATATCAATAAAAGTATAAATGACTTTAAAACCACTGTCAACCAGCCTGACCTAAATGACATTTATAGAACACTTCATGCCCCAAGTGCAGAATGCAGATTCTTTTCAAGCACATATTCTAGGCCAAAAAACATTTTTTCATTCATTTAAAAAAGATTCAGACCATGTAAAGTATGTTCTTTATCCACAGTGATATCAAATTAGAAATCAGTAATAGAAAGATGTCTAGAAAAATCCTCAAATATATGGAAGCTAAATAATACACTTCTAACTCACTATGGGTCAGAAGAAGTCAGAAGGGAATTTAGGAAATATTTTGAACTGAATTAAAATGAAAATGTAACACATAGGATGCTGCTAGGGCAGTACTTAAGGGAAATTTATAGTGCTAAATACCTAAGTGAGAAAAGAAGAAAAGTTTCAAATCAGTAACCTAACCTTCCACCTTAAGAAACTAGAAGAGAAAATTAAATCCAAAGTATACAGAAGAAAGGAAATAGTAAAGATTAGAACAAAGATCAATGAAATATAGAACAGAAAAATAGAGAAAAATAAATGAAACCAAAAGTTGGTTATTTGAGAAGATCAATATAATTGATAAACTTCTAGGCAGACTGATAAGGAAAAAGAGATATAGGACACAAATTACTAATACCAAGAATGAGAGAAGTGGCATCACTACAGATTATGCTGGTATTAATAAGGATAATGAGGGACTATTATGAACAACTTAGATACTAATAAATTCAACAACTTAGATGAAATAAGCAAATTCATTTTGAAAGACACAAACTATCAAAGCTTACTCAAGAAGAAACAGATAACCTGAATAATCCTATCTGTTAAAGAAATTAAATTTGTATTTTAAAATATTCCCGTGAAAAAATGACAGGCCCAAATAGCTTCACTTGGGAATTCTGCTAAAATTTAAGAAGAAAAAAATACCAATTCTCACAGACACTTCTAGAAAATTGAAGAGAAGCGAACACTTCCCAACTTATTCTATAAGGCCAGCATCACCCTGATACCAGAACCAGACAGACATTACAATAAAAGAAAATTACAGACCAATATTCCTCATGAACATAGATACAAACATTCTAAAGAAAAAAGAACTCATAATTCTTTACTAAAAGCAAAACCCCAGTGCTTCTCTTAATTCAGTTGAGGTTTCTGGTAGAAAGCCACATGCATTTATATTTCTAATAAGTATGTAGTATAGATGTACACTTTGGTATTTGGTATTCCTAAAAAACTGATTCTAGTGAGGAAGCACTAGAACATAAAAAAGCCACAAACAGAAATGGCTTTGCCCTCTGGGGGACTTTATAGCTGCCTTCACTATATAAAGGTGGTACACTGGCCACCTCTGGTTATACATCATTTAATTTTTTTGACACTCTGGATAGGATTTAACTTTAAGGTGAGCTTATTCTTTGTTTCCTTTGGCAATCACTTTAACATTTTAAAAATTCAGCAGCAATTACCACTTGTAATTTCAGGGTGTTAAAACTCCTCCTATGACTTCTAGAATATTTAAAATTTATAGTATTTAGATAATATTTCACCCACCGTTGTCTCATTTCTCCTGAAATTTGTCAAGATTTGAGGTAATGAATGTAAAAGAAATATACTGTATGTATATTTTAAAAGTTCAATTTTTCAATGCTTCATTTCCTTCAGTGCTTTGTATTTGTTATGTGTATTTTTTCATGATAATCTTAACAGATAATAATCTTTACTCATAAAATTATGAAACAAATATGTTTTACTCATATATTGTTTTACTAGAAATATTTTGGTTAACTTTTGCATTCATGTCTATCATAAATCCTCAATTAATTGGGTTACTTAAAGGGTGTATACAGTGCTATCCTTGGTCCACAGAGGGCTAACCAGCTTTGTTATTTTTTTAATCTTTACGTTTGTTTTAACTCTTGTTCCTAACCACATAATGTGCTTTTTAACAAGTAAAGATTCTAGCAACATTAGTAAGTTCTTGCTGATACGTTTATTATTATAATCACTACTTTTAATTTTGAAACTCTAAACAGTAAATTAACCCACAAGATCATATGGGTTCTATGAAAAATACATTGCAATTTATTGTAAATATAGCATTACTATAAATACTAACACTATTGTTGCATAATTATTTA
Source organism: Tursiops truncatus (assembly GCF_011762595.2). Classification (NCBI taxonomy): domain Eukaryota; kingdom Metazoa; phylum Chordata; class Mammalia; order Artiodactyla; family Delphinidae; genus Tursiops; species Tursiops truncatus. The sequence goes on along the minus strand of NC_047052.1, from coordinate 28,280,667 downwards.
GATTAAATTATGTTGTGATAAAACTGTGTCACTTAAGAATGAATCAAAAACCTATTTGGTGAGACACTGAAAATTTTATTGTGGTAATTGAGTGCCTGGATTATGCATGAATGATAAACAAATTAAGGATATAATCGAAGGAATTGCTACCTTGGCTTAATGACTCTCCAAAGGTTATATTCAAATAATTATCCTTCATTTCTAGGCTGATAAAATAATTAAGTTAAAAATGTGACCCTAAAACTGTTTTAGAAAACCACTGCTATAACAACAACAACAACAACCATCATGTTAACAAATAATAATAGCAATTATTACTACCACTAGTAGAGTACCACCATTTGGTGAGCACTTGCTTTGAGCCTTTCACTGGGTCAGTCAGGGTCATTTAATCCTCACCACAGTCCTCTAATGTAAGACTTACTATCCTCATTATACATACAAGGAACACTCCCTCAGTTTTCTTTTGTGGAACCACATCTCTTCCATTGTTAATTCATACAGTTTAGGTAGATTTGCTCCAGCCCCAGGTTCCAGAGGGGGCAACAAAGCTTAGGCCTGGCCAATTTGAGATTCTCATCCCAGTGGCCACAATGTTCGCTTTAAAGAGGCAAGTGATGCAAGCTGAGTCAGTGAAGACTTCCCCAAGACCATTTCTGGAGCTACTGTTTTCAGTAATAGTATGGCCTATGTCAGATAAGATTGCTGCAATACATGTGGACATTCAGGATGCGAAATTCAATTCACTTGTACTTCTTCCTGTGTCTCTAAAGTTATGATGGAAGATTGGAAACATTCATGGGCCCACCTGAGCCCTGCTCCTATGATTCATGGGGGCTCTTAACCTCATATTAAGCCCAAATATCAGTGAAATCATGGTTTTGATGTGCTATGTCTTTTCTGATATAAATTAAAGTAGACACATAATCATTAAGAAAATTTTATCTGTGTACTACCTAGAATGATTTCATGTCTTGCAGTGGTCTGCATACCACATTTTGGGAAATTCTGGACTAGAAAAGAAGTCACGCTGTCCTGTGTTGTTTAGAATGCTATTTTTGTTTATGCATTTGTATTTAAAGTTATGACACCTACCTTCAAAAAAAAAAAAAGCCACTATGAGCGATTATTGGGGGAAAAAAACACACCTAAAGGAAGAAACATTTTGGATTGTATTTTAACTCATATTTTGTGCCAATATAGAAATGAAGCAGTTATGAGATGGTCCCTTTTTGCATATTTGATAAAGTTTTTCTCTTGTAATCCACACCATTTCTCTGGAGCCTCACCTGTAGCTCTGGGCAAAAAGAGGCTAGAGTCTAATGGCTCCAAAGTTAGGATATCTTCCTCTCACTTTCCTGTTCAAATAAGACCTTTCACTTTAATTTCCTTCTGTGAATAGTTATAGATTAAGCTCGTGAGGCTGGGCCATGTCTGTTTGGTTTACTACCATATCTGTAGCACCATGCCAGTGCTCAGCAAAGAGTAGGGGCTCAATGAATATCTGTTGAATGAAAGAATGAATGAATGAACGGATGAGCATTTTCATACACAGGCTTGTCAAGTGAGCAAGTCTGGTATTATTATTATTGATGGTGGAACTGAGGCTAGGAGAAGTTATGAGGGGTCTTTAATGTTGTATAGTCAGTGACAGAATTGGGATTTGTATCTTTTACCCTTTGTGTAGATCCCTGAACTACGTTTGTTGAATAAATAAGTTAATGAAACAATAATATGTATTGTTTTCTTAAAACATATTCTTAACATATTTCTTAAAGTATATTTATACTTCATTGGTTATAAAAGGAACATTTTAAAGAGAGACAAACTACTTTTGTGGCTTAGTGTTGTTAGGAACCAAGGGAGGGTGGGGTAGGAATGAGGAGATAGAATGGGCAGATTTAAAATAACTTGAATATCTTAAAAGTAACTGAACATATTGTCTGTTAATAAGAGTAATTTAATGATGAAATGACAGTGAATGCCTTAAAGTAGCTCACACCAGTTTTTGTCTTTGTCCTAAAGATATGATTAATAAGAAAATTGTTTCTTGCTGGAAAATGCTTTTTGTGAGATCTGTATTTTGGTGCACAATGCACCAAAACATTTGTTTCTATTTACCTTGAAAAAAAAATCCCCTTCAGAGATAGCATGTGGAGAGCAGCCATCTGTTCGGGATTACACTTCTGAATTGCTGTTTCTCTGAACTCACTGGACTCTGTATACATTAATTTTAAAAATAAGGACCGTTTTCCCCCTTTATCAAGTTTGTTTATCAACACTATCATAAAGATGTACTTATATTCTAGTGTGCATTAGTAACTGTCAATTGACTACTGAATAACAAATTAAATTGGGAATCCTGGAGTCTGTGAATTCGGTTGCTGACTGTTTTTACTCTGCTATCAGACTTTGGAACAAGTCATTATATACGTCTTATCTTTCCCCCAAATAAATATCTTTGAATGTTCATGAAATTAGGGGCAACTCAGATGCTTTTTAGCTGATTAGCACTCTGGTAGAGCCGAGCCGAAGTGCAGGAGAAGGTAAAAGGGAAGTATGCGTGGCAGTGATCTTAATTCTCACACCCACTACTACAATTTGACCCCTAAAACTCTGATATTGCGCAAGTGACCCAACTATCACCAGGTAGCATCTCTTCTGGATGAAACTATATTGTCTTAACACTGATAGAGACTTTTAAAAGGCTCTTTTCATGTGCATAATCTCATGTAAACCTCATTTCAACCATGGAGGGTAATAGGGCAGGTTTTATTACCCCGGTTTTACTGGTGACAGAATAGAGGTTCAGATTGGCTAGGTGATTTGATCAAAGGCACACAGTTATTGGATGGTAGAGCCAGGACTTGAATTCATACTTTCAAATCTCTCTTTACATTATGCAAAATCTTTGATTTTTCTGGGGAAAGACATTGTAAGGGGGAATATTTATAGTTTGTAGAGTGTTAACTGCTTTGACCCCTTGCAAAATTTTATTTGTCTTTCTGTAATATCTTTTTACTTAAGCAAAAACTACACCAAACAAAACAATCCTTACAATATATAGCACACGGATAAAGAACTAAAGAGCAACAATTCCAGCTGAAAGAAAACATTTTGTGTTTCATTACAGAGCAGTGTTAACAGCACAAATAGAAGTGATTATGAACCGGCTAAAAGGTTCTTCCTGTTACCTTATTTGATGAAGTTTCTTTACTGAACCTCCAAGGTCACCCTCACATAAAGAAAGCAGACTAACATCTGGATTTCAAAGAAAATTAATCACTTCTTCTTAAAGCTGTCCAAATACTTTGTTAGAAGGTATCATTATTAAGAAATTAAAATAGAGGTACCAGTGCCCCCTTCCTAAGATTTGATTGGGTTCTAATCTGTAGTTTGGCTTTTGTGACCTTGGATACATCTTTTTAACCTTTATTAACTCATCTAAAACATGTCTCATAGAGGTTTGTTTTGGTTTTAGAGATGCTTTAACATTTTTGGATTAAGTGGTGAAGTGGATGGAAATGCTATTCCTAAAAAAGTTTGGAGGCGAATAAAATATTTTTATTGTTCTGTTGAACTTGCTCCTCAGAAGATCAAGGAGCATTTTATTCTTGGATCATTTACTTATTCACCAAACATTTATTGAGTGCCATGTACCAGACCATGACCAGCACTCTCCTCTTTTCTCCTGTTATTGTGCCATCAGGTGATGCTTCTGAGAACACAGCAGAAGGCTTTTATTTCCCTTATAAAATGTGAGTGCATGGTGGCCACTTGCAAGGCCTTCCAGCCTGCTATATAAGCAAGAGTGGAATTTTCTGTCCCTCTATGTATGATGAGTACTTTACCATATATTGCCTCATGGCTATGAAATGTTTCACAAGCATTTGCTATTAAAAAGTAAGCTCCTTGAAGGAGGAAACCATGGCTTATTTCTCCTCTATGTCTCTATTCAGGACAAAACGGTAGTGAGGAATTCTTTGCCAGGGAGTCCATGGATGGATGGGCTTCACAGAACTTGTGAGCTCCCTGAAATTGGAAGAAAAATTATTTTTGCATGTGCAGTTTTTGAAGTGGGTCCAGCATTTTCATTAGATTCTCAAGGGGGTCACTGGCTCAGTGGCTAACCACTATAGGTTAACCACTTTAATGGGCTTTTGATGAATACTTGAATGGGAGAAACAACAGGAAGACAGATGTGACCTTGATGTACAAGAGTGTTGTCATGATCGGAAAGCATGTTTGGGGATGGCTCTCAGTTCCCCAACACTGGAGATGTTAATAGCTGGATGACCCAACAGTGATAATGTCGTTGGGCTGTTGATCTCTTCTTTCTGCCTTATGATTCTATGATAATATCCATTTTCACTAAAGAATACTTCTCATTCTTCACACCTTCCCCTGACACCCATACCATTTTTGTGTGATTCACTCTTTGGACTATTTATACACCTAAAGAATCTTTTTGACAGATAACCAGAGGCATACAAATCAAGCTTTGAGAACTATGACCCTAAGAATGTGTATGAAATACCAAATAACAGGTAGGGTACTTGGCATGAACTCTAGAAAATGAAGAGAATGTAGAATGATTTTTGAGTTAAGGATAGAAGATAAGAAGATAGTAGTTGACAAGCAGGTCGACACAGTTGCTAATAGATTAAACAGAATAGGATTTAATTGAGTACTAAATTGGGCTAGTTACCTGTAAATTGAGGCCTCTGGGCAATTTTAGTTTGGGCTGCAATTTTGCTACTTTCATTCAAAGAAATTAGGACAATGCAACTCAAGATGAGTTTCAGAAGTGCAAAGTGGTAAAAACACATTCATTTTCAAGTACATACATATACAAATTTGTACATGAATATATGCATGTATAAAACAACATGTTTCATGCCTTGATACCCATGGAGATAAGAATCGATCCACACGAATATATTCATTCACACATATGCCAGATATAAGGAGGATTAAATATGGTATCTAATAGAAAATTTTCACATGCAGGGAAATAAGAGTATTTCAAAGCAAATATCCAATGGATGAGAAGAATACTTTAGGTAATATACTGATGCTTCTTTCAGGGTTAATGTCACAAAACTTCACAGGGTGTCTAAGGAACTGAGTACAGGCAGAACCCAAGCTGACAGTATCATACCAGGAGCTAGTCTAGGTGAGAGAAGTCCTAAAGATATCCATTATAGTCTACAGAAAACAGGCCACATTACATGTTCCAGTTTTCTTTGGAGAAGTGTGTTTGTTAAATGCTGATCATAAACAGCTCCAGTCCCAGTTTGCTGGATTGGGCATAGGGCCCTTTAATCAAATGTTTCCTCATCATGCTTTCTGATGATCTTCTGAGCTGGCTGTTTTACTCTTCAGCATTCTGCAAAGTCTCACTTAGCATCCTTTAGCTTGTGCATTTTTGATGAGTATGGTATTGCTATTTTTATATGTTTTGTAAACTCCTTTGAGGAATGCAGGGGTACATGGAGAGAAAGAGATGGTGGTGAGCTTCTTCCTTTATTTAATCCATCCATGCCCCAATCTCTCAGACACCAGTATAAAGCTGTACCTATTAAAGCTAGCTGATTTGCCAAGTGTTTTTGCTCCGAAGGGACATCACCTATTTTGGGCAACAAAGAAGTGTTAGGAAGGGGAGGAAGACATACCTCAGAAGGACAGATCTGAAATGAAGTCCAGAATACTGAAGAGAGTGGAGTGGAAAAGCAAAAGAGTGCCTAGTGAAAGGTCACTGAAGCAGTGAGTGCAGAGCTAATGTTCTGGATGGTTGTAGGAAAGCCTCAATTAAGAATTCTGTTAATAGAGAAATTAAGAAATGTTATTAAAAAGTTCTCTAAGCCAATCTAATAAAGGAAATCAGGACATGGCAAACTAGGCTGGTTGTTTAATTTATTCAGTAATCTGTATTTTTTTAGATTGATGCAAATTATTAACACATTTATTGAGCAACTATACATATACAAAGCATTCTGTTAGGAAATGTGTGTGAAGGGTGGGAGGATGGTATTTAAAAAATACAAGATGAGTACATGTTCTCCAAAAATATATGGGAGGCTATGTGTTAAGAACTGTGTTGGGTGCTTTCTGTATATTATCCCATTTAATCTTTAAAACAACTATTAAGAATGAAAATTATCCCTATTTTACAGATGAACAGCCTGGAACTCAGAAATTTAAGTTGTTTCCTCCCTCCCTCTCTCTCTTCCTTCCTCTTTCTTTCAACAAGCTTGAACTCAAAAGCCTTATAGAACATGGTGCCTTTTTCCAAGGTTTCACTTTTTCTGAGGGTAGCAGAATTATACTTACGTAGTAAGTGCTATAGTAGAGGTATGAACCCAGTAATATGGGAGCTCAGAGGATGAAGCAGTCTATTTTGCTTTGTGATATCAGAGAAGGCTTCCTGGAAGAGCTATTATTTGAGGTGAATCTTAAAAAATGAGAAGGAGTCCATCTAGTAGACAAGGAAGATAAGAAAACAATAACAGTGTGGCGGCCACTACTGGCTCCCCACTCAGCACTCATTACCTTCTTTCTTTCTGGAAGTGCCGAGATTTTGCTCAGGTGTCCCCTCCCCTACTTGACCCAAGGGAGAGTGACCTTATTGCTACCTTCAGGAGGAAGTGCTGATTGTTTTAAAACAATTTTGGTAAGTCCACTCTTGCTTGATTATCCTAGGTCTGGGCATATGAACCAGTTCTGGCCAATGAGATATAAAAGGAAATCTGCTAGGAGGGCTTTAGGAAATGCTTCTTTCCCTTAAGAGGGAAACACTGGAAGAGATACGCCCCCATTTTTTTCTCTAGATATTGCTGTGCTTGGAAGGGATGCTTAGAACTACCACAACCATCTTGTGACTGTGAGGGGAGCCAATCTGAGGGCAAATTAAAATTTCTGAGGATGGCAAAGCAAAGAGATAATAAAAAGAACCAGCATCTTTAATGACATTGTTGAGTTCTGAACAACCGTTCCTGCTTTTCAACTTCCTGTTACATGATGTTATAATTGTTTTTGTTCTATCAGCCAGTTTGAAGAGTCTTCTGCAGTGGCATCCTCACTGATAACAGAGCAGATGCAAAGGCATAAGGCTCAGAAAGGTCACAGGCCACCTAGAAATTGCCAGTAGTTCTTCATGACTGAAGTGCAGGATACCGTGGAGTTGAGAGTGGGGTGATGGCTAGAGACAAGGTGAAATAGTAGCCAAGGGTCAGATCATGAAGGGCCTCATATGTTAGAATCAGATATTTGGACTTTATTTTGTAAATAGTGGGGAGGCGTTGAAGAGTTTTAAGCAAGGTAATGGTATAATTAGATTTGCAGTTTAGAAGCATTCCTCTGACTACAGTGTGGAAGATTGAAGAGGGTAAGATAGCAGTTGGTGAGATACCAAGGTCATTCAGCTCAGGAGCACATGGAGTCACATGTAGGTTGGTCTCTCTCCATTAACATTCCATTTTAGCTTGGAAAGACAGAGGTTAAGAAAATATATGCAAAGTGGAAGATTAGAGGGGCAGACAGTAAGTGCTTCAAGATTTTATTGAAGAAGAATATGTTGGGGGTCATGGAGAGTTTCAAAGAGCAGATTGGATATGAGCTGAACACTGAAGGACTTGGAAAACTTGGGAGTTGAGTGGAGTGTAAAATAACATAAGGGTAGGACAAGTCAAGCTGAAATGGAGAGTTTTATGTGGGGACGATAAAGCTGGAATGGTCACTTGCAACAAAAATGGCAGAGAAAAGAAATGAAACTTAACCCTAATTCCATCACTTAGCAGTTGTGGAACACTGAGCTTGATAAAATTTTGTTTCCTAATAGGTTGAGTTGGGGTTACAAACATATACTTTATTAACATCACCAAGTGATGTCACATGGATATCATATATCCCATGTTACTTGATGAGAAAGACACTTCCCCTTTGTGGTATTCTTTCAAAAAACCCATAACCCTAGTCTCATCGTGAGAGAAACATCAGACACACCCAATTTGAGGAACACTCTGCAAAATACCTGACCAGTACTTCTTAAAACTATCAAGGTCATGAAAAACAAAGACAAACTGTCACAGACCAGAGGAGACACAACAACTGAATGCAATGTAGTATCCTAGAAAAGAAAAAGACGTTAATGAAAGAACTGGTGAAATCTGAATAAAATTTAGAGTTTAGTTGATACTAATTTACCAGTGTTGGTTTCTTAATTTTGACAGACTAACCACAGTAATATAAATAATAGCAATAGGAGCCACTGAAACTGGGGGAGGTGAATACTATCACCATTATCTTTGCAACTTTTCCATAAATATAAAATTATTCCAAAATAAAAAGTTTATTTAAAAACAATATATCCTTCACTGAGTTGTTATGAGGACTGAATGAAAGAATATATGCAAAGCAGCTAGTATAGTGCCTGACATGTAATAGGGCCTCAAATGTTTTTCTGTAAACTAGTGATTCTTAAATTCAGGGTGTATAAAAATCACCTAGAGGTATTATGTCAGAAAAGTGAACAAATCCCAGGGCCTCAATCTCAGAGGTTCTCATTTAGTAGCTCTAGAGTAGGGCCCAAGAATAAGAATTTGTGATAGGTACCCTCTGGAGAATTGCTGCTATAGACTATGGCGACTATGGAGATAGAATGTCTGCCCCACTTACCACAAATGGGTTGAAAGGAGAGAAAGGGGGAAATGTAGAAGCAAACACTTCAAAACCTGTAAGTTACAATTTAAATCATTACAGATTAATTTGGGATGAAAGAGAGGTCTGATTAGGTAGCCATTTAATAATAACAGCAGTGTGGTTGAAATCTAATTTTTATTCATTTGAGCCACCTAAAAATGTTTAGCTGTTTTTTCTGCTGAAGCACACAGATGACCCATAGCACAAAGGCACAGTTCAACCCCTTCAATTACAAATGAGCTAACTGAAGCTGAGAGAAGAGATGTGACGGTTTAAGGTCACAGAGCTAGTTGCTGAGAAAATAGATTAGAACCCACTCTTTTTTCAGCTTTATTGGGGTATAATTGACAAATAGAAATGTATCAGGTGGAGAACATGATGTTTTGATATACAAATATATTATGAAATGATCACTACAATCAAGCTAATTAACATATCCATCACCCCACATAGTTACCATCTTTTCTGTGTATTATGAGAACACTTAAGATTTACTCTTTTAGTAAATTTCAAGTATACAATACAGTACTGTTAACTGTAGTCACCATGCTGTACATTAGGTCTCCAGAACTTATTATATTGCATAATTGAAACTTAGTACCCTTTGCCCAGTATCTCCCCATTTCTCCCTCTCCTCAGCCCCTGGCAACCCCCATTCTATTCTCTGCTTCTATGAGTACGACTATTTTAGGTTCCACATATAAGTGAGATCATGTGGTATTTGTCTTTCTGTGTCTTGCTTATTTCACTTAGCATAATGCCCTCTAGGTTCATCCGTGTTGTCACAAATGGCAGGATTTCCTTCTTTTTCAAAAAAAGGCTGAATAATATTCTATTATTATTATATATAGCTTTCACATTTTCTTTATCCATTCATCAGTTGATGAATACTTAGGTTGTTTTCACATCTTGGCTATTGTGAATAATGCTGCAATGAACACGGGAGTTCAGATATCTCTTTGAGATAGTGATTTCTTTTCCTTTGAAAAATACCCAGAAATGGGATTGCTGGATCAGATGATAGAATTATTTTTAGCTTTTTTGCGGAACTTCCATATTGTTTTCCATCATGGCTATACCAGTTTACATTCCCACGAATACAGTACATAAGGGTAGAAGCCACTCTTGCAAGCTCCAGTCTAGGTGTTCTTTCTGCTACTAGACAATCATTGCATGCCTCACTCAGAATCTCACATGGGCTTTCATATGGGCTCTGGAAAAAAGAGATAGGGTGTCTGACTTATTGAGGGGAATGCCAAAAGTTTGTTTACTTAATTCTCACCGACAAGTTTGTTCTTGGCCTACTGTATTCTCGAATAACTCAGTTTTCCCTTCAACTAGATAGAGTAAAAAGGGATCATCTGAATAGGAAAATGGCCCTTTGTAAACAGTCTTCAGTCACGCTCAGCTTCCACATCCTCAGCCATGTCAGCAATGTATCATCAACCTGAAAAATTTCACCAGAGTTTCAGATCGTTGACTGACAAAGCAGGCACCCCTGCCCTGGCTCAAGCCTAACCACGCTACCATAAGATACATTGATTATAACTATACTATTCCAAGGTGGTATGGAACCCAAAGCTACTTCTAGGAGGAATAGAAGCTAAGGCATATCACTCTCTGTTTCCCCCATCACTCTAGCTTGGTATAAGTGAAATCAGATTTAAATTAAGGGTATCTTCTCCGTACATTTGGCCTCACCCCTCTGCTCATATTGCAGTTTCCTGGGCTATGCTCTGCCCAACCATGTTTCCTAAGGCCTGAGAGTCTCCATCATCCCTTGGGGTTTTGATTCTAAACTGACAAGGCAGAAAGTAGGCTTTTTCTTAATCTCCACTTTCTTGCTTTTTTCCCCTTAGATACCTACCCCACCCCCACCCTCACCCCCAGCCCAGGAAGGCCTTTTCCTTCTACCCCATGTACTGGGAAATGCCCTTACATCATAAGTTATATCCTTCCTGCTCTGTGACTTAGAGTAAAGATGCTTTATTCCACATACTCCAAGCTTTTAACCTATAAATCTTTTTTTTTTTTTCCCTGCCACAAATCCTGGCTCTTACAAATGAAATAAAACTTTAGCTTTAACAGTTGCTTTCTCTGAAATACTTTTTATTTAAGAACCTATTATGAAAGTCAGAAGTTAAAAACTGAGGAAGAGGGGCAGGGAGTGAGGTCCTAGACTGAAAACAGGGAGATTAGGTTAAAATGTACACAAGAATAGTGAGATCCCTCAGCTTCCTTCCTTATCCGTTTATCTTTTCTCAGGAAGCAGCAGGAAGATGTACTCCATCACAATGAGGGATTAAACCAAGAAAGAGAAGGTGTGGGATTCAGGAAGCAGAAAGAATGTGTAGGGAATTCTCAGGATGGTCCTGAAGGAAAATCCCAGGATGACAGCTGTGCATTAGTTCTAGAGAGCAACCAGTCCAGACTGGCAGGGAGTATGGAGGGCTCCAGGAGACGATGATCATCTGCTTGCTTTCGCCATATGGAAAGTTGAATTATTGCTGTTAAAGGGCATGGGAAGATCTAGCCACTAGAAAAATGCAACAACAACAAAAAAGCTCAACAAATTCTAAGGAGCAACAATTACTGACTCCAGAAAAAAAAAATTGCCAGAAAAAGGAGAGGTAATCATAGTCAACTGCTTAACTCAGCAGTGAACAGTATTTAAATGTCCAATTAATGTAAACTCTATTGCTTTGATTTAAAAAGAAAATGTGGGATATATCAATATTTATGATGGGAAAACAGAAGAATATGGATGGAAGTAAGCTACATTCTCACCAAAATAGTATGGTAAGTCAGTGTCCAAAACTGATGAATTAAGATGTAGCTATTTAAGCACATTATTTAGAAATATGAAGATAACCACAGAGAGAAACAGCTAAAATATTTAAAAATATTTGCTCCTGGGGAGTGGAATATAACCCCCAATTTTTTGGTGGTTCTTTTGAATAACACTCTCTCCAACAGAAACAAAAACTAAACTCCACCTAACAAATCAATTTGTTTAGAAACAAATTGTATATTTAAAGGCTTAAACCAGAAAAAAAACAAAAAAAAAACCCGAGACACTTCAAACTGTACCTGCACCAACCAATATTCTCCTTGGTTTAAGGCCCCTCACATTTACTTCCCATCTAATCTTGGAAGAACCTCAGGGAGTGGTGTTTTTTTTTTTTTTTTTTTTTTTAATGTGCCACAGGCAACACCCTCAGTTAAGAGGACATATCAATCTTTTTAGGGCCGAAAATCAACTACTGATAGACATTGATTGTAAGCTTGTGATGATACCATCTTCTTCGTACTTTAAAATTTGGGGAAGTTTTTCTGTTTTGATCTCAAGTTTTTCTGTTTCAAACCTGTGATTCTTTGTGGAAGTTTACATTATGATTCTTGTTATTTCAAAAGATTCATGACATAAACTACTGAACATATGTAGTTCTAGAAGCTCTTAATTATAATTGATAAAAGAGCAACACATTTTATTTATTCTTCTTTACTTATATTGTCTGATAAACACAATAAACTATCTTAAATACAGTACTTAATTGGTATAATTGTTAAACTCGAGGAAACTATACGGTTTGTGACTAAATACAGTGATTCCATCTCGATGCCCTCTTGTATATACGTTGTCCACATTTTTTTTTGCTTCTCATGTGTGCAACGAAAACAGCTCTCATGGCCGAGTACATATTGCAGTGAAATATTCCACCATGACCACATTTAATGAATTTATTTGATGCACTTAACTTTCATCCCAGTATCATGAAATGCAGTCTGCCGAGTAGTACTTCTCATTTTTTATATTACCCTTCTACTTGTTTACAGCTAGTTAAAGATTTGAATCTGGAACTTCTCTTTAATGATTCCTACTACAGCGCTTCACTCTTGTCATTTTCAGAAGTTGCCTTTCTTCAACTTTCTGTGCCTTCTTTTTTTCCTAGCCCTTTGTTTCAATCTCCTAGTCTTTGTGATTTCTCCTCTCATGTCTCATGAGCATTTTTCCTACCATTTTTCAGAGTTCTTCACACTTCAGCAATTTTCTTCAAAGACTATAAATATTTGATTAGGTAGCTAAATGTTAACAATACATAAATATTTCATACAATAAGATTAGTAAAAACAATTTTGTGCATTCTATTAAGTTCACATGGGTGATACATTTCAATGTTACCTAGTAGAAATTCTAAGCTGATTTTGTAAGATTAAGTAAGTAAAATCCTAGAAACATATACAATTGTTATAAATAGTTACACATTACCCGTCAATGTAGTATTTAAAAACTAACAGTCATGGATTTTTCATAAATACTAAATGCTGGCACAGTCTGGAATGAGTGTGTGATAGCCATGTCAGATGAGTACCTGAGCATATGATGGATGGATGGATGGATGGATGGGGGAAAAAACATAGATGAATAAGTAGATAGATAGTAGATAGATAGATAGATAGATTAGTCTCATGCTTTGACTTTCTTCCCCCAAGGTGTTCTTGAATTACCCTTTCAGTGATATAGGAGTTTAACAATGATAGAAAGCTGAGTTTTCCAGTTTATACGTTTTTTTGTTTTTTTTTTTTTTTTTGGTGTACGCGGGCCTCTCACTGTTGTGGCCTCTCCCGTTGCGGAGCACAGGCTCCGGACGCGCAGGCTCAGCGGCCACGCTCACGGCCCCAGCCGCTCCGCGGCATGTGGGATCTTCCCGGACCGGGGCACGAACCCGTGTCCCCTGCATGGGCAGGCGGACTCTCAGCCAGTGCGCCACCAGGGAAGCCCAGTTTATACGTTTTTATAGGTGTGTAATATTTCAGGAAAATAAAACATTTGAAAATGGGAACTTACAAATGGATTCAAGAATAATTATTTATTTTACAAAATGATTTCCCCAGACTCCTTATTTAGGAAACATTAGATCTCATGTAATATGTAAGGCAAGCCAGTCCCATATATGTGTTACTCCTGTAGTTTTCATTTAGGATTGGTATATTTGTCCTCCCTAAATTGTTGGCTGCCAGCAATTCCAGCAATCAAGTTGAATACAAACTGAACTTAAAATACATGTTTACTGAGGTGCTTGGTATAACATTTTACTTTTGAATGTGGACTGAGCTTCTGTCTGACAATAGGTCCCTGGAATTTAAACACAGCAGCATTACTGGATGTTTTATAAAACCATTTTATCGAGTGAAAGTTAACTTAAAAAATAACAAACATGTATTTTAACTATGATTTTTCTAAATATGAAGAAAAGTATAGGAAGCATAACAAAAATTAATGAACCCATCACCCAGTTTTAATAAATACTAAAATGCTGTCATATTTTCCTATAAAACATTAAAGGGGGGCTTCCCTGGTGGCGCAGTGGTTGAGAGTCCACCTGCCGATGCAGGGGACTTGGGTTCGTGCCCTGGTCCGGGAAGGTCCCGCATGCCGCGCAGTGGCTAGGCCCGTGAGCCATGGCCACTGAGCCTGCGCAGCTGGAGCCTGTGCTCCGCAACGGGAGAGGCCACAACAGTGAGAGGCCCGTGTACCACCAAAACAAAACAAAACAAAACAAACAAACAAAAAAACATTAAAGGATGCCCTTAAACCGTATTCTTCCTTTCCTCCTTAGAAGTAACCACTGTCCTGAAATTGGTGTGTGAGATTCACTTAATGGTTTTCTGTTTTTAAAATATTGTGTAAATATCATAAAATAGTCCATGGTTTTATGTGTTTCAAAATTTTAAACAAATGGCATCATTCTATATAAATCCTTTTGCAACTTGGTTTTTCCATTCAGAATTAGATTTTTGAGATTTATCCATACTTCTTTCATAAATAAAGCCAGTTATTTACCCCTTCTCTTACTGAAGCTAAGGTTGTTTCCACTTCTTTTAATATTACAAATAATGCTATAGTAAACATCCTATGTATTTCTCCTTGTGCAAATGGACAAGAATTCATTGAGAGCAGTGGCTCTCAAACTTGGGCATGTATCAGAATCACCTCGAATGCATATTAAAACACCAGTTGCTTGCCTCTGGAACTGTATACTCTCCACCATAATACAAAAGCTGCTAAATCCAGGCTTCCATCTAGGGCTCTAGATCCATGTCATGATTTGTACTAGCCAAACAGATCTCTACATGTTGCTTTTTTGCCCATGTAATTGAGATAAATGTACAATTTATCATCCAAATCAGAACTCTTTTTTTTTTTTTTTTTTTGCAGTACACGGGCCTCTCACTGTTGCAGCCCCTTCCATTGTGGAGCACAGGCTCCGGACGCGCAGGCCCAGCGGCCATGGCTCACAGGCCCAGCCGCTCCGTGGCACGTGGGATCCTCCCGGACCGGGGCAGGAACCCATGTCCCCTGCATCGGCAGGCGGACTCCCAACCACTGTGCCACCAGGGAAGCCCCCAAATCAGAACTCTTTTGAGTGTGAAAGGAAGCATTATTAATAATTATAACATGATACCCTACTCATCACCCAGTTCTATACGTAACAGCAAAAGAGTCTGGGAAATGTAGTTGGGGATTCTAGTTTAGGAAGATTTACTCTGTACAGAAATATCAAAATCAGCCCAAGGCCTTCAAAAAATTTTGGACAGGCCTACATAACAATGATTACTTTGTAATTATTTGAAGTTTTATTTACTTATTTTCCCATCTTATTCCACTGGCTAGGACTACCAGAACAGTGTTGAATAATTGTGGTGACAACAATCATTTTTCTCTTCCTCCTTGTCTCAAAGGAAATGCTTCTAAAGTTTCATTATTTTTATTTATTTATTTTTTGAATTTATTTATTTTGGGCTGCATTGGGTCTTCGTTGCTGTGCGCAGGCTTTCTCTAGTTGCGGCGAGTGGGGACGACTCTTTGTTGCAGTGTGTGGGCTTCTCATTGTGGTGGCTTCTCTTGTTGTGGAGCATGGGCTCTAGGTGCCCGGGCTTCAGTAATTGTGGCACACAGGCTCAGTAGTTGTGGCGCACGGGCTTAGTTGCTCCGCCACATGTGGGATCTTCCCAGACCAGGGCTCAAACCCCTGTCCCCTGCATTGGCAGGTGATTCTTAACCACTGTGCCACCAGGGAAGTCCCTAAAGTTTCATTATTAATTGTGATGTTTTCTGTAGTTTTAAAATATGCTTTTGTCAGGTTTAAGAAATTTGCTTGTATTCCTGATTTTCTGAGGATTTTTCTTTTTATTATGATGATGTGCTAAACTTAATAATGCTTTTTTCTACATATAGGAAGATAATTAATGGTTTTTCTCCTTTAGTCTATAAATGTGTTAAAATACATTAAAGATTTTCTAGTGTTAAACCATCCTTGAATTCTTAAGATAAGTTTTACTTGGTAATATTATATATATATATATGTTTATGGTATAAATTATTGGCTTTTGTATGTTAATATCTTATTTAGATTGTTGCAAATGTGTTCAGAAATGAGCTGAGTTACAAATTTCCTTTCTAATATCGTAATTTTTCAGTCTTGGTGTCAAGTTATGTCATCCTCATTAAAATGGGATAGGAAGTTTTCCATGTTTTTGTATTCTCTTGAAAAACATTAAGATAATGATCATTGGAGGTTTGTCTGTGTTTTCCTAAAAAACTGTCTGGCTTGGTGTGATTTTTATTTTGTACCCATAGACTATATTATTTCACAAACTGCTATCTTTGCTATTTCTATTTAAACATATCTGCATCCTCTAAGAACTCAGTGTCAAATCTCATGGACTTTGATGTGAATAAAAACTGAAAATTGGGGAGGGATCAAGATAGCAACATAGGACTTCTCTCCTCCCATGGATACACCTAATGAATGGAGCAATTCCCTCTGAAAGAAACCTAGAAACTAGCTGAGTAACTTCTACACATCAGGAAACTGAGAAAATACCCACATCGAAATGAGTAGGAAAGGCTAAAACACACTCTCACTTTATGGCCAGGCCCCACCGCAGCACAGCACCGTACAATTGGGAGGGAACCTGAAACTCCCAACTTCTCCATGAGGTGCAGAGGGTTTGGACTGCACATATAGGGCCCCAACTTTTTCAACATTCCCACTCAAGAGATGGGCCTCTAAAACATCTATCTCTGAAAGCCAGTAGGGCTTTTATCCACAAGACCCACAGGACTATGGGAAACAAAGAAGTAGTTTTTAATGGGTGATTGAGCATTCACTGTGGCTAGCCTTCCAGGGCTCCGTGCATATGGAGCAAGCAAAGATGCCCATCTTCCAGTCTTTCTTTGGAAGTGCATGGACTGCATACTTTATAACCTGCTGCCTGAGGGTCTGGCTTCTAATTTGCATACATCCAGGGGCTAACTGAAATCCTCCACAAAGCCTGGGAGAGCTGGTGGGTATTTCTATCACCTTCTTCTGGCTCAGTCCAATGATAAAACCAGGTTGCCAACATCTCTCTGGAAGGAGCTTGTGCCACGCCTGGCACCTCAGCTTTTGCAGCTGTAAACTGAGGGATGGGGCTCTGGATCACCTGGCTCTGATAGCCAGTGGGTCCCATAGGACTGTAGCAAGCAAACTGTTTTTAAACAGGTGTGGGAACACTCCTCTATGATTGTACAGTCAGGTTCAGTCCAGAGGGAACAGGCAAAAATGCTCATCTCCCATATTCTCCCTGGAGGATCCTAACTACATATTTTCCCAGCTGCTATCTGAGGGTCTAGCTTCTAATCAGCTGGCATCTATGTGATGACCACAGTCCTCTCCTTTGGGACACTGACGAGTCTTGGCATATCCTCTAATGGAGCCACATAAGAACAAAGACAGTGGTTTGGACAATGACAAAAATTTGAGAGACAATCAGAAGGTCGGGCCAGGCTGATTGATGATGTTCATCTTATACATACAACCAATCTGTTCTGACTCAGAGAGATGGCTATTTTATCTAATCTGCAGAAGACAACACAGAGAGTCGAGGAAAATGAAGAAACGGGAATATGTTAAACAAACAAACAAACAAACAAAATCCAGGATAAATCTCCAGAAACCAATCTTAATGAAATGGAGATGAATGATTTACGTGATAGGAAGTTAAAATAACAATCATAAAGATGCTCACCAAGGTCAGGAGGGCAATGCATTTAAAAAGTGAGAATATCAACAAAGAGAAGATATTAAAAACTACCAAACAGAAATCATATTGCTGAAGAGTACAATGACCAAACTGAAAAATTCAATAGAGGAGTTCAACAGCAGACAAACCAACTGGAAGAAAGGATCAATGTACTCAAAGGCAGTGCAGTCAAATTCATCCCTTAAGAGGAGCAAAAAGAAAAAAGAATGAAAAAGAGTGAAGACAGCTTAAGGGACTTACGGAACACCAATAAGTGGACCAATATACTCATTATAAGGGTCTGAGAAGGAGAAGAGAGAGAAAGGAGCAGAAAGCTTATTCAAAGAAATAATGGATGAAAACTTCCCTAACCTGGGGAAGGAAACAGACATCCAGATCCAGGAAACCCAATAAATCCCAAATAAGATGAATCTAAAGAGATCCACATCAAGACATATTATAATTAAATTGTCAAAAGCTAAATACAAAGAATTTTAAAAGCAGCAAGAGAAAAGCAACTTGTTATGTACAAGGGAACCTGGTAAACCTATCAGCAGATTTTTCTTTTTAAAAAAAATTTATTTATCTTTTGCTGTGCTGGGTCTTTGTTGCTGCGCATGGGCTTTCTCTAGTTGTGGTGAGCATGGGGCTACTCTGTTGCGGTGCGCAGGCTTCTGATTGCAGTGGCTTCTCTTGTTGTGGAGCATGGGCTCTAGGCTCACGGGCTTCAGTAGTTGTGCTGCATGGGCTCAGTAGTTGTGGCTCGTGGGCTCTAGAGTGCAGGCTCAGTAGTTGTGACGCATGGGCTTAGTTTCTCCACGGCATGTGGGATCTTTTCAGACAAGGGCTCGAACCTGTGTCCCCTGCATTGGCAGGCAGATTCTTAACCACTGCGCCACCAGAGAAGCCTTATCAGCAGATTTTTCAGCAGAGACTTTGCAGGCCAGAATGGAGTGGGATGATATATCCAAAGTACTGAAAGAAAAGAAACTGTCAAACAAGAATACCCTATCCAGCAAAACTGTCCTTCAGAATTGAAGGAGAGATACAGAATTTTCCAGACAAAGAAAAGCTGAAAGAGTTCATTACCACTAGGCCAGCCTTACAAGAAATGTTAAAGGGAGTTCTTCAAGCTGAAATGGAAGGATGCTAGTTAGTAACACAAAAGCATATGAAAGTATGAAACTCACTGGTAATGGTAAATATGCAGTTAAATTCAATATACTCTAATGTTGTAATGGTGATGGGTAAATCACTTATAACTCTAGTATAAAGGTTAAAAGATGAAAGTATTAAAAAATTATAACTACATTAATTTGATAATGGAGAGACAATATACAAAGATGTAAATTGTGATATCAAAAACATAAAATGTAGGGGGAGTATAAAAAGGTAGAGCTTTTGTATGCATTTGAAGTTAAGTTTTTATCAGCTTAAAATAGACTGTTACAACTATAAGATATTTTATATAACCTCATGGTAACCACAAAGCAAAAGCCTATAGTAAATACAAAATATAAAGAGAAAAGACTCAAAACATACAAGTACAGAAAGTCGTTAAATAACAATGGAAGAGAGCAAGAGAGGAAGAAAGGAACTACAAAACAGCCAGAACATAATTAACTAAATGGCCAAACCTATCAATAATCACTTTAAATGTAAGTAGACTAAATTCTCCAGTCAAAAAACAGAGTCGGGGCTTCCCTGGTGGCGCAGTGGTTGAGAATCCGCCTGCCACGGCAGGGGACACGGGTTCGAGTCCTGGTCTGGGAAGATCCCACATGCTGCGTAGTAACAAAGCCCGTGCGCCACAACTACTGAGCCTGTGCTCCGCAACAAGAGGGGCCACGACAGTGAGAGGCCCGCGCACCGCGAGGAAGAGTGGCCCCCGCTCGCCGCCACTAGAGAAAGCCCTCACACAGAAACGAAGACCCAACACAGCCATAAATAAATAAATAAATAAATAAACAAATCTATTTTTTAAAAAAAGCAAAAAAAACATAGAGTCATTGAATGGATAAAAAAGAAAACCCAACTATATGCCACCTACAAGAGACTCACTTCAGCTTTAAAGAAACACATAGACTGAAAGTGAAGGGATGAAAAAATATTCCATGCAAATGGAAACCAAAAGAAAGCAGGGGTAGCGATACATATATCAGAGAAGATAGACTTTAAGTCAAAAACTATAGCAAAAGACAAAAATGGTCATTATATAATGGTAAAGGAATCATTTCAACAACAGTAACAGTTGTAACAGTAACAGGATGTAACAGTTGTAAATATTTATGCACCCAACATCAAAACACCTAAATATATAAAGTAAGTATTAATAGATCTGGAGGGAGAAATAGACAGCAATACCATAATAGTAGAGGACTTCAGTACTCCTTTCAACCATGAATAGATCATCCAGACAGAAAACCAATAAGGAAACATTGGACTTAAACTATAAATTAAACCAGATGGATGTAACAGAAAAATATAGAACATTTCATCCAACAGAAGCATTCTTTTCAAGCATACATAGAACATTCTCCAGGAGAGGTTATATATTAGGCCACAAAACAAGTCTTAATGAATTTAAGAAGGTTGAAATCATATCAAGCATCTTTTCTGACCATAATGGTATGGAACTAGAAATCAATTACAAGAAGAAAATTGGAAAATATACAAATAGCTGAAGATTAAACAACATGCTTCTAGACAATCAGTGGGTCAAAGAAGAAATCAAAGCAGAAATTCTAAAAATCTCAGACAAATTGAAATGGAAACACAATATACCAAAGCTTATGGGATGCAGTAAAAGCAATTCTAAGAGGGACGTTTATAGCAATAAATGCCTACATTAATAAACAAGAAAGATTTCCAATAAACAAACTAACTTTACACCTTAATGAACTAGTTATAAGTCACTATAAGTTATATAGTGATTCAGTTATATATATAACTGTATATATACAAAATACTGGTTATTAGAATATATTGAGTAGAATTCCCTGTGCTATACAGCAGGTCCTTGTTGATTATCTATTTTATGTATAGTAGTGTGTATATGTTAATCCCAACCTCCTAATTTATCCTTCCCCCCACCCCCCTTTCCCCTTTGCTAACAATAACTTTGTTTTCTATGTCTGTGAGTCTCTTTCTGTTTGGTCAATAAATTCATTTGTATCATTTTTTTTAAGATTGCACATATAAGCTATATCATATGATATTTGTCTTTATCTGACTTACTTCACTTAGCATGATAATCTCTAGGTCCATCCGTGTTGCTGCAAATGGCATTATTTCATTCTTTTTTATGGCTGAGTGATATTCCATTGCATATATATACCACATCTTTTTAATCCATTCACCTCTAGATAGACATGTAGGTTGCTTCCATGTCTTGGTTATTGTAAATAGTGCTGCAGTGAACACTGAAGTGCATGTTTCTTTTTGAATTATGGTTTTCTCTGGATATGTGCCAAGCAGAGGGATTGCAGAATTATATGGTAACTCTAATTTTAGTTTTTTAAGGAATCTCCATAATGTTCTCTGTAGTGGCTGTACCAATTTACATTCCCACCAACAGTGTAGGAGGGTTCCTTTTTCTCCACACCCTCTCCAGAATTTATTATTTATAGACTTTTTGATGATGGCCATTCTGACTGGTGTGAGGTGATACCTCATTGTAGTTTTGATTTGCATTTCTCTGATAATTAGCGATGTTGAGCATCTTTTCATGGGCCCTTTGACCATCTCTATGTCTTCTTTGGAGAAGAGTATATTTAGATCTTCTGCCCATTTTTTTTTTTAACATCTTTATTGGGGTATAATTGCTTTACAATGGTGTGGTAGTTTCTGCTTTATAACAAAGTGAATCAGTTATACATATACATATGTTCCCATATGTCTTCCCTCTTGCGTCTCCCTCCCTCCCACCCTCCCTATCCCACCCCTCCAGGCTGTCACAAAGCACCGAGCCAATATCCCTGTGCCATGCGGCTGCTTCCCACTAGCTATCTACCTTATGTTTGTTAGTGTGTATATGTCCATGACTCTCTCTCTCTGCCCATTTTTTGATTGGGTTGTTTGGTTTTTTGATATTGAGCTGTAAGATCTATTTGTGTATTTTGTAGATTAATCTCTTGTTGGTTGCATCATTTCCAAATATTTTCTCCCATTCTGTAGGTTGTCTTTTGGTTTTGTTTATGGTTTCTTTTGCTCTGCAAAAGCTTTTAAGTTTCATTAGGTCCCATTTGTTTGTTTTTGGTTTTATTTCCATTACTCTAGGAGGTGGATCAAAAAAGATCTTGCTGTGATTTATGTCAGAGTGTTCTTCCTATGTTTTCCTCTGAGTTTTATAGTGTCCGGTCTTCCATTTAGGTCTCTAATCCATTTTGAGTTTATTTTTATGTATGGTGTTAGGGAGTGTTCTAATTTCATTCTTTTACATGTAGCTGTCCAGTTTTCCCAGCACCACTTATTGAAGAGACTGTCTTTCCTCCATTGTATATTCTTGCCTCTTTTGTCATCAGTTAATTGACCATAGGTGCATGGGAGAGACATTACAACTTATAGCACAGAAATATTGAAGATCATAAGAAACCACTTTGAACAATTATATGCCAACAAATTAGATAACCTAGAAGAAAATGATAAATTTCTGGAAACATAGAACTTACAAAGACTGAATCATGATGAAACAGAAAATCTGAACAGACCAATTATTAGTAAGGAGACTTAATCAGTAATCAAAACTTCTCAACAAATAAAAGTCCAGGACAAAATGGCTTTACTGGTGAATTCTACCAAATATTTAAAGAAGGATTAATACCAATCCTTTTCAATATTTCTCAAACCCTTCCAAAAAATAGATGGGAAGGGGACACTTTCAAACTCATTTCATGAGGCCAGCATTACCCTTGTACCAAAGTTGGATAAGGACACTATAAGAAAAGAAAACTACAGACTAATATATCTGATGAACATAAATGCAAAAATCCTCAACAAAATATTAGCCAACCAAGTTCAACAGTACATTAAAAAGATCATACACCAAGGTCAAATGGTATTTATCCCAGGAATGCAAGGATGGTTGAATGTTTGTAACTCAATAGATTAGATACATCGCATTAAAAAAATGAAGGATAAAAATCACATGATTATTTCAATAGATGCAGAAAAAACATTTGACAAAATTCAACATCTTTTTTATGATAAAAACTTACTCTCAATAAATTTAGTATAGAAGGAACACACTTTAACATAATCAAAGAGGTATATTACATGCTCACAGCTAACATCATACTCAATGGTGAAAAGATGAAAGCTTTTCCTCTAAGATCAGGAACAAGACTAAGCATGCCCACTCTTGCCACTTTTATTCAATATAGTACTGGAAATCCTAACCAGACCAATTAGGCAAGAAAAAGAAATAAAAGGCATCCAAACTGGAAAGGAAGAAGTAAAATTGTCTCTGTTTGCTGATAGTGTGATAATACATTAGAAAATCTTAAAGACTCCCCCAAAAAACTATTAGAACTAACAAATGAATTCAGTAAAGCTGTAGGGTATAAAATCAATATACAAAAATCAGTTGTGTTTCTAAATACTTAACAATGGATTACTGGAAAGAAAAATGAGTTGGACAATGACAAATACTGCGTGGCATCACTTATATTGGAATATTAAAAAAAGTCAAAGTCATAAGAACAGAGGATAGAATGGTGGTTGCCAGGGCTGGGAGTTGGGGTAATTGGGGGAGACTCGTAAAAGGGTACAATCTTTCAGTTATAAGATGAATAGGGGGACTTCCCTGGTGGTGCAGTGGTTAAGACTCCACACTCCCAATGCAGGGGGCCTGGGTTTGAACCCTGGTCAGGGAACTAGATCCCACATGCATGCCACAACTAAGAGTTCACATGTCACAACTAAGGAGCCCACGTGCCACAACTAAGGAGCTGGGAAGCTGCAACTAAGGAGCCATCAAGCCACAACTAGGGAACCCACCTGCCGCAACTGAGGAGCCCACATGCTGCAACTAAGGAGCAGGTGAGCTGTAACTAAGGAGCCCACCTGCCACAACTAAGACCCAGTGCAATCAAATAAATAAATAAATATTTAAAAAGAAAAGATGAATAGGGTCTTAGGATCTAATGTATAGCATGCTGACTATATCTGATAACACTGTTAGTGTATAAATGAAATTTACTAAGAGTAGAACTTGTGTTATCATCAAAAAATAAAAAAAGAGGTAAATACGTAAGGTGATGGATGTGTTAACTCAATGGTGGGAACCTTTCACAATGTATACATATATCAAATAATCACATTGTACACTTTAAATGTATTACAGTTTTACTTGTCAGTTATACTTCAGTAAAGCTGAAATCAAATCACGTCAGGAACTATTACCTGGAAAAAAAAGAAGGTGTGGGAGAAATAACACCCTCACGAAAAATATGAACCAATGGGGACCGAGCCCTGTATTAATGCCCTTAGGAGAGACAATTCTCAGAGGATCCAGTGGAGTCAAGCCCTTTTGCCTAAAACAGTGACTTCAGTAACACTTCCTTTCCTGGCTTTCTCCTCCTCTGTCTCACTCTCCCTCCTCCTTCACTCCTACTCCCTGGGATCACCCCTCAGTAAACGCCCTGCACCCAATCCTGGTCTAAGGCTTTGCTGAGGGGAACCGAATCGAAGGCACAGATCTCCTGCAGTTTTACACTGTTTATAGGTAGGTGTGGTTTTAGCACTGATTTGTATGCTTGCGCCCAGAGACAATGTATAGTGCTCTTTTGCATATTTTTAAACTCTATTTAACGAGTATCATACTAATAAGAAAAACTCAAAAGGGAAATAATCATCCTCCTAAAAGGAAAATTTCTCTCTTTTTCTAATCTTTTTCTCCATTATTTCTCAAAACAAAACAAACTTTAAAAAACCAAAACAATAAAACAATCCTCCCATAATCAAAACAACCTATTTCCACAAAAATATTTTAAACATATAATTCATGACATAGCATCACAAAATGGTGAAAATTGTAGTCCAGATGTAGAATAATACCTGGGCCAACTTTCATCATAGCACTAATATGAAGCCTAGTTCAAGGATGATGAAAAAGGAAGTAGCATTTAAACATTTTAATTAATTAATTTATTTATGGCTGCATTGGGTGTTCGTTGCTGCGTGTGGGCTTTCATTGCCGTGGCTTCTCTTTTTGCGGGGCACGGCCTCTAGGCGCACAGGCTTCAGTAGTTGTGGCTTGCGGGTTCTAGAGCGCAGGCTCAGTAGCTGTGGTGCACAGGCTTAGTTGCTCTGCGGCATGTGGGATCTTCGTGGACCAGAACTTGAACCCGTGTCACCTGCATTGGCAGGTGGATTCCTAACCACTGCGCCAGCAGGGAAGCCTGGAAGTAGCATTTTAGTATATGAAAGTCTAGGTAAAATTACATGGGCTGTGTCATAGTATTTGTGTGTCTAAATTTAAGAGAAATTAAGTAACTCTGAAGCTGTGCACTGTCATCTCCAGGAGTTCATCACGTGAAAGAACGAAGCCATTCAAAGGAAAACCTTCAGGCTCATGCCAGAAGATGTTTCCAGCTGCATAAATGCCTAACTCAGCTACTGGTCCTTACAAATTAAGGAGCTCATTGAAAATTCAAGCTCTAGCCAGAAGCTACATCTGGGCTCAGATTTTGAAATCAGTATCTCCTGCTGATCAAACTGTGACACAGTCAAAGTAATAGGCCTGGCTTCTCACTTAACCCTCAATGAGGCCTTCCTTTCCCTCTGCAGTGGTGTGGCATTTAAAATCTAAGTCCTTCATGTATACTGCAAACCATTCCTTCTCAGGGCAGGTGGGAGTAAGAAATCTATCTATTTCAGTCTATACCATTATATGAAGAGCATTAGGTAATGAGTGGCCTTGTAAAGTCAGCAAAGGACAACCAGATTACTTGGAATAATAATTGACAGGTAACGGACAGGTAAGGAATGGCAGACAGGTAGTGGATGTTGTGCAGTGATAAGCTGCACAA
Source organism: Tursiops truncatus (assembly GCF_011762595.2). Lineage (NCBI taxonomy): Eukaryota > Metazoa > Chordata > Mammalia > Artiodactyla > Delphinidae > Tursiops > Tursiops truncatus. The sequence continues at coordinate 28,254,868 of NC_047052.1, read as the reverse complement.
CATTTTGGAGAGAAGGACTTTATTTTCAGATGCCTCTAGTAACACTGCTGATGATAGTAAAGCAGTAAGGAGTTGATATTAATAAATGGCTAAAAAATCATTTTAAATTAGCATATTTGTCATTTAGAAGCAATGTTTGTATAACAATGGTTCGATTCCATTCCCTAGAGAAGAAACTACTGTTAACAGTTAATTATGCATCTTTTCAGAAACTTTTAATGACTGTGTAAACACATATATACCTTGTATTTTTTACACAAAGAAGTCGTGCAACTTGCATCATAAACATCTTTCCATATCAGGTCATATGGATATTTTAAATTCTTTTTAACTATTGCAGAATATTGTGGGAAATACTTTATTCAACCAGTCTCCTAATGATGGACATTTAGGGTGTTTACAATCTTCAATCTTTCACTAAACCTGCTGAAACAAATAATATTATTCATGTGGCATTTTATTCAAGTATGAGTATATATATATTTTTTCTAGGATAAATTCCTGATAAGTAGAATAGCTGGATTAAAATTTATGTATATTTTAAACTTTGATAGATATTGCCAAATTTCTATCCAAAGAATAAATTCCTTGAAGTAGAATTGCTGGGTCAAGTTGTATATACCTCTCACCTTTCAGAAATGTTATACCAATTTATATCCCTGGACAATATGGCAAACTAGATAATCTGAAAACCTTCTCAAAAAGACACCTGGGATATTGATATATAACAAATATCTCATCTGTAGAGCTAGGTTTGCAAAAAAGTAAGGCAAATCCCCAGGGACCAAAAATGAAGAAGCTGAAAACCAAGGGAGGAAGCAGTCATTGAAGTCACAGATGTCCAGGGGCATTTGCTGTTCCAGGTAACCAGGATGCTGAGTGTTTAACAGCCACATGAAGATAAAACCTTGGTCATAGAAAGTGGAGAACCAAGGTGAAACCAAGACCCTCACATGAAACTGGAATCCTCAAGCACTACATCTGCCATGAAAAGATGGACTAGAAAAAAATAACCTGCAAAAAGAAATAATAAAGCAAATTCTCTGGCTTGGCCTGGTGATACAGTTGGAAAAAAAGTTTCTGCTGAGGATTTATAACTGCAGGCCTGCCCTCAAGTCGATTAGGGGTTCTAATATATACTACTTTGGGCACCTTGGGTGCCTAACAGAAGCAAATGTAAGTCCTCTCCAAAGATTTGTGTCTTCAACCCAGGCTTCATAAGATTCCTGTAGCTAAAAGGTTTGATTGAATATAAACTCACAATCCAAAGTTGCATCATATAGGAAAAAACAAATTTTTATGCATGAATGTAAGCAGAGAAAACAGCAGTATTAGCAGGATTTTCAGATAACTGAGTAATCAGATAGTGAATATTAAATGAGTTTTATATTTTTAAAAGGTTTACGGAAATAATATCAGAAGTAAGATATAACTCAGAATATACACAAGACCTGACAGATTTTAAAAAGAAACAAAGTAGGACTTCTAAAAAAAATATGACAAATTTTGGAATGCAATAGAAGGGCTAATTAAGAAGATTAGGCTCAGTTGTGAAAAGAATTAGCAAACTGGGAAGATCTGAGGGAAGTTTCCAAAGTGCAGAACAAAGTTACAAGGATGGAAAATATGAAAGATGTTGAACATGTGAGCATGAAAAGGACAAACATACATTGTATTGGTATTCTAGATGGAGAAGAGAATGGAGGGAAATAGGAAATGTTTGATGAGGTGAGAATTTTACGGAATAGATAAAAGACATGACTCAACAGATTCAGGAAGCACAATAAATTCTAAATTCTCCCATTGCATTTTGACATAAATAACATGTTTTTTTGAAATGTAACTTATATTTTCCCAAAATTAGATTGTTTTACATTTTGCAAATATCTTTAATGTTTGGCTCAAGAGGACAACTGGATTCTCATATCTGCTTCCACATTCAATTTGTTCCCATATCACATATCATGTAGCCTCTGGAAAACTCCAAGTTTTGAGTGTATGAAAAGGAAAAAGACAAATCATGTCTTATTATTATTACAAACGTAGTTTTGACCTTGCGGAGCTTTTGAAAGTTTCTCCAGTTTCCTCAAAGGTCTCTAGAGCACACTTTGAGAACCCCTAATTTATAGTAAGTTTCCTGTATGGGTCATGGTTGGTGGACTGGGTGTTACAAACAAATATTCTACACATACATACACACTTCATGTACGCTTTATGAGAATTGTGATTTTTCAGGAAATTAGAATAAAGTAATGTACACTTGGATTTGAAAGAAAACTTAAGGGATTAATTTCATTTCTCTTCCTTGATTCAAAGGGTACTTCTGGGTCCTGCAGTGCCATTTTTGTGAACATCGAGTACGTTATGTTCATATGTACAGGAGTCTTGGATTATACCAGATAGTTTTTGGTTAATAAGGTGGTAGGTGAACTACTTGTCACTGTAGTATGATTGAATGATATATGTCAAAGATAAATATGATTCTCTACTACACAATTTAAAAACTGCCCCAGAAGTGAAAGAAAAAAATCATCTACCAATACAGTGGAGAAAAGACAGCCTCTTCAATAAGTGGTGCTGGGAAAACTGGACAGCTACATGTAAAAGAATGAAATTAGAACACTCCCTAACACCATACACAAAAATAAACTCAAAATGGATTCAGGACCTAAATGTAAGGCCAGACACCATCAAACTCTTAGAGGAAAACATAGGCAGAACACTCTATGACATAAATCACAGCAAGATCCTTTTTGACCTACCTCCTAAAGAAATGGAAATAAAAACAAAAATAAACAAATGGGACCTAATGAAACTTAAAAGCTTTTGCACAGCAAAGAAAACCATAAACAAGACCAAAAGACAGCCCTCAGAATGGGAGAAAGTATTTGCAAATGAAGCAACTGACAAAGGATTAATCTCCAAAATTTATAAGCAGCTCATGCAGCTCAATATCAAAAAAACAAACAACCCAATCCAAAAATGGGCAGAAGACCTAAACAGACATTTCTCCAAAGAAGATATACAAATTGCCAACAAACAAATGAAAAAATGCTCAACATCATTAATCATTAGAGAAATGCAAATCAAAAGTACAGTGAGATATCTCACACCGATCAGAATGGCCATCATCAAAAAATCTACAAACAATAAAAGCTGGAGAGGGTATGGAGAAAAGGGAACCCTCTTGCACTGTTGGTGGGAATGGAAACTGATACAGCCACTATGGAGAACAGTATGGAGGTTCCTTAAAAAACTACAAATAGAACTACTATACAACTTAGCAATCCCACTACTGGGCATATACCCTGAGAAAACCATAATTCAAAAAGAGTCATGTACCACAATGTTCTTTGCAGCTCTATTTACAATAGCCAGGACATGGAAGCAACCTAAGTGTCCATCAACAGATGAATGAATAAAGAAGATGTGGCACATATATACAATGGAATATTACTCAGCCATAAAAAGAAACGAAATTGAGTTACTTGTAGTGAGGTGGACGGACCTAGAGTTTGTCATACAGAGTGAAGTAAGTCAGAAAGAGAAAAACAAATACCGTATGCTAACACATATATATGGAATCTAAAAAACAACAAGAAATGGTCATGGCCAGAGGGAAGAGATATGGGAACATATGTATATGTATAACTGATTCACTTTGTTATAAAGCAGAAACTAACACACCATTGTAAAGCAATTATACCCCAATAATGATGTTAAAAAAAAAAATGGTCATGAAGAACCTAGGGGCAAGACGGGAATAAAGACGCAGACGTACTAGAGAATGGACTTGAGGATACAGGGAGGGGGAAGGGTAAGCTGGTACAAAGAGAGTGGCGTGGACATATGTACACTACCAAATGTAAAATGGATAGCTGGTAGGAGGTGGCCGCATGGTGCAGGGAGATCGCCTTGGTGTTTTGTGACCACCTAGAGGGGTGGGATGTGGAGGGTGGGAGGGAGGGAGATGTAAGAGGGAGGAGATGTGGGGATGTATGTGTATGTATGGCTGATTCACTTTGTTGTAGAGCAGAGGCTAACACGCCATTGTGGAGCAATTATACTCCAATAAAGATGTTTAAAAAAAAAAAATCCAATTTAAGGAAACAACCTAAATGTCAAAAAGAATCATCTGCCAGGAGACCAACACATTGATATTTCAGAATCATGAGGAAACTAATACAAGAACTGATGCAGAAACACTGACTCTGGAGACCAATGGAGAATTAGATAGTTTTTAATTGCTTGGGAAAAGACTCATTTACATAGCTTGAGTTAAATTTTGCTATCAAATTTTCTTAATTTGCATCTGATACTTCTCATTTCCTATTTTATATCATTAAAGAGATGGTCCTCATCTGAATCTGTTAAGGGATCAGATTCTTTTGCTCTGTTGATCTCATCCACATTGAACAAATATGATCCACATGTTTTTCCTGTCTTGTTTATTTCATTGTCTAAAATCTAAGATGCACATTATTTCAATAGTGCCCAAGAGAAGGACAGTTATAATAACCCATTAGATCTCAGACATCTCATTTTCAATTAAAACGACTAATATTCTCTCTAAATATTTACGTGAGTCCATAAGGCTTAATCACAACTCATTTCTGTTGAAACATAGATAGAAGAAGATTAGCTGTCCAGTTTTTAACATGGTACAAAATGATGTGACTTGCAAAATGATAGAAAGGATTAAAAACTGTTTATTCTCCACCTCATTACAAAAAGGATATGAACTAAAATAATGATTTGTTCCGGTAGAATTTTGTTTATTAATGCAAACATGTATTGAGTAACTCCTGGGTACTGGGCACCTTGCTCGGCCCTGGGTTATAAAGATAAATCAGAAACAATTCTTGCCTTCATAGTTAAGTAGAGGAGATATGTCTATAAATAAAAATTGATTTATTTAGAGTGTGATAGGTTTATAATAAAGATAGGTAGGTATGAGATGTATTTATGGCACAAAGGGAGTGATACATTCTGCTTATGGAATCAGAAAAGGCTTTATCTTTGAGCTGGTCTTGAGGAATAAGTTGGAGTTTTCAAGGATGTCAAGGAGGGTAGGAGTATGCTAGGCAGAAAGAACTATACGTGCAAAGCCCTTGCATGTCCAGGCATGGCTGGAGTAAAGTGTGAAGATGGAGAGCAGTTGGAAATAATGTTGGAGAGTGGGTAGAAATCAGTTTGTCCAGGGTCTGTAGCCAAGCTAGAAAGCTTGGGTCTCTGGTTTTCCAGGTATGCCCTAGCATGCCAGAGGATTCACAGAGGCACCCAGAGGTGTTTGTGGGAATGTGATCCGACCTAACAGGTAGGGAGTTGCTCCTACTCCTTCTTCAGCAGGAACCACTCAGATTTCACATGTGTGCATGTTTTAAGCTGGACTTTATTTTACTCAACCAATGTTTACTGAGCATATACTAGGTGCAAGGCATTTGGCTGACATACACAATTCCTAGTCACCCAGTGCATAAAATATTGCCTTAAAAATGTTAGAAATGGGCTTCCCTGGTGGCGCAGTGGTTGAGAGTCCGCCTGCCGATGCAGGGGACACAGGTTCGTGCCCCGGTCCGGGAAGATCCCACATGCCGTGGAGTGGCTGGGCCCGTGAGCCATGGCTGCTGAGCCTGCGCGTCCGGAGCCTGTGCTCCGCAACGGGAGAGGCCACAACAGTGAGAGGCCTGCATACCGCAAAAAAAAAAAAAAGTTAGAAATCCACAGCTATAATTGATGGGGAACCTGACACTGTAGGGTGTCAGGCAAGAGAGTGATATGATCAGATTTGCTTCTTGGAAATCTCACTTGTTGCAGTTTGGACAGAAGGTGAGAGAGCAGAGAGGCTGGGCAGAAAATGAAGGTATGAAATCAGTAGGACTTGAGGTACATTGAATGTAGAGAAGAGGACGATGGCATAGTAGTGTAAGTCCCAGGCTTCTGGCTTAGATGGATGTATCTACCATAAGGAATCTAGGAGAAAGAGAAGGGGACTGAAGTAGAACTCTGGGGCTCTCAACTTTTAGGGAGATGTTGGAAGAGGAAGAGCCAGTGAAAGAGACTAAGGGAGAGAAAAAGAGAGAGAATGAGAAAGAGAAAACAGGAAAAAATGTTACCAGGGAAGGCTTGGTTACAGAATTTCAAGAAGGGAGAGATCAGTATTGTCCGGCGCTGTCAGGAAGACGTTGTAAGATAGACCGAGAAGTTTTCTCGATTTGGCAAATGCAGAGGCTTGGGTGACTTTCGCAGAATCATTTTCAGTGGAAGCCAGATTGCAGTGGGCTGAGAAGTGAGGAAGTGGTGAGGAAGTGGAGACAGTAGGACTAGATATCTTCATGAGAATGGCTGTGAAGGCAGAAGGGGAGAGAGCATGATTGCTAGAGAAAATGCTGGAGTGGGAGGCATGAGTTTATCAATATGCACAGTAGAGAAATCCAGAAGGATGGAAAATTGAAGATAATGCTCTGTGTGTGTGTGTGTGTGTGTGTGTGTGTGTGTGTGTGTGTGTGTGACTGCTGAGGGAGGTCCCTGAGCAGGTGGGCAGGTGGGACGAAACTAGTCTTCAGCACAGGTCTTTATTGAGAAGCCCTAAATATACGAGAATTTAATTGGAATATATTCAGCACATATGTGTACATGTATCTGCGTATCCACATATTCAGGATATTTTAGGAGGCAAGTTTATTGAAGAATGTTTGAAAATAAATTTGCTTTTTCAGGGTATTGGAGGATTTGGGGTATCAAGGAATTGTGGAATTCAAATCATGCCTTTTTAGTTATTAAGTTTCTCTATGTAGGACATTCACATTTCTGAATGACAGAGCCACCTTTGTTTAAGCCTGACTGATAATAATCTGTTCTGGAGTGCTCAGGAACTGCATAGGTTTTTTTTTTTAATCATTGGAGATTCCTTAAGAAACTCTTCCCTTTTTTACCTTTTTCCATTCCTTTATTCTTGTTGGCTCTGAGTTTTCCGTGAGTCACTCAAAGCTGTTTTCCCCCTTCCTTTAAATGTACCTTACAGCATTCAACAGTGGTTTTTCATTTGCCACCTATGGATCATCCACTTCTTAGATGAAATATTATTTTCTATTCCACAGCTGGATTCTTTCAGAGATGCTGGTGATCCTCTGAGACAAACCAGATGTGTGAAGTTATTAACCTTTGGGGATGACTTTAAAATGAGAAATGGCATCATATTCTGTAAACAGTTACTGTTTTGTGCTTTTAAAACATCGTAGATGTCACTTGCTATCCTCTTGCCTGTAGGGCTGATGGCAAGAGGAATGGATGGGAAGATCTGGTTGACACCTATCTCTTCATGGGGCTAAAAGCCTATATTTGTTCTTGAATTTGCTACTAATGTCCAGTGTGGCATGGGAGAAGTATGTTAAATCCCACTATGTGTCAGGTTCTCACTCTAGAGAAAGGAGAGTAATACAGCATCCACAAGGTGGTTCATAGGGAAACATGACACCTGTTTAGCAAGTAAGAGGAAGTTCAACCTAATATCATAAAATGTTCCTGACAGTTGGGCTTGTTAAAAGTGTGCAGTGGCCCTTGGGGAGAGCTGCACTTGGCACAGGCTTCACCGGGCCATGGTATTTACTAGTGAGTATGAGAGTCAGGCTGGGTCTCCCAGACAGGGACAAGCCTGGTTTCTGTGGTGTTATATAGGTTTTGACATTGACTTTGGGGCAAAGACTTATAAATATCTGACTATCCTCATCTTTTCAGCTGAATTTACCAAGAGATACATGTTCCTGGTTTATTCAGCATACCAACTCTCTCCACCCCTGGGAACAACTCCTGAACATGTGCTATTACAATTTCTAGTCTGTATTCACTGATTTTATGGTGCCAACAGTTGTTGATTTATCTTCCACAGCTAGACCACCTTTATTGTCACCTGTCTTGATTTTTATTTTCCCCCAAACATATAGAATATATTTTCTCTAAACAGTACCCAAATGCTAGGTTGTCAAAAGGAAGTTGACAAAAGTATGCTGTGCTACACACTGTGAAAGGAGCTAATCAAAGCAGCTTTTTAATTGCTATAGTAATGATTTAGATGTGCAAAATATACTAAATTTAAATTTGCATGAGTAATTAATTAAGCAGAGCTCACAGTTGACAGACATAATTGGCACATCCAAAATTGAAACCACATCCTGGTCCTCTTAACTTGGAGCCAAAAAAGACAACATGAAGCACTCCAAATCCCCTTCTTTACACTATCTGCTGGTCTGGTTGCCAATTCGCATATTTAGGTTTGTTATGCATGGAGCATAGTTAATTGCAAAACATTCCTGAGGATCTTACTTTTTTTTTTTTTAATAAAGAAGTCTCATGAGTTTTGGTATATTTGCTCAATCTTTTGGCAGCTACATTTTATCTAAGGGTGGAAATCTTCTCAAATAGAGGGAAAGATATCTCTATATCTATTATCTCAATCTGTCTATTACTATCTTTCATCTATCTATTTGTCTTCCTATAAATTGTTGTTTGATCAGCTTTTATGTTACATAAATATTTTATATGGGGAAGAGACACTGAAAACTATGTAATGTCAGGTCAAGTTACCATGAAGCTCTATCAGTAGAGATACATGCAGCTTTCTGTGGCAAATTCTTGAAGGCAAAGTAGTTAAGAGTCTCCTGGAGTCCTTTCTGAGTCAATACCATGCTGGGTCTGAGAAAGTAGGGAAAATATCCTTTCTGCAACTCACTCATGCTCATCCAGTGGGTGACACACTTTGTCACTTGGCTACCAAAGGAGAATTGCTGTGTTCAGAGTAACATGGGGAAAAGTCACTTCCCCTATAGTCACTTCCTCTTTCCAAAAAGCAATGACCTCAGTTGGACTAGAGACCAATATCTGGGTCAGGCACCGTATTCTGTTCCCCATGGTGAACCCTCAAATGTACCTGCAAAAGCAAATTCTCATTCTTAAGCAATCACAGCACAACAGTGGCAAACCTCTCTTCATGCAAGTTGACTCCTTGAAGGTCCCACCCACCAGCACAACACACTTCGTGCATTCACTGAACCGTGCTAATGGAGTGTCTTTTATGTGCCAGACACAATTCTGGACACAGGCCATGGCATGTCTGATACCAGACTGGACTTCTGCCACTTACATGTATGCGTCCATATGCAGGTGTACATGCAGATCTTCATGTGTAGAATTTCATTTCCTTTAAGTTTCATTTTAATAGCAGATGTCCTGATTCTGTGTAGTTAGTATGAAATATTCATCCCTAATACACAGATGGCAAGGACTGTATGATTACTATTATGAAAACTTTCAAAAATACAGAAAAGTGCTGAGGACAATACTGTGAAATACCAGTGTAGCCATCAAGCAGAATTTCCAAGGGACATTTGTTATGTTTGCTTCAGTTTTAATCAAAGAAGTAATGCTTTACTGATAAATCTTTGATATCTTCATTTCTCATACTCATTTCTCTCTCTCTCTTTCTTCCTAGAGGCACCACTGTTATGATTCTGCTGGGTAACCATCCCTATATTGTTTATATTTTTACTAGGCATAGAATCTGCCTAAAATATACGTATTATTATTATTATTTTGTGGTATGCAGGCCTCTCACTGCTGTGGCCTCTCCCGCCGTGGAGCACAGGCTCCGGACGCGCAGGCCCAGCGGCCACGGCTCACGGGCCCAGCCGCTCCGTGGCACGCAGGACCCTCCCGGACCGGGGCACGAACCCGCATCCCCTCATCGGCAGGCGGACGGACTCTCAACCACTGCGCCACCAGGAAAGCCCCGTAGTATTATTTTTATACATTTGGTAAATTCTACAGAAATACTATCATGCTGTATACATTGTTCTATTATTATTTTGGAGCTTGACCCATTTTAGTGCGTATACATCTAGTTTGTTTTAACTGCTATGTATTATTCCATTGTGTGAGCATACCTCAGTTTGTCTCTTTTTCTACCTATGATTATTTAGAGCATTTCCATTTTTTTTTCCTATTACAAATAATACTGAAGAGAACATCCTTGAAAAATATTCATTTACACACTTAGGGGAGAATTTTCCTAAAGTATATATCTAGAAGTGGACTCATTGGGATGAATATTATTCACATTTTCAAATATTAGATATTGTTCTCCAAATGGTAGAACATTTTACCAGCAATGTATGAGTCCTCCATATCCTTGCCAATACTTGTCATTGTCAGACCTTTAAATTTTGTCAGTCTGGTGAGTTTTCCTGATTACATGTGTGGTTTAGCACCTTTTCCCTTGTGCCTATTGAGCATTTGAAACGTGGCTAGTCTGCGTTGCACTGAAAGAGTAAAATACACACCAGATTTTGAAGATTTAATATGAGAAAAGAATGTAAGATGTCTCATTAATAATTATTATATTGGACTTCCCTGGTGGTGCAGTGGTTAAGAATCTGCCTGCCAATGCAGGGGACACGGGTTCGAGACCTGGTCTGGGAAGATCCCACATGCTGCGGAGCAGCTAAGCCCGTGCGCCACAGCTACTGAGCCTGTGCTCTAGAGCCCGCGAGCCACAACTACTGAGCCCGTGTGCCACAACCACTGAAGCCTGTGCGCCTAGAGGCCATGCTCTGCAGCAAGAGAAGCCACCGCAATGAGAAGCCCGTGTACCGCAACTAGAGAAAGCCCGCACGCAGCAACAAAAACCCAACCTAACCAAAAATAAATTAATTAATTAAAAAAATAATATAATTATATTGATTACATGTTGAAATGATAATAATTTGGATATACTAGCTTAAATAAAATATATTATTAAAGTTAATTTCTCCTGGGTTTTTTTTCTGTTTCTTTTTACTTTTTGAAATGTGCCTACTAGAAAATTTAAAAATGCATATGTAGATTTCAGTGCGTTTCTATCGGACAGCAGAGGTCTAGAAACTCCAGTATAATATTAAATAATCATGGTGAAAGTAGACTTCTTTGTTTTATTTGTAACTTCAGTGGAAACCCTTCTTTCTGATGTTTGCTTTTGGTATTTTGTAGCTGTCTATTTTTTTTTTTTTTTTGCCGTACTTGGGCCTCTCACTGTTGTGGCCTCTCCCGTTGTGGAGCACAGGCTCCGGACGTGCAGGCTCAGCGGCCATGGCTCACGGGCCCAGCCGCTCCACGGCATGTGGGATCCTCCCAGACCGGGGCACGCACCCGTGTCCCCTGCATCAGCAGGCGGACGGACTCTCAACCACTGCGCCACCAGGGAAGCCCGTAGCTGTCTATTGAATTAAGGAAATTCTTTTCTATTCCTACTTTGTTGAGAGTAATTATAATGAATGAAGATTAAATTCTATTGTTTTGACTGCGTCTGTTAGGATAGGCATGTAGATTCTTCCTTTAATCTTTTAGTGTGGTCAACTATATTGGTTAATCTCTTTTTTTAGTGTAAAGCCACCAGAGATAAACCTACCTGGCTATTTTGTACTCTTTTATACCCTGTTGGATTTAATTTGCTTAACTTTTGTTTTTACTTGGGAATTTTCCATGTAAAAATATTTTTTCGTAGGTGAGATTGCTCTATGATATTCTTTTTTTTTTTTTTTTGGTACTCTCCTTATTGGTACCAAGTTCACACTACAATTGCTGCTGGTAATAGTCAGCAATTTTTGAGCACTTACTAGTGCCAGAGGCTTTCCATGCATTCCTTATTGATTCTCCACAACAAATTTATAAAATATATTATATTATTAGCCCCATTTAATAGAAGAGGAAGCTAAGATGCAGAGGGGGTTGGTAACTTTACTAATGGTGGCACTCCATTTTGGGCAAAATGGTAGACTGGATATCCCAAGAAGCCCTTCTAATACAAACATCTAAAATGCTGAATAAAACATTTTTGAAAATCTTAAGATGAATTGTGGAAAGAAAGTAAGAAAAACCTTAGATTCCCTTTTGTTTTTATCCTTTGTGCTTCCATTGTAATAGACCCTTAATGGGGAGCAGGAGAGAAAGCTAAGGTTTCAAGCAAGATGAGGAGTTGGATTTAAGACCTCCAGAATGAGTCCAGGACCTGAAAAGTGACTCATTCGGTGATTAAATTGTAAAAAAAAATACACTCGTCTCACATTCTCAAGGTAGTCAGAAAGGAAATTTGCCTGTTTCAGCCTTGACTCTAGGTGAATGGGCTGGGCAGGTAGAGGTGAGAAGGTTCAGGGTTGGTTTTGCTCACCCATCCTATGAGTTTTGAAAGAGCACTTTCAGAGAGCAAGTATTTTCACTGTCATTCAGTGTAAGTCTTTTATAATTCCCATTGTAATTTCCTCCTTAACCTTTGATTATTTAAAAGTGCAATTTCATTTCTAAATATAGGGTGTTTTATTTTTACTTTCTTTTCTGCTTGATCCTAATTTAATTGCATTGCGGTCAGAGTATGCAAAAATGTGCTATTGATTTTTTGAATTTTGTTGAAACTTTCTTTGTGACTTAACAGTTTTTTTTTGGTAAATATGCCACATATACATCAAAAAATGTATAATCTCTATTTTGGGGGGTTTAGTTTTCTTTTAATGTAGCTGTCAAACATATCATGTTTGTTAATGGTATTGTCTGATTCTTTGTCTGATTTATCTATCAGTGTCCGAGAAAGTTGTGTTAAAATCTCTCCCATTATAAATGTGGATTTATCCAATTTACTTTGTAATTCTGTCAGTTTTTCATTTATGTATGCCTGAACTGTATTAGTAGATGCATACAAGTTCATGATAGTTATATTTTCTTGTAGACTTAAAAAAAACTCATTTTAAAGTGAAGATCTTTATTTCTGTTAATGCATTTAGCCTTAATTTCCATTTTATCTGCTATCAGTATTGCTCACTAGAATTCTTTTGGTAAGTATTTGCCTTTTCTCATCTCTTTTTTTTTAAGCTTTCTGTATTTGCTTTAGGTCTGTCTCTTGGAAGTAGCCAATTGCTAATTTTGCTTCTTTATCCCCAGCTATGGCAACTTTCTTGATTAGCTGAGTTTAATGTGTTTCCATTGATTGTGATTATGGCACAGTTGGACCTATTTCTACCATCTTATGTTATTTTCTATTTAATAAGCTTTTTACCTACTTCTTTTTTTATCCTTTCTTGTTCTATTTAAGATTTGTACATTTTTATTATTCGTTTCTCCACCTCATCCCCAGCAGTTGGAAAATTTTAGATTCTGGGTTCTTAAAAATAATTTCTTCACATTTTTAACATACACATTAAGCTTTCTATCACTCTTTAGTTTCTCTGTTCTCCTTCTGAGCAAGACAAGGAATTTAGCAGACTTTAATTACCCACAGAATCCTTCCTTCAATCTTCCATTTTATTGTCACATAGAATTTTAGTTTTACCAGTATTTAAAGGTAAAAAATTAGTTGTTGTTGTCATTATGATTATTATCATTAGCAACCAATACCTAAATAGATTTAACAATTCATTTTGTTACTTTCTTTGCTAATTATGCTCCTTATATCTCACTTCTCCGTTCTGGGTTCATTTTTCTTTTTGCTGAAGTATATCCTTTCGTGACCTACTTCAGTTGTAGCAGCACTGGTTTTGCTCCGATAATGATACAATTATCATTATTTTCCCTCATCATTTGGAAGCTATTTCCCCACTGTCTGCTGGCGTCAATTCACCGATGAGAAGCCTGCTTTCATTTTAATGACTGCTTCTTTGTAGGTAATCTGTCTTCTCTCCTGGTAGCATTTAGGATTTTCTCTGTCCCTGCTGTTCTGAATTTTCACTATGGTATGCTTAGATGTGGATTTATTTTTGTTTTTCTGGCTCAGCAGTTGATGTAAACATTCACTCTAGGGATTCACGTCTTTCTTTACTCTTCAGCCTGAAAAATTCCTAGCCATTCTCAGCTCATAGTTTCTTCCAATCATGCCTGTCTGCCACTTCCTTTATTCTCCGCTTGTGGAATTACATGAGATATACATTGGAACTTCTGCCACTCTTTCATGTTTTCCAGCCCTTTATCTCTTTATAATAGTGATTATCTTTTTATTTTGAGAAGATCACAAATTTATATGTGCAAATTAAGTACAAGTAACTTCCTTTTCACCAAACAAGTTGAAAATGTGTTGCTGACCTGATGTCCTGTTACTCCTGCGTACTTTAGTGTATATTTCCTACACATAAGGACTTTTTCCTGTATGAGTGTAATGCAACCATCAAAATCAGGAAATTAACACTGACATATTAACCACCATCTAATCGTTAGACCTCATTCCATTTTCTTTGAATGTCCCAATAATATCCTTTATAGGAAATGATTCCAGTTCAGAAATGTGTTGCGTTTAGTTGTCATGTCTCTTTAGGTCTCCATCATTCTCAGACTGTTCCTCAGTCTTTCCTTGACTTTAATGATCTTGATTCTTTGAATATTTAGAGACCAGTTATTTTGTAGAATGTCCCTCATTTGGGTTTGTCTGATGTTTCCTCATGATTGGGTTTAGGGTATGCATTTTGGCAGGAATATCACAGAATCGATGCTATGTTCCTCATATCAATATGTCTTATTAGTGATGGTGTTAACTTTGATCACATAGCCAAGATGGTGTCTGCCAAGTTTCTACACTTTAAAGTTACTGTTTTTCCCTTTGTAATTAATAAGTATCTTTGGGGAAGATACTCTGACTATGCAGATATTCTGTTTCTCATCATGCATTTGCCCAATAATTTTAACATTTATCGATAATTCTTGCTGCAGCAATTAGTATGCTAATGTTTGTCTGCTGGAGATTTTCTTATTTTCCCTTATTTCTTCTGCATTTATTAATTGGATTTCTACTGTAAGAAAGAGCTGGACTGGGACTTCCCTGGCAGTCCAGTGGTTAAGACTCCACACTCCCAATGCAGGGGGCGCTGGTTCGATCGCTGGTTGGGGAACTAAGAATCCCGCGTGCCGCACAGCATGGCCTAAAAATAAATAAAGAGCTGGACCTTTCCCCCTGTTTATTATTTATTTTTATTTTTGCTTTTTAAATGCATTTACAATTTTTTATTGTGGTAAAATATATATTACACAAAATTTACCATTTTAACCATATTTAGGTGTACAATTCTGTGGCATAAAGTACATTCGCATTGTTGTGCAAGCATCACCACCATCCATCTTCAGAAATTTTTTTATCTTCCCCAACTGAAACTCTGTACCCATTAAACACTAACTCCCCACTCCTGCCTCCACCATTCTACTTTCTGTCCCTATCAATTTGATTACTCCAGAAATGTCATATAAAAGGAATATTACAATGTTTGTCTTTCTGTGACCGGCGTATCCCCTGTTTAGTTTTGCTCAATTATTTATTTAGATTAATATTGAATCATGGATATCTACTGTATATTCTATGGATTATAATCTCATATTATTATTATATTATCTTTTTTTTGCTCCCATCGTCCCAGCTTTGGCCATTGGGAACTCCTTCAAGCTGGCTTCTGTGTCACTTTTTTGAGTACTTCTCTACTCCCTCTCACCACAAGGTGTTCCAGGCTTGTACTGTTTCCCGTCCCGTCTCTGGAAGCAGGCACTTCTCCAGGGAGCCCTGGTCCCTTTCAAAATATTATTTAGAAACCTGGATCTGGGCGCTAGGTGTTAGGTGTTCTTATTGCTATAAGTTTTTTCCAGGCTCTCTCAAGTGGACAGAACTAGGAAATGTATGTATGTAGACAAACACACTTATACACATATATTTATTTATTTTTATATGTACCCATCTGTATATGTATTATAATCCACAAATTTATACCTCCAATTCCAATTTAACACCACAGGGTGTGTTCTAGCCTTTTTCTTTTCCTGAGTTGTAACTTCTTTCTCTGACAGTAGGAAAGCTGGCTCTCATTATCCACACAATATATAGTACTGTGAAACTCTACCATGGTTTTAAGAGTCAGTTATACGAAAAGGTGTATTCAGAAAAATGTTGCTCCTTCCATCCTTACTACCCTCTCTCTGCCCTCTGTTTTCCTCCCTATTCCCACCAAAAACCAGAAAGTAACCACACTCATTAGTTACTGGTTAATCTTTCCTGTATTATTCCTTTTGCACAAATGACCAGATATGTTTTCTTTCATTCCCTTTTTTCTTACTTGAAGTGTAGCATATTATAGATACTCTTTTTGTACTTTGCTTTTTTTTGTTTTTTGCTTAACGATATATCCTGGAAATCCCTCCATATCAGTCTGTAGAGATTTTCCTTATTCTTGTTTGCAGCTACACATAATGCAGTACTCCACTGTGTGGATGTACTGTAGTTTTTTCAACTACTGTCCTATATATGGGCATTTAGATTGTCTCCAAAATTCTGCAATTACAATGTTGCAATGAATAATCTTGTGAACCTGTATTTTCATATTGTTGGAGATATATCATCAGGCTAGATTCCCAGAAATGGAATTGCTGGGTCAAAAGGTACATGCATATGTGGTTTTTTTAGATATGGCCAAATTCTTCTCAAGAAAGGTTGTATCAGTTTGCCTTCCCATCAGCAATATATGAGAGTGCTTGTTTTCCCACAGCCTTGCCAAGAGAATATGTTGTCATACTTTAAAATTTTCACCAATCTAATAAATGAGAAACAGTATCTCAGTGTTTTAATCTGCATTTCTGTAATTATGAGTGAGTTTGATCATTTTTTTATGTTTAAGGGTCACATTAGATCGTGTGTGTGTGTATGTGTTCATTTTTAGAACATTATGTCTCAATTTTTAAGAATTCTTCATATATTAAAAATATTAGCCCATTGTATGTGGCATATGTTGCAAATATTTTCTCCTAGTTTGTCAAAGTCTTTTGACTTTGTTTATGGTGTTTTTCTTTTGCCATATAAAAATTTTTTATGTAGTCAGTTTTATTAATCTTTTTTCTTATCACCTCTGGGTCTTGGACCATGGTTAAAAGCCTTTAGCTAACCTAAATAGACTAAATAGGTACTTGCAGTCTTTCTAGTATGTGTTGATGTCTGGTAAGGTTATTTCCCCCTGCCACCATGGCCTCATGGGTTTTTTTTTTAAGACATTCTCTATTTATTTTTTTTTTAATTTTTATTTTATTTATTTATTTTTTATACAGCAGGTTCTTATTAGTTATCTATTTTATACATATAGTGTATATATGTCAATCCCAATCTCCCAATTCATCCGACCACCACCACCACTGCCCCGCTTTCCCCCCTTTGTGTCCATACATTTGTTCTCTACATCCGTGTCTCTATTTTATTTTGCTTATTTTTATTTTTTAATTTTTTTGACTGTGTCGGGTCTTAGTTGCAGCACGTGCGATCTTTTTTTTGTTTTGTTTTGTTTTGTTTTTGCAGTACGCGGGCCTCTCACCGTTGTGGCCTCTCCCGTTGCGGAGCACAGGCTCCGGACGCACAGGCTCAGCGGCCATGGCTCACGGGCCCAGCCGCTCCACAGCATGTGAGATCTTCCCAGACCGGGGCATGAACCCGTGTACCCTGCATCGGCAGGTGGACTCTCAACCACTGCGCCACCAGGGAAGCCCCGCACGTGCGATCTTCGTTGAGGCACGCAGGGTCTTTCATTGGGGCACACGGGCTCTTTGTTGGGGCACACGGGTTTCTCTCTAGTTGTGGTTTACGGGATTCTCTTTAGTTGTGGTGCGCAGGCTTCTCTCTAGTTGTGGTGAGCGGGTTTTCTCTTCTCTGCTTGTGGCACACAGGCTCCAGGGCACGTGGGCTCTGTAGTTGTGGTGCACGGGCTCTCTAGTTGAGGCACATGAGCTCAGTAGTTGTGGCACATGGGCTTAGCTGCCCGACCAGGAATAGAGCCCGTGTCCCCTGCATTGGAAGGCGGATTCTTTACCACTGGACCACCAGGGAAATTCTGGCCTCATGGTTTTTGTTTTACATTATTTTTTTGGCTATTTTTGCATGCTTGTTTTTCCATATGAACTTTAGTTTCAGGTTGTCAAATTCCATAGAAAATCTTGGTATTTTTATTGGGATTGAGTTACATTTATAAATAAACTTAGGAAGAGCCAACATATTTATGATGTTGCATCATCCTATCCAAGAATAGAAAAAATCTTTCCATGTGTTCAAGTCTACCCAATGTCTTTCAGAAATTATATAATATTTTATTTTACTTATTTTGATTGCTGTATCAATTGCTGCTATATATATATATATGTATATATTTTTTTTTAGCAGTACACGGGCCTCTTTCTGTTGTGGCCTCTCCCGTTGTGGAGCACAGCTCCGGGCGCGCAGGCTCAGCGGCCATGGCTCATGGGCCCAGCCGCTCCGCAGCATGTGGGATCTTCCCGGACCGGGGCACGAACCTGTGTCCCCTGCATCAGCAGGCGGACTCTCAACCACTGCGCCACCAGGGAAGCCCTGCTGCTATATTTTATTACTCACTGGCATCTTGCTGTTGGTGTCAACTTTCTGGATGTTTTAAACCTTATTTCTATTTCTTTGTCATCTATGCTTCCATATGCCATTTACATTTCTGTAGTTAATACCATTTTATAATCTTGCCCCTTGCTCTTCATAGTAGGCTTTGTAAAAAGACCACCTGGAAAAGAGTCTTATTAATGGGAACCCAGGCCTGGGTTGGAGAATCCTGGGAAGAGCTATAACCTATGTGGCGGAGCCTGGGTGGAGTTAGAGTGGTCTTAAGTGATCAGTTACACAGAAATGAGGGCTTATTTATAGACTGACTCCAATAAGATTTGGCTGGTGGCAGCTTGAGCTATGGGAAAAATGGGAGAGTAAGACTAGATAAGTGGGCAAAAAGCCCAGGATTGGGCTAAGGAATAATAATGTAATAGAATAAGCATGGACTTTGGAGTCAGATGATCTGGGTTTGAAGCCAGTTCTGTTATTTCCTGGTTAAGCTGAGCTTCAGTTTCTCATGCGTGATAGATATAATTTTTAAATTTTTTATTTATTTATTTTTGACTGCATTGGGTCTTTGTTGCTGCGTGTGGGCTTTCTCTATTTGGGGTGAGCAGGGGCTACTTTTCGCTGCAGTGTGCGGACTTCTCATTGTGGTGACTTCTCTTTGTTGTGGAGCATGGGCTCTAGGCGCGTAGGCTTCAGTAGTTGTGGCACACGGGCTTAGCTGCTCCGCAGCATGTGGGATCTTCCCGGACCAGGGATCGAACCAGGGATCAAACCTGTGTCCCCTGCATTAGCAGGCAGATTCTTAGCCACTGCGCCAACAGGGAAGTCCCTGTGATAGATATTAATAGTACCTATCTCAGAGTTGCTGTGATGATTAGAGATGATGCACATAAACCATTTAGTATCTGTTAGATATAAACCATTTAGTATCTGTTAGATATATAGCTATGTGAGTCATCACATCACATCACAAAGACCAGACTAGAGTAAACTATGATAAGAATATGAACCTGTTACCTGTAACCTGAATTCTTCTGCTCTTCCCTCATTATTCTGGAACTATGATATACCTTTTAGGATTTGGAGGTGTGGAGAACGGTAGGTCGTTACCCTTCAGGTTTGGGGCTGTGTTTAGCAGACTGTGGTTTCTAATGTTGGACATAAAATTACAGGCTTAATAAGAGTTTTGGTGCCGATATACAGCTAATGGAAGATGAATCCGATGAGTTTGGGGGATCTTATTCATAGGCATATTCTTCTCTGGGGATCCATCCTCCCTGTGGTCTGAGCTTTTGTTGAATCCTTGACAATTTGAGCCTCACGAAACTACTGTGGCTTTGGCTGGTGAACAATCAATGGTGGGGAGGCAGGAATGGAAGAATCAATGCTTTGTTTTATGTTCAGTTGACTAAGGATTTTGCCATTTGCAGAGGTACATAGTGGGAATGGAGGTTAGGGGAGAGTTGGATAGTGGGTCATCTTAAATATCTATATGAATAGCTAAAGTGACAAGACTTCAGTTAGGGGATTGAGGACATGATAAAACTTGCAGCTCAGGGAGGGGTTAAAGGGCCGTACCCCATTCTCTGCTAGGGGTAGCATATAAGCATAAAGAGTTGAGGGTCTAGCTTAGCAAAGCTAGTAGAGTTAAAAGTGTGTTGGGAAAGGCCTGGAAATCCTAGGGATTCCCCTTCAAAGTCAGAAGTAAAAGGACTGTCATTTAGTAAATGAATGTAACTCCTGCTGACAGTGAGAAAGGAAAGGGAGAAGGAAGGACAAAGGGAAGAAGAACTGGCATCTGAGGGACAAAATTAATCAATAAAGTGAAACAATAGGAAGGTCAAAGAGTCAATATCAAGTGTCATTTTGCAAAATTCAAGATATCTGGTCAGTTTATCATTGGAGAAAGAGAACACTATGAATAAATCAAATACATGGAGAACTTTAATTGTCATGTTAACTGTCCCTCCTCTAGCCCATCATTTTTAGTAGATCATGTGAAAAGTTAAAATTTGCTGATTTGAGTTTCTTTTATTTCCTCTGCCCATGTGAAGAGGCCAGTGAACCTTAAAATAACCAAATGGCAGAAAACCAAGGGAATAGGGACAAGCTTAAGTGCCTGACCTAGATAATTAGTCTTTGAATAATCAAGAATGAGGTGCTTTATAATCTTAATACTGGCACGGTAATTAGACTTAGAAGCTTTGAACTATGATGTTATAATTTGTGTGTGTGAATGTGGAGTTGGATAGTTTGGGGACACTTTAGTTTTTAATTTAGCAACAAAATAATTGATCCTGCATTTTCTAAACACATGAACATCTTGGTTCATATTTCTGGGAACTCTAGAAAGATAAAACAAAAACTTACAAACACCGATCCAGTGACCACAGGTGCTCTGTTGTTTTACTAAGGAGGTCCTTCTCCCCTATTATTTTAAATGCATACAGTGTGTCATTCCCAGAGCAGCTTTCAGACTCACTGTGTTTTGAGACACAGCTGACTCCCAATTATAAAAGTAAAAGCAATTATCTGTATTCTCACCATGCATTTAAGATTATAGTTTTATGTTTATTTATAAAAAATAACACAAACCAGGCAAATGACTTAATTAAAATGCAGCATGTGCTAGAACTGATTTAGAGCAAAAACAACAGTCATATCCCTCACAGTTCTCTAAAATGTTCCTTTTCCTCTGCAATTTGAATGCAAATGTTCAGCTTTGATTTTTGAGGTCTCATCTAAGTTTTGCACCTTTCTGGGCTCTTTGCATGTTAGAGATGAAGGGAGAGAGAGAGAGAACTAAGAATCCCAAACTATGACATTTTAAAACTCAAGTTTAAGAGTTATTTTGGTTAACAATTAAGATTTCTGTTTTCTTTGAACTGAAGTTACAAGCTCAGTTGTTAATTAAATCACCCACAAAATGGAATTGCTACTTCTCCAAAACAGCATCCTTACCCTATTAAGCACTGAATGGGTTTGTGATTGTGTAGCTCCTACTACTTTAGAGAACCCAGAGAAGGTAATACTCCCTTCAAGAATTCTTAAAATAAAAGAAACCAAATGAAATATGATTCGAACAATATGAGTATTCTCTAATTAATTGACACTCTGTTTAAAAATAATCATCTTTAGGGATGGGATGGCAAAGAATATTTACAATATTAAAAAATGTCATGCTGTATTTAGCATAAACCATAAAATTAAAAATACCAAGAACAGAGCTGAATACCAAAAACTGAAACTCTTGGCAAATGCTTTACCCTGTCTCACAAAGTGAGTCTAACTGAAAAGTAGAAATTCCTAAAGGCTTGGTGATTTTCCACCAACTCCAAGCTCTTTTGAAATGAAGTTTAACATTTACACTCATGTTTTTCCATCCCTTAAACTTTCAGGACTTAGACGTCTTGGTACTTTTTAAATATTTAATTCTTATATTTAATTTGTATATATTTTTAAACTTGTCTTCCTAACTAGATTATGTTTCTTGAAAAAGAGGTCATATATTCAACTTTAAAAAAAATCTTACATGTCATCTAGTAACATACCTTGATAGATTAAAAACCCAAGAGATAGATACTTCTTCATTGATTTAATTGCTGATATTTTTAATACTGTCATATGCTTGAAAATCTTCATTTTTTAAAATATGTGAACTTAAGAGGTTTGCTCCATTCTGAAATGTGACTTTATTACACATAGCAACTCGATTCCCAGTTAAATGCGTTCTATTAATTGAGAGACATGTATAAATATGCCCCTCCCTCCACTAAACACCCAGAGAAAAAGTAAATGTATGGTGGAAATGATGGAGAACAGAGTAAGTCTATCTATTTGCATTAATTAAAGAGGTTAATTAGTTAAAGACATTGATAACTGCAAAGGTAGCGTGTTTCCTATGTCAGAGCACAGAGAGAGAGAGAAGAAGGCTTTGTATCTAAGTAGCAAACGAAAAATCCTTTTTCTATACCTGGTTTCCTTGGAGTATCTTACTTTGAGGATATGGAAATTTCATATTCCCAAGGACATTGATCTCTCAACCCTATTACAGTATCAGTGCTTTCCCCCTTGACCTCTGGTTATGAGGGTTGGAGAGAGCTGGCAGCTCTGCAAGCAGAATTAATCTGCTAAATCCAGTATGTACCTTTGGTGTGGGATAGGGCAAGGGAGGACAGAGTTTTTGGTATTAATATAGTAAATGGCTTCTGTAATCTGACTTAGTTTGAAACAGGACGTTAGCTACTTCATCCTGACAATGAGCCTGATTTTTATTCCCCTCCATTAAAGAGTATTTTAGAGCATGGCTCTTTTACTTTGTAGCAGTTGTAAGAGAAACCAAAGTGCCTTGAAGGCAAAGACCGCAGAAACACTGGCTGGTCTCACTCAAAAGCTCACTCTCCCTTCTACTTTCTGCCATCATAAAAAAAAAATTCCATCTTCTTAATATCCGCTATTGGTAATAGGTCCAGAGTTCAGCCCCATGCAGAAACTTCCCAGATTCCATTTGCCACTACAAACTGCTGATCAATATCAGCCACGGGCTCTGGGCATGAGTGGAATTGTTGGTTAGTAAAATCACAATGACCATCACTGTCCAGGTTAAGCCTTAAAATGAATGAGGTTAATAAAAATAGATCTTATATATATGATTTTTTGACATAATATCCTCTAAATATGTGTAGGATATTTCTATAACACTTTATCTACTCCTTTATTGTGGCTTTTATTACTTTGTGTCCTGTGCTATAGTTAATGTCCATATCTCATTTCATCTACCAGGCAGTAAGTCACTTGAGGTCAGTGTACATATCTCATCTTTGATATTGCTCCCAGTTGCTAGCATGGTGCCTTGCATTTAGCTGGTTTGCAGCAAATACTCACTAAATGAGTGAACAAAATGATATTTGTTACTAGTATTTAAGTCTCATTGCTGTGTGCAAAATACTATATGTGATTTTGCTGAGTCTGGTGGACAAACAGGAGATGTGTAAATATGCCAGCAGGTTCTGTTCTCTATTTCTTGGTTCATAGCCATAAAGCCACACAGCATTTCCGGAGCAGATGTGCCTCCATTTTGGTTGAGAGGGCTGAAGAATGGTGGTTTTCTTTCTCTTCTGCTTTCAGCCCTCTCCTTGATGATACCTCAACTTTTCTGGCTTCAGTAGTCTAACAGGGGCCACACCGTAATTCCAACTGTCATTTTTGGGTTCTAACTGGTAGTTCATCCTTTTACAAGGAGGATTTAGATATACACTTGCATCACATCTGCCACTCTCTTGCCCGCTCCCCCTACAAATGGTCCATTGCACCTTGGCATTAAACTAACCAGAAGCACTTAAGGTTGTCTGAATTAGAGATTTATTGCTTACTTCTTCTTCCAGATCATTTATGAGTATTGAGTGATGTCAGTCCTTACATCCATCCCTTTTGGACTTCAGTCTAATGCTTATTCATCCCGAGAAGCTATGGTTTGTTCTTATTAGTTTTCCTTGGAGGTCAGGTTTAAAGCAGTGGGAAGTGCAGGAGAAGTGTGTATCTTGCATCCCATGTTACACAAGGCTTTGCAGCTGTGATCTATGCTTGCTTTTCCTCTGCTAGGAAAAAAGAGATCTACATTCTACAAAACTCCAGCCAGAGCAGGGCTAGTTGTCTGGGATTTTCTGTAATCTAATAGAGCAAGTTTAATAACTCAAGAGAAGCCTGCTGTATTTGCAGCTCATGGCTCATGAATAGATATACTATGGTAATTTTCTGAACTCGGTCTCTTAGGCTAAATTACATTATTTTGGTAATGCCTCTCCTGAATTAACTGCAGTTATTTGAGAATCCAGCATCTCCAACTTACCAAGGGAAGGGAATCCTTGGATGTTAGTGAGCTATTGAATTCCAACTGGACCTCATCCTCTGTAGAGGAAAATGGCTAGTGGATGCAGACTTTTCAGTGCTTTGGGGTAAAATAAATATTTTTTATGTGGGCAGCACACTTCTCCTCTACTGATAAATGTGGATAGTGAATATCATGAGCCTCTCTTTTTAGAACACTTCAGTGCTCCTCATTCCTCCAGGATGAACTCCAAACTCCTTAACACAACCCACAGGGCCTTTTGCCTGCTGGTACCTGCTTTCCTCATCTCATTGCCTCCTCCCTCTCTTCTTTCCAGCTGGACTGGACTAATCTCGGGACACCACGTGGCCAAATTCTTTGTCCCCTCTGGGCCAATCTATGCACAGGCATTCTGCTGTCCCTTCCCCACATATGTCTCACTATTAATTATGTCGGTAGTAGTAGTTAGGCTCTGTCTTAGTCGGGCTTACATGGATTCTCTCACTTAATCCTTACAACAACCCATGAGTGCTATTATTATTCTCATTTTGCAGATAAGGAAAATGAGGCTTAGTGTGCATGTCAGAGACCTACCCAGGCTCACACAGCTATTAAGTGGTAGCACAGGGAGTTGAAACTAAGTAGTCTGACTCCTGAGCCCACTCTCGGCTGTACTGCCTCTCAGCTGTACTGCCTCTCAGCATGTGATTTAAACATAGTTATGTGGCTAACTCCTACTCATTACTTAGACATCACTTGCTCCAGAAAACCTCCCTGATATCCCCCTACCTCAGCCCCCAGTGGGTTATGTGCCCTTCCTGTGCTTGCTCACATTGCACCTTCCGTTTCTCCCTTTACAGCACTTACCTTACAGATACCCCTGCAATTACTTGTTTACTTGTCTGTGTCCCCCACAAGCTCCTGAGACCCATGGGGCAGTATCCCATTGGCTTCTCTTGCTATTTTATCCCCAGCAGCTACCAGGAAGCTTGGCATTCAGCAGGAGCTCAATAAATGTTTATGAAGTGAGTGGTCCTTTGACTAAACTTAGCTCCACTGAAAACCGTGCACAATCCTTTTGGCAGGAAAAGGTTAATCCTCATCTTAACTGAATTTTCAGACTTTAATGGAGGAAATACTCAGCAGCTTCTCCTTTCATTGGGATTCCAGAATTATGTGACTAGACAGAGGCTTTCTTGTGGTTAACAGAGCCTAGTCATATGTGTCAAGACTATCACTTCAATCAGGTTTTTGCTCACTCCAGCTGTCTCTGCCCCGTTAAATGCTTGTTTACAAAAGAGGTAAACCAGGAAGTGGCTTGTTGCTTTACAGAAAGATTCCAAAGGATTCTTACTTCTCATTTGGCCCGTTACTGTGTATCATGTAACACTGAAGCTGGGAAGTAACACTGGACCGTTGCTCATCCAACCCTTTTTAAATAAGAGAGAAAAATAAGGCACAGAGAAGCTCATATTCAACCACTAGTTAGTGGCCAAGCCAGAGCTATAATCTACATCTTTTATTTAAATAGTGAATTTATGATTACTTTACAAAATTTTTTTTCACATTTATAGCAATAAATGTTTTAGCTCTAAAGCAACATATAATTATTTGTATACTTCAGCAGTGCAGACACGAGAAAAGGTTTTTAGAAAACTTTGCTCAAGTCTTACATTCAGAAAATTGTGTAGAGCTTGATGAATTTTCATAAAGTTAATGCATTGATGTAACCAGCACCCAGATCAAAAAATAGGACATTAACAATGGAAGATTTTTTACTATAAATAATATATGATTACTTTAATATTATCACCTACATATGTTCTATAAAATATATTACAGGCTTAATCATAACAGGAGGTTTTTATGGGAGGTGGGTAGAGAGGGGAAGGGACTTTAAGACAACTTATCCTTATGTGCAACTCTCACAATTCCATAATGCAGTATTTAAAAAATATATCCCTTTGCTTTTGTAATGAAGATGCATTTACTTATTTGCCTATTTGTTTGCAGAATTAACGTACGTCCTGGCTGATTGTAAAGTCATGAAGACCAATCTGTGTGAATCCGACTCATATTCTATAGTGCTTAAATATCTACTTAGACCACTTTGGGGGGATCATTTGTTACATGGGATTTGTAAGCATTGGTGTGTGTGTGCTTCATTCTTTTTAAAAGAAGGTGAAATCTTGAATCTATCATTAGCGGCAAACACACGTACTCTGAGCCCTGATGGGTTTGCATGGAGCTCATTACATGTTTTTACTTATGCTTTTTGGCAAACTTGGATGTATTTCTGAATGGTCTGACTGGCGTTAGGGTGTCGGATTGAAGAGCTGACCTGTGGCCCAGTTCATTAGTACCAGGCTTTAAACGTCCAATTCAATACTACCTGACAAAGAACTTTATTCCCCACGTAGGCATTGCCCAGAACTTTAGACAAATTATTTAACCTGAAATAGTCTTGTCACTCCAACTCTTGGAGTAACCAATTCTGTCACATAATTATAATAAACATTTTGGGGAATAAAACTTCTGCCTAATATTGGATCAGAATGTTACACTTGTCTGCAAGGCCAGTATATTACATGAACATTATCATTGTACAGTTCACTTAATAGAACAGTGACTGGGCAATTTCTGGAAAATCTTTCATGATCTAAAAGTTGCTTAGCCCAGTGGATTTTTAATAACATCTAACATCCTAAGAAAGGTGTTTTTTTTTTCTTTTCCCCATTCCCTATCTCCATCCAAGGATAAAATTCATCCAGTTATTCAGAGCAATGGCTCAACTAACCTTAGTCCAGAAAAAAAAAGGTCTTACCTGTTTTTTTGTTTTGTTTTGTTTTGTTTTGTTTTTGTGGTACATGGGCCTCTCACTGTTGTGGCCTCTCCTGTTGCGGAGCACAGGCTCCGGACGTGCAGGCTCAGCGGCCATGGCTCACGGGCCCAGCTGCTCCACAGCATGTGGGATCTCCCCAGACTGGGGCACGAACCCGCGTGCCCTGCATTGGCAGGCGGACTCTCAACCACTGCGCCACCAGGGACGCCCAGGTCTTACCTGTTTTAAACTTACTTCCTGCTGTCTAGAATAGCCCCTTCAGCAAGCAACGTATTAATCTACTTAATTAACATGTATTGTGCCTTCTTCAAAGCCAAGCAGGGTCCAATTATGTGCTATAGCTAATTTTACCTTCTTCCTTTTGTACCTCATTCTGCTTCCCCTCAGCTCCCCCCTTAGCCTTATAGACTTACAACAAAAGCTCAACAGGAGCTAGCAGTAGCGTGATAAAATTAAATAGAATGTCACAGAAAGGCCTGGGAGTTTGAAAGATGCCTTTTAACTTTAGCAGGGAGACAGAATAACATAGCCCTTGTCCTTGTCTTGGAGAAGTTTATATGGCAATTACATGATGGTTATTCTGTTTATTTGCCCTTTTTGGACACTATTTTTCTTTACGTGAGAAAAATAAGTCGGCGGAATTGCTATTGAGAGTACACATCCCCTAATAAAGGCAAGTGTTGTCATCCTGTTGACGCCACCAAAGCCTGTTAGGACTATTAATTTTGTTGTTCATTTAGGCATGCATGGTTGCTACAGCAACAACAATCTCATAGTTCCTTCAAGCCCTCTGTACAGTGAGCATCTGTTGAGAGTCCTATGAAGGTTCCATAGTTTCTGTCCTTCCTGTCACAGATTGAACCCCTTGCTTGCTCTCCTTATGAGCTACATATTTATCAAGAATCCCTAGAGAGAGAAGAGTCTCTTTGCTGGAGCCAGTCAAAGGAGAAATCGAAATGAAAATGAAGGTTTTTGTTTCCCATGGGCTGTTGCAGAAGACCTCAGAATAGGTGGTTTGGAAGTCAGACAATTATTAAAAATCTTGGTCAGCTGAAATGTGAATAAGTCCTTGGCAAAATTCACAGCCAATCTTTTATAGAGGGTGGCCAGGACACTTAGTGTCCTGCTTAAAGCCAAAATTGTAAATTCTAGCCTAAACTCCCAGTGGTATGCAGTAATAGGGTGCAGTCTCTTGCCAACTATTTTTCATAGTCCAAGACATTCTCCTAAAGAACTATATTGTTTTCAGAAAACATGTGTCTTGAAAGGACACATTTCCTCTTTTAATTTCCTCCTAACCACGGGCTGGTAGCTTACATGTTTTCAAAAGCCATCTTCTAAGACAGCCATCTTCTACGACATTATTTAACATGAGTCCTTGTCTTTGATGCTGTCCTAATTCATCTCATCTGCAATTTATACAGTCAGAACTGGAGGAGAGTAACAATTTAGAGATAAAGTACATGCTACCAAGTGAAAGGAGCTGAGACAGGGGCAGTCTGTCTTTTTACAGCTGTTAAGTCCTTGCAGAATCCTTAGTTGAAACTTACATGTAAATATTAGGGCACCTGACTGAGTAAGTTTATCAAAACATCTTTATAGGTTTCCTACTCCTTCTGTCATTACTCTGATCAAGATGATCAAGAACAGATTTCTGTATTCATTTCTGCAGAGAAGCTTACTCATCCCTCTTCAAAATTCTCTTACCTAATGATACCTATTGTTCAATCATAAGTAATATTTAGCAATAAAATCTTTTACTTGTAGGAAATTATCTTCGAGAAGAATTCAACTTGGAATTCTCTACTGATTAAGTAATTGTCATTTCCACCTTTCAGTTTAGAGAAGAAACTTCTAAGCTGAATACCATTCTTAGGTAAGAAGGTTGGGTCTGGGTTACTCTGGCTTCCATAAGACAGTGAGCATGTTCTGAGGGCTTCTTTTTTGCAGATCTTTGTGGGGACCCCTGGGACCAATTTTTGTAGGACTCTCCCATTCTAAGCACACTTTCTGGACCATTTTTACTTTTTATTCCCATTTTATCAGCAAAGAAGTCTTCTCTTCATTTTATATTTTACTTCTACAGGATCATAAGATCGTAGTATTTTTGAGCTGGAAAACAACCCCCGCGCCGCCTCCACTGATCCTCTCTTATGCATTTCTGTCCTCAAAACTTGCAAGGTCTAACTATGCTCATGTTGATCACTTTTAAAAACTTATATACATGGGGCTTCCCTGGTGGCGCAGTGGCTGAGAGTCCGCCTGCCGATGCAGGGGATACGGGTTCGTGCCCCGGTCCGGGAAGATCCCACATGCCGCGGAGCGGCTGGGCCCGTGAGCCATGGCCGCTGAGCCTGCGCGTCCGGAGCCTGTGCTCTGCAACGGGAGAGGCCACAACAGAAAGAGGCCCGCATACCGCAAAAGAAAAAAAAAACAAACAAAAAAACTTATATACATGGATTCATTGGCAGCTGAGCACAAACCAAACATTTTGTTATATACAATTTATTATACAAGTGTGGGTTTAAGGGAAATAGCCCTAAATTACAAATGAGATTTTTTTTTCTAGTTCCAGCTCTGATTTTATTCACGGAATGACCCTGGACAAGTCTCTCAATTTTGCTAGGTGTCAGTTTCTTTATCTGTAAAATGAGAATAGCATTCTATCATAACTTATTATAAAGATAAATGAGATAATATATTTAAAGACTCCTTGGAAAGTGTGAGGTACTATATATAAGTATCAGGTATGTGGATACCCGTCCATAATGCCTGTCTCTGGAGTCCACATCAGCCTAGTGACTTTAACTGTGCCCTTAGCCAAGGTCACAAAACCCGATTATAAATCCACTTACAAAAATGTGGTTTACCTTGACCAAACAATTTCACCAATAGCAATCTATATTGCAGAAATTTTCATTCATGTGTGATTATTGGCAAATGACAACTTTTCTGTACTTCATTTTCTCACCTCTAAAATGGATTTGACAATTTGCCAAACACAAATAATTTTAAATGTATAGAATAAATCTAGAAGAACACATTTGGTGACCCTGAGACACAGGATAGTGTCAAATGCTTTTGTGAAGTTAGAATATATTGCAGTCTAGTTGTTTTCCCACTTCAACTGTAACTCCCGACTGTGGGGTCTCTATTAATAGTTTCCCTTTAGCCCCTACAATGGCCAGCATAGAACTAGGAACATGGCAGACACTGAAGATATGTGTTTTCAAAGAATAATGACATCTTGTGTATATTAAAAAACAGGGTTTTAACTTGAAATTTTCTATTAAGTTATTCATTCATTAGTTTATTAATAAATTATTCATTACTTCAACAAGCAGTTGTTGAACATCTATTAGAGGCCAAGCGTAATAGGTGTTGGTATACAGTCATGATAAAAGGCTTATGTAAATATTTTATTAGACTAAGTTCTCTCTACCAGTAGGTCTGAACTGTACAAGGTTTTGTACCTGGACTTGAATAAATTTTACGCTCTTGCTTGCAATCCTTCTACTTTAAGGAATACTCTTCAGTGACTCAGATGAAAACTCAGAGGAAGCTAGTAGAGCCTTGGAGAGCCTGATGGAGCATGAAGTGCTCTAGATGATTCTGAGGGCCTACAGACCTTGAGCATCCTCTCCTTTGGTTGAGAGATCTGTAATGAATTCTCCAGTTATGAGCAGGGCTGAAGCTGACACAGCAAGCCTGGGGGTTGAGGGCATGGAGCCACTGCCTGAGTTTGAAGCTAAGCCCTACCACTTACCAAGTGGGTAGTCTTGGGCAAACCATATACCCTCTCTGCCTCAGTTTCCTCATCTGTTGAATGGAAGTAATAATATGACCTCCTTGGGTTGTTTTGTAGATGAAAAGAGATGATACACTTAAAGTAACTAGCATAGCGATTAATATATTTAAGGATCCAGCACATGATAGCTATTGTTATTATTTTAAAATTAATCTTATCAAGAAATAAAGCAGGGACTTCCCTGGTGGCACAGTGGTTAAGAGTCCGCCTGCCAATGCAGGGACACGGGTTCGAGCCCTGGTCTGGGAAGATCCCACATGCCGTGGAGCAGCTAAGCCTGTGTGCTACAACTACTGAGCCCACGCACCACAACTACTGAAGCCCTCATGCCCTAGAGCCCACATGCCACAACTACTGAGCCCATGCGCCACAACCACTAAAGCCCGTACACTCTAGGGCCTGCGTGCCACAACTACTGAGCCTGCGTGCTGCAACTCCCGAAGCCCGTGCACCTAGAGCCTGTGCTCCACAAACAAGAGAAGCCACTGCAATGAGAAGCCCGTGCACTGTGACGAAGAGTAGCCCCCGCTCACCACAAGTACAGAAAGACCGTGCACAGCAACGAAGACCCAACGCAGCCAAAGACAGAAAAAAAGAAGAAAGAAAGAAAGAAATAAAGCAGCCAGTCCATCGGTATGGGGGGGGGGGTGCTGCCCTGGGACCAGATGAACGTGGAGATGAGATGAGCACAAGAGATTAGGAGATGGTAAATAAATAATGAGAATCAGCGACAGGGTGAGAATACAATTGATAGAGGCCAAAGAATCAGAGAATCCTAGGATTTTAGAGTCAGAATTCATTTATTCATTTATTCATTCATTCATCCACTCATCCATTCCATAAATATTTACTGAGCACCTACTGTGTGCCAGAAGCTGTTCTAGTTGCTGGGTCTATGCATTGACTAAAATATTGCTGCCCTTGTGGGCTTTATATTTTAGTGACAGAAACTGGACCATTTGGTCCCCTTCTTATCACATGCAAAAACCCTGCTACAGTGCACTGAATGCTGATCCTCTATCCTCTTGGTTTTTTAAAAATAATATATGTATTTTAAAATATTTACTTCACTGCGTGGGGTCTTTAGTTGCAGCATGTGGGATCTTTTCACTGCAGCTCTAAGGCTCTTCATTGCGGTGTGTGGGCTTCTCTCTAGTTATGGCATGTGGGCTCCAGAGTGTGCGGGTTTAGTTGCCCCATTGCATGTGAGATCTTAGTTCCCCGACCAGGGCTTGAACCCACATCCCCTGCATTGCAAGGCAGATTCTTAAACTCTGGACCACCAGGGAAGTCCCTATCCTCTGTTTTTATATGTCTAGGAAAGTACATTAATGAATAGGAACAGCGCCTTCCACTCTTGGCCAGCTGGAAGTGTGAGGTTCTTTTTAAAGTGCCGGGCTAAAATAAATAAATAAATAAATAAAGTGCCGGGCTTCCCTGGTGGCACAGTGGTTGAGAGTCCGCCTGCTTATGCAGGGGACACGGGTTCATGCCCCAGTCCGGGAAGATCCCACATGCCACAGAGCAGCTAGGCCCGTGAGCCATGGCCGCTGAGCCTGCGCGTCCGGAGCCTGTGCTCCACAACGGGAGAGGCCACAACAGTGAGAGGCCTGCATACCACAAACATAAATAAATAAAAAAAATAAAATGCCTAAGTATAACTCTATGCTTATTGTATTGTATTGAAAATAGTACTGAACTCTGAATAAAGCTAACCTGCTTCTATAGGACAGCATTTGAAAAATCCTAGAGGTTCTGAGGAATACAAATTTTGGTAAACACAATCCAGAATTGGAAGGGTAGGGAGAAAGGCCAGAGACCATTCAAGTGTGTGACCATCAAGAATGCAGCAGAGGGTTTTTCTGGCAGAACTATGGGAAAACCTATAGTCTGATGAGGCAGATTCATGAAGAGTGGTGAGGGGGCTCCTGTTCCCACCCCAGAAAGGTTCACTGGTCTCATGTGTGGCTTCCCTCGCAGCCATGTTTTCCCAGCTCATTACCTCAGGTACTCTATATGTACTGCTGAAGTCTCCCTGAGAAGGAAGCAAAACCTTCCCTCCAAGGAGGGCACCTAGGATTGCAGTGCTTTGCTTCAGGCAAACATCCCTCCAGGGAAGGAGCCTTCACTCTCCCTGCTGTGTGCATAGATTGAGGAGCCCCCAAGTCTTGACAACAGGTCAGTGGCAAGCCAAGCTTCTAGACCCAGACAGCGGCACAGATTTTTATCTGAACTTAATTCCTTTTTCAGAAGAGCGTTCATGGCCTTTCGTCTCTTATTTGAATTTAATCCCCATGGATCACAGTTTTGTTCTGTGGATCCATCTAGCAAAACACGATTCAAGGGTTCTTGGTCCTTGGCTGGCTCACAGAACTACAGAACTCTGAAGAGATCAGCCCTCTTACTTACAGGTGAGGAACCAGGGCTCGAGAAAGTCAAGTGAGCAGCCACGGTCAAGTGGCAAGTTGGTGCCGCCGACTAGCCCTGTGCCAAGCTCCAACTGACCAGGGTGTTGAGAAGGACGAGAGATAAGAGAATGAACTGCACTGAGATGGGATCAGGAGGACCAAGACAGCTGATGGCTGCAAGGCGGGTTTATTGAAACATAGCAAGGGTTATATACATGTGCAAAAGGAAAGTACCCAGACATATCATTCTTGGAAATCTCTGAACTTTCGCCAGTTCTCATATCAAAGGTACAGTCCCTCGGGAAGAACCTGTTGAACCGAAACCACATGGAACAACCAGGGCTTTTCGACCTCTTTGATCTCAATGCCCTGGATGAGGTGGCCTTGCCAACCTCTTTTACGTCACCCTTTGATCTCTGATTCATAGCATTCCTCCTTCAGGCAGGGACATACCGGGACAGTCCCACTAGACTGCCCCTGTGCCGGGACAGTCACACCAGACTGCCTCCAACAAGTTGGTAGAAGCACTGGACCACAAGAAAGGTTACAAGTCTTCATCCAGGGTTCTTGTAATTTTTTTTTATTAGCAATAGGAAAATCTTCTCAAAAACAACTCATAAACCTCCTAGAATAGAGATCTTAGATGTCATAGGTAAAAGAGAGTATAGAGATCGTGTAGCATAGTCCTCTGAAAGAAATTTTAGAGTTTTAAAGTACCTTCTCCCTTTATTTTATTTAAAGCAATGTCTGGCTTGCCACAGCCAGGAGTTTGAGATGTGTTCTATGGCGTGTGCACCTGTGCACCTAGGGATGATATCAGTGTGGCTCCCTGAAGATTTCAAGACAATGCCTCCTCTCAGGTTTTATTTTGTAGTAAAAATAATTTGTGGTGGTTTTGGTTTTCCTTGTCTTATGAGCTGGGGGTGACAGCCAGAAGGCCACTGTCTCCTAATTTTCTGTGTGGTCATTATCTGTACTCCATTCAGACCACAGTGAAGACCACTGGATTGTAAATGATACCCCAGGGACTGTTCATGTGGTCATCTGTGGGGAGGAAAAGGGGAGGTATGTAGGCAAGCAACGCTGACCAAAATATTTCTCCTGAAAGCTCTCATACTTGCAGTATGAGTTCACCACTGGAAGACTGCCATGTTTTCTATTTTAAGGTCCCATGTCCTTTATGTCGCTCTGCTGCTCCTAGTTCTACCCTGTAGTGTGGAGAGTAGAGATGAAGATAATGGGTCCTGGAATTGGACTTCCTGACTTCAAATGTTGGCTTTGCACTGACTAATTTTGTGATTATAGGCAAATGTCTTAATCTTTCTGGGTTTGTCTCCTATCTGTAAAGTGATTTGACAACTTTATCTAACTCAAATGATTGACGTGAGGACTAACTGGATAGAATATTACACACTGGCCTGCAGTGGCCACTTAGTGAATGCTAGCTGTTACCATTAACATCTCAGCTTGTGCAGCCCAGCATTGTGGAAGGAACACTGGATCAATGGGACAGTAGACACAGGATTTGGTCCAGGCTCTCACTTTTACTTAGCTGTATGAACTTGGGACAGTCACTTGATCCCAGGTCACAGAATGCAAGACATGGAAGCAAGCATTTGGTCCAACATCCTCATCTAATTAATGAAACCTCCTCATCTAATGAATGAAACTGAGGAAGAGGCTCACCCAGAGTCCACAGGGAGTTAATGCCCGGCAAGGATCAGCCAGTACCTGCTCTCTTGATTTCTAGCCCAGAGCTCTTTCTATCATTACTTTGGGGACCAAAATCCTGCCAAGCGTTCCCAACTTTGCTGAAGACCTGAGGACTTTGGGGTTGGCAGGCAAATGGTTCCTAACAAGCTGTCTTGGGGTTGTGGCCATCCCAGAAGCAGCAGCCAATGCATTCTAATATGTCATGGTTGGTATAAGTGTTGGAAGCATAGTGATGCCTTTAAGAAGCTACTGGGTGAATGCCGCTGCACTTTTGGGGGGCCCAGAAAAACTCATTCCAGACCAACAGGACAAACTTGGGCAGGTTCTTATGGCCCAGTGGCTTAGTGATCAACCACATTTCTTCTTTCATTTTCTTGGCTCCTGCCTGAGAAGCTCACAGTGACTGTGTCTCTCTACCTTAAGCTGTGGATGTCTCCTTTAGAGCTCTTACTAGAGGCTCTTGCCACCCATTTCCTTCTCTCCTCTCTCACTCAGATCCTAGGAGTATAGGTTGACCGTATTATCCACTCTTGCATATATGGCTTGATCTGCAAGGTCCTCTTTCTGTTCTGCACCCTGCCCACAATGGACGCTCAACAAAGCCAGTCCTCTGCTCATTGTTCTAAATACATCCCAGGCTTCTGCCTCTGGTTCATTGCATATATTATGTCTTTCCATTGATTCTTGCTGAGTCCTCTCAGATTAACTATTACATTTCTATGAAGCCCACAATGGTCCCCCTACTCAGAAGTGGTCTCCTGTTCCTTAGAACTTTCAAAGGACATATTGACTGTAACTGATGGTTTACACATGTCAGTAGAGGTCCTATCTCTCTTAAGAAGCTCCTTCAGAACCATGTACTGACATCTTTTTATCCTCCAAAGCATTTAGCAGAGCTCCTTGCCCATTGTAGGAGCTCAGTTAGACCTGCTTGAACAAGTGTTGACTGGTTAGCAGGGTTGCTAACCACGGGCTCCAGCCTTAATAAAAAGATTATTCCTTCACAATGAAAAGTGCTTTCTCCTTGGGTGCCATTGTGAGTCTGTGATAAGTCAGTCATAGCCATTTAAAGTTTCCTTGAAGCTGTGGCAATGCCCAGTCGTGTTGAGAATTCTACTTTTTAGAAATCCGGAGTGACACATTTTTGAAATTAATATCAATTAAAATAAATTTTGCTCTTCTTTTTCTGTTGGCAGAAACTGACCCCCCAAGATGGACAAGCAAAACAAACTAACATACTTTAAAAATGCAAATAGAAGTTCAAGGACATCAAAGGTGTGATGAGTGATGGAGTTCTGAAGCTTTCATTTACTCACCCACTCATTCACTCAATCAGCAAACAGATTCATGCAGTTTGATTTCCTGCATTTCAGAAGGAAACAGTTGTGTTATTCTATTTATGCAGAGTTCTATATAGCCCTCTGCTAGAGCCCTGTGCTTCTGAAATTGTTTGCTAAAATAATGGTCAGAAGTAGTTTGTGTTCACAAAGTCGAACTCAGTGTTTCCCTAAGATCAAATACTCGATGACAAATTTTATCCCCAAATTCGGTAAAAAAATGAGACGAATGCAAAGATTAATCCTTGAAAGCCCTTGAATAAGCCTTTCCTCCTCCATTTTGTTTGCTTTTTAAATATTGTAATCAGAGAATAATAGGTGAGTCCTTCTGTGGATAATTAAAACACATGTAAATTGAAATTCTCAGGCCAGTAATTAAATTGAGGAGTTCACTGGGTAATGCTTACTTTTTAGCTCCCAGATTGTGTGTTCAGTTCCTCTTTAAGCTGTACTTTTTCTTTCTTTTTTTGTCTTTTTCTTCAGTCTGGGAGATCAAAGCAACCCGAATTTTACAATAGCATCTTGTGAAAGAAGAGGCGGAGGGAAAGCCACAGTAATTTCAGTAAATAATGGGCTTTGATGTCTCCAACTTGAAATCCATATTTTGAGAGCCCTGATGTATCTAATAGTATTTGGAATAAAATTTTAAGTCCCAACGCTGGGGCCTTTTGCAGGGAAACATGCGTGTGAAAAGTGGATGTTAACATTCATCTCATATCTTACCCCTGCCTTACAACAAAATGCTTCCATTCTTTGTGAAGTTTGCGTGGTGTCCATGTCACATGTGAGTAGTTTGTCCACTTCTTTTTGGCTGCTGTTCACAAAATTAAGAGCTGTTAACCTTGGCTTGAGGCTTTGGGCAATTCATTGGGGGGGGGGGGAGGTAGTTAAGAAAAAGTAGAAGGAAAAAAACGCTTTCCAGGAATACATCGTTTTCTCTAAAACCGTAGAATCATTCCAAGAGCCCCTCTTTGACTGTGAGAAATACCTGTGAGATCTAACCATTGTTAGGGATTTATGTCTTTAGGCTAAAATCTGTTGGTCCCATTAGTTTGTTTTTGGGTGCAGGTACTGTGGTGCCATTTTAAAAATGTCCTGGCCCTTTGACCATGTTCACAGGCTCCTGGGCAGCAAGAAGCTTTGAAGTCCAATAGATATCAAAATACAAGAATAGATTTCAAGAATGACTTTTCTGTTAAAATCTCAAGACAAAATTCCCTTTGCTCTTGCCTTGGAGTCCCTTAGATCATACAGGCCATATGCCTCCAGCAGGGTCTCAGTAGTTCTTGTTTCTCCTGCGGTCACATTGTGTCTGTGATGTCCTGAGTGGTTACCATGGAGGTAATTGTCATGGTGTGAGAGATGTGTGAATTCAGGTGTGGAGAAACTCAGCAGTGAGAGATGGGTCTTTGAGAAAAAGAGACAAATCCCCTTTCATTCCAACTTCCTTGGTAACAAAAGGATGAAGCAGGAGGAAGAGGGGGAGATGTAAATATAATAACAGAAAATTATCATATTTTGAACAGCATGCTTTTTATGCTTTGCATGACATACTGAAAAATCTTCCATTTATTTATTTATTTATATTTTGCTCACATAGAGTATGGCGTTAAAAACAACTTTCATGTTCTTTCTTGGAGAAAAAACAAATATGGCTTGTGATGCCTAAGAGAATAGCATACTATGAAGTCCAAGTTCAACAGAGAAATCTTTTGAAAGATACACCAGGAAGCTCAAAGGTGATATGTTTTTGCCCAGTTGGGGAAAAGAAAAAGACTGCTGCAATCTGCAAAACATTAAAGAATGAGACAGAGCCAAGTTAACAATGCAGCCAGACTGGCTTGCTGCTGGCATTTGACAAGCTAGGAAAATGAGACTGCAAAAATCCACAGGGAATTATTTTCCCTTCATGTTAATGAAGTATCATACATTTCTTTCTTGGGATGAGGGGTGGTGGGGGTGAGGGCAGGGGTGCTGCTGAGCAGGTATTTTAAGGAAATGATCCAGAATCCCTGCCTCTGGCTTGGCATAATCAGTGTCATTACTGCTTGTTTGGAAGCTTTGTCTTTTCTTGGAAAGGACCCAGGTCTGGCAGACTCAAGTAGTCAGTGTGGTGGCTGGTGAAAAGGGACCCTGCCGAGGCAAGTGCAGGAAGGCTGAGCGC
Organism: Tursiops truncatus; assembly: GCF_011762595.2. Lineage (NCBI taxonomy): Eukaryota > Metazoa > Chordata > Mammalia > Artiodactyla > Delphinidae > Tursiops > Tursiops truncatus. Next base: position 28,216,390 of record NC_047052.1, on the reverse strand, counting down.
CCTTGAGCTTTGGATTCTGAGTAAGAGACTTGAGCTCTAGTCCCAGCTTTGCCTCTGTGGATTTTCTCTGACCTTCGCCAAAGCCCTTAACTGCTCTGTATTCTCATTCTATTATTTACATGAGGCTGTTGTGAAAATAAATATATTAGTATAAAATATATATATTGGTATAAAATATATATTTTCAGGCATTCTACAAATGCAAGGGGTGAGACCTTATTATTTTGGGGTTCCATGTCAGCATAAAGATATTTAGCTGTTTTCTTGTCCAGTGTCATCTTTCATAGACCTACAGATGCAAGTGAGTACTTTGGTGAGTACTAATGCTGGAACCCTACTCTCCATGGCGTTCCTTTGGGGAAAAGAAGGTGTATTAGGATTCTCCACAGAAATAGAACCAATAGGATCTCCCTCTCTCTCTCTCTCTCTCTCTCTCTCTCTCTCTCTCTCTGTTTAATCTTTCTGTCTATTATCTATCTGTCTATCTATTTTTCTTTCTGTCTAAAATGAGATTTATTATGAGGAATTGGCTCATGTGGTTATGGAGGCTGAGACGTCTCATGATCTGCTGTCTGCAAGCTAGAGACCCAGAAAAGCCAATGGTATAATTCAGTCTGATTCTGAAGGCCTGAGAACCAGGGAAGCTGATGATATAAGTCTCAGCCTGAAAGCAGGAGAAGATGAGATGAGATGTACTAGATTAAGTAGTGAGGCAAGAAAAAAGGGGCAAATTCCTTCTTCCTCCACCTTTTGTTCTATTCATGTGCTCGATGGATTGGATGACGCCTACCTGCATTGGGGAGGGCAACCTACTTTACTGAGTTCAGTGATTCTAGTGCTAATCTCATCTGGAGACACCCTCACAGACACCCATAAATAATGTTTAATCTGGGTGCCCTGAAGACCACTCAAGTTGACACATAAACTTAACCATCACAGAAGGTGATGTCCCTAGGCAGTGCTCAGCTACCACAGGGTCAAGTATAAACTCTTTAGCCTGGTGTTTGGGTCCTTCCATAATCATTCCCCAACCAAACCTCCCAATTTCATTTCCTTACTCCTCGGGTGCACCCTTTGCTTTGGTCAAGGCTGACTTGTCACTGTAAATGCCTCTGGCCTTCTTTGCAGGTATTTCTTCTTTCCTTACCCAGCCAATTTTACCTATTCCCTGGCTTGCCCATCCTATATTGATCCCTCCCTGTGAACAGCACCTGTTAACTGGTGTCACACATACATTGTGCAGGGTGGGCACTGCACAAGGACATCTGGCCAGGACGGGGGGGACATGGGCTTAAACCCAACCAAGTCATACAACCCACTAAGGGGCTGTGTCTACTTGGAGGAAGGGTACCTTTTCCTAATTTGAAAAAAGGCACTGGAGAGCCACTGCAGGGTGGCTCTGTGTGTATTGATGAAGTTAACTTTTCATCTGTGTTAGTCATATCTACTTGAGATTATAAGCACCTTGAGGACTCAAGCTTTGATTTTCTTATAGATACTCACATGAAATAATGCAAAAGTTTTTTCTTTTTTTTTTGTTGCCATCCTAAATTTTATTTTTTTCTTCCAGTTTTATTGAGATATAATTGACATATAGCACTGTATAAGTTTAAGGTGTACAGCATAATGATTAGACTTACAAACATCATGAAATGATTATCACAATAAGTTTAGTGAATATCCATCATCTCATACAGATACAAAATTAAATAACTAGGAAAAAAATTTTTTGTGATAACTCTTGGGATTTACTCTCTTTAATAATTTTGTTTTGAATTATAATCAGAGCACTAGGTTCTGAGTAAGGGATTGTGCTAAATGCTCTTTGAATACAGAGCTTACTCACTTCTTTACTTGTCAGTGTCTTCTATATAAGAAGAGAAAATACATCCCCAATAAATACCTGATTGCTTGCTTGTCTATAGTAACAGTAGGAAAACATCGATACCGTTCTCTTTCAAAAATTCTTCAGTACTTATCTTGGTCTCTTGGAAGCAGAGGTAAGGAGTGGGACCATTTCCACTCTGAGGACTCTGAGACTGGTTTTTAGATGAGGCTCTTGGGTGTGGCCTGTGTTCCCTCCCACTTCCAGAGCGACACTGCACTGGGGCTTTGTGGTGGGCAAGAAAAGCGGGCCTGTGGCCTACTGCTCACTCAGGGGCCAGGATCTGCTCCATGTACTGAGGACAGCAGGAAGAGAGCCATGTGTCTCTGTCCCCAAGATGTTGCTGGACCATTAGTGGCGAAGACATGTAAGGGAGTGGCCACAATGTGATACAAGGAACCCTATAGCAGCCAGGAGCAGGTACAGAGGGAGGCCTGAGGAGTCACTATGAACCAGCAGAGACCTGCTCTCCTTGCATGGGGACAGGCACAGCTGGAGCGACTAGAGGGAGAAGATGACCATGAGTGGTTGACGTAAAGCAATCTCATTCATGTCCACATCTTCCATTACAGTCTGGGTGCAGATGGCTCTGGAAATGTACATCTGCGTCCCAGACCCATCTATCACTCGTCTTTCCACTTGGAGGCCTCAAAGGCTCCCTAAACCCATTATGTCCCAAACTGATCTCAGGATCTTTTTACCCAAATCTGGTCACCTCCTGATGTTCAGTTTTTCCAGATAGTACGGCCCATCCATCTGGCTGGGTAAACTCGGGTTTGGTAAATTCATTTGCTCGGCTCACACACCACTCCCAGCTCCCAGTCCAAGTTTACATCTGTATCTCTTGCTGGAGATGGACGCAATTCCCTCCTCACTGGGCCCCCATTCCCTCCTCCTCACAGCAGCTGGAGTGAGCATTTCAAAATGCAAATCTGATTATGCCCCATGCTCCCCTCACTCCCCTTCTCCCCTCCTCCCCTCCTTAAAACCTCTTAACACCTTCTCATTTCCCTTAGGACAAAGACCCATATCCTCAGCAGAGCCTCTAAGACCCTTCATAAACTGACCCCTGGCGACTTCCCTGGCCGCATCTTGGACCAGCACCCCCGCCTCTGTCCTCAGTGGCACCGGCCTTCTTTCCATTCCTCACAGACCCCAGCCCTGGGCAGCTCTCTCTGCCGGGAGTCCTCTCTTCTGTTGCTGCTGTCACTCCCACCCCGTTAGCCTAAGTCATCCCTTCTCACTTTTCAGATATCCGCTCAAGTATCACTTCCTCAGGGAAACCTTCTCTGATCCCCCAGACTACTTCAGTCCTTCCACCTTGTATATCTCTGAGCACATCTCCTTATCAAATATCAGTTTGTAATCATACATGTATTTTTGTGGTTATTTGATTGATGTCTGTTTTCCCTGGAAGGTTGTAAGCTCTGGGATGCCTGGCTGGGTTTGCCCTCTACTACATTGCTAGTACCCAGCACACTGCCTGATATACCCTACACTCTCCATTAATCGTGCATTGGACGAATGAACGCAACAAGGTTGTTCAGGAATGGAGGGCCACCCCTGGGACTGCAGTGTAGGCTACGTGGGAGGAAGTAGCCAAAGGTGAGGTTGGTCCAGGATCTTGTCCCCTAGGCACAGGGGTGCTGAGCAACCTGGGAAACAAGGATGTGACCAGCCAAGAGCTGTGTTTTAGAGTAGTAGCTCTGAGAGGGGTGTAGCATGGAGGGCAGAACATCTTAGAACCAGGGTGACATATTAGGAAGTATCTGATTAAGATGACCTGCATTGGAGCTGTGAAAGGAAAAATGGAGAGGTGGGAACAAATGCTTTTAGTGTTTCCTATTTCTATTTTCCCCCCATAGGGAAGGAAGTAGTGGATTAAGGGGCTTTACATGGTTTAACATTTTTAACCTGCCTGACCCGAAGGTCACCAATGTATGGGGAAGACTTGGGGGGGGGGGGTTGGAATTGATGGGGTAGTGGGCAGTGTAGCGGAGTCATAAATCTGTCTTTCTTTTTTCCCAGGCAATTGTGGCCCATGGAAGGTTGAGAGGAGTGGGTCCTCTTAGACCTGCTGCCCTGAGCTGATGGTGAATTGGTGTGTGAGGGGGAGTAAAATCTAGGGAACCTCCTTTTGGGCTAGACATATCTGATCCCCACCTTTCTGTCCTGATCTGAGAAGTCTATCAATGGAGACCTGTCTTAACTGAGACCCTGGGTGTCTTATAATGAAGGGTATTTTGAGACAGGCATAGTGTGGAGGGCAGAGTGGTCTTGGGACCCCCAGACCTGGGCTTGGGGCCACACCTCTTATTTTGCTTATTCTTTTCTTTTCTTTCTTTTCTTTCTTTTTTTCTTTTTCTTGGCTGTGCCATGCAGCTTGCAGGATCTTAGTTCCCTGACCAGGAATTGAACCCAGGCCCCAGCATTGGAAGTGCGGGGTCCTAACCACAGGACCGCCAGGGAGTTCCCTGCTTATTCTTTTCTATGGCTCCTGTGGGCCTGAATCACAGTGACAGCACTAGGATCATATCATGGGTTGCTCCACTGTTCCACCATTGTTGAATTGGATAGAATGCAAAGCTTGATGCCACTAAATTTTAACTTTATGTGAATCTTTTATGGATCTAGCATCCCCTTCTAGAATGTGACCAACATAATAACACTGTTGTCTTAATAGTGTTGATGGCTAATGTATCATTTGTCATTTGATATTTTTTAACTACAAGCAGGGCTGCAACATTTGGTTGTGCCAGTTGTGCATTGCCCGGTTCTGGCTGGTGCCACTCATGTAGACTCCCATGGGATGGCACGCCCTGGAGGTGTGCACGGTAGCGACGCTGACCATGAAGTGTGCAAGGCAGGCACCTGCCTTATTTTGCTGGCTCAGAATGGTGACATGCCTTGTTCAGTGTCACGTGACAAGTAAATGCTGGTACTTCAGCTAGGGCCCAGCTTCTGAATCTAAGTCCACTCTTAACTTTGCTGTACCTTGTGGCCTCCTGACTGAGCAGTGCTTGAGTAAATGAGTGAATGGGGAAAGATAAAGACTCCACTCAGGAGCCAAATGGGCACACAAGGTCCGTGATTTGCTCTGAAGGTCCCTGAGACCTGCCATCAGTGGAACCAGCTGCCCTAACCTCAGTCCATCTGCCTAGACCTCATCCATTCTCGTGTGGACTTTGCCCACACAGTGGGCCTCAGATGACATGGCCTTGGGTATTTTTCTGACTCCTTTCCTGAACCCCTTGCATCTTCCAGGAACACAAGGCCACACCTCCCCTGCCTGTCCTATTTCCTCAGGGCCTCACTTCCAGCTTCTACTAGGTTGTCTTCTCCCGTAAGGCATTCATTAGTAACATGGAAGATTATAATTTCAAGGGAAGTGTAAAAGATAAAACAGCCTTTAAAACACAAAGGAATTACTCTGTAAGGGTGGAATTCATGGCTGGCTGGGAGAGTCATGAACCTGTGGGTCTTTTACGTGGCAGAGCAGGAAAGGACAATCGAGTAATGCCGATGATAAAACTGAGAAATCACATAATGCAGTTGAGGAAACCGAGGACTCAAGGGTTAGGGGGTTGGCTGAGGCTAGAAGCCAGAGGTTTTCCCATTATACCACGTTTCCTCAAGCCATTTTAAGTTGGGGTCTTTCCTGATACCTTTCTCACCTTACGTGACTGAGGGAAGCCCCACTTTCGGACCATCTGTGCCCCTTCAGTGGTTGGGGGAGCAGGAGGGCAGAGCCAAGGGGACATGGAGCTTGGTCAGCAGTGACCTGGACCCTGGTGTGACCCCAGGATCTGTGCTTTTAAATGCCGTTATAGAATGCAGTCCGTCTAGAGCTCAGTGCCTCTTCCCATCAGACTAATGCAGCTGTGGTGGAGGGTGGGTGGCGACTGGCTGCCTGGCAATCTCCCCCGGAGCCCGGGAGAGGGATTACCCTCGCTCAGGCAGCCTCATCACAGTAATAAAAATGGGAGTTATGTTTATCAACTCATCAGGACTGCCCATTTAGACGATTACCCCATTTCCAATCCCATTTCTAGAGGAAAGAGGATTGCTGGACACTTCCTCCCACCCCCACCCCTAGCACGGCCCTGTTTGTGGGTGGTTTCATGGGGGGATGTGTTGGAGGAGGCACGCTGCAGGCTGAGAGCTTTGTCCTCTTTGTCTTTCCCAGCTGGCAAGCCACATTGGGACGGCCATCCCCTGAGAGACAGGAGAGGAGGAGAAACAGCCCAGCAGGGGCCTGGAGACGCTGGCTGGCGTCAGTAATTTCCTGCAGGAGATTTTGCCGGCCGAGTGCATGCCACCCTTCTCTTCACCCTTTGTCTTCTCCCATGTGCTGCTAAAATACACTAACGCAACCCTTGGGCTTTGCTCATCCAAATGAAGTTATTTAACCTAATCCCTATGGAACCCAGGTAGGAAGCAGGATCATCTATTTGGAACAAGAAGGGGAGGAGATGAGATAGATCCCTGAGCAGCTGGATTACACGTTAGAAAGTTTCTCTTTCCCCACAGAGGAGCCTTTTGGGCCTTTGCTCAGAGACCATTGACTCTTACTTAACACATAGCTCTAATTAGCTTGGTAAAGTGCTTTCTGACACCTGAGCAAATTGGTAGTGGAAGTTAAAGTCACAGGCTGGAGCCAACTGTTAAGAGCTGGACAGAGGAGGTGGCATCTGTGTGGACAACTGTGGCTGGGTTTCCTGCTCAAAGTGGGATGCTGGGCAAATGGCTCCGAAGGTCCCTTCCAACTTTCGGTTCATGGCTCTGAATGCATCTGGTTTGACTATGACAGTGAGGGGCGGAGAGGAGGGGAAAGGGGACATCAGTGGGGAGCTGGTATCCAGCAGGAAACGTGGCCTTGTGTTTTGGGGAGGCCCTGAGTTTTGGTGCATGAAATTAGTCGCCCGCTTTTGCTAGAGTCCTCCAGACACAATGTCTGCTCTTGATTGTCCTTTATTCTTTGCCAGCAAGAGTGGATTCTTGTGGTTGTTTCTAGATAGAGTTCTGTGGGGCGTCGGAGTGTAATGGATAGACTTGGGCTTGGGGTAAAACAGGCCTGTGTTAACATCCTGCTCTGTACAAGGCTAGCTGGGCGACTCTGCTAAAATCATCCAGCCTCAGTTGCCTCACCTGTATATCTACTATATAAAGTATGGATCATGTGCCTTCCTTTCTGTGGTCTTTCACTAGCTCCTGCTTTCCAGGCAAGAGTCTCCAGGAAGCCCAGTACAATTTGAGTTTCAGACAAACAACGAATTATCGTTTAGTGTTAATTACGCTCCAAATACTGAAAACAAAAACTGATTGTTTATCTGAAATTCAGATTTAACTGGGTATCCTGTATTTTCAAATAAACTTTTTATTTTAGAATCATTTTAGATTTATAGAAAAATTATAAAGGCAGTAAGAGAGTTACCATATACATTAACATCTTACATCAGTATGATACATTTGTCACAATTAATGAACACAATATCACAAATAATGTTAATATATTATAATTAACTAAAGTCCATACTTTATTAGATTTCCTCAGCTACCACCTAGTGTCCTCTTCTGTTCCAGGATCCCATCCAGGATAGCACATCCCATTTAGTTGTCATGCTTCCTTAGGCTCCTCCTGGCTGTGAGTTTGTCAGACATTCCTTGTTTTTGACAGGACAAAGATTCCTTTGATCTTGACAGTTTTGAGGAGTACTGGCCAGGTGTTTTATAACATGTCCCTCAATTTGGGTATGTCTGATGTTTTCTTATGATTAGACTATGCTAATATGTTTTTGGGAGGAGGACCACAGAGGTCAAGTGCCATTCTTGTTCCATTATGTTAAAGGTACATACGATCCACATGACTTATCGCTGTTGATGTTGACCTTGATCGCCTGGCTGAGGTCATGTTCATCAGGTTTAGCATCCTGCATTTTTATTTGATATACCTGGTAGCTCTATTCCAGGCATATGTGTTCTTCATTACTAGGCTGGTGGCTTACTGCTGCTGACTTTTTCTGCTTCAACCTTGGGAACTGCTGACAGTTCCCCTAATGAACGACTTCTCTCCATCTCTCTCCCTGCCAGGCCTTAGAGCTTACTCTTTCCTCTGCCTGGAGTGTTCTACTCACACACATAGCCCCCTTCCCAGCTAGGACTAGGGTAGGTGCTGGCCTTCTGCTCTGCACCCACTCTCAGGTGGTTCTTGTCCCTCAGTGGTTATGATCTGTTTACTTATCTCTCTGATCCCATAGCATCCCTAGCATCCCGCACAGTGTCTGCTGGAAGTTAATAAATAAGTATTGAATGAGTGAATGGTTATTCTAGACAATCCAGATAAAGCCTCTTAGCACAGTGCTTGCCTTATAAACACTAGATATCAGTAAATGCCTGTCTCTGTCTCTTTCAACATAGAGAAAATAATCTTCCCTAGAACAGAGCAACTACATTAAGTTTGTGCTTGCCTGACATCCCCAACACATGCCCCTCTCTGGAGATGAGATTCTGGAGCAGTGGTCTCCTAGGATTCCCTGGGAGCCAGATGCCTACGTCAAAGCATCAAGGGGGCCACTTAATGACAGAGATGTTGGGCTAAGTAGGCTATTCTCGGTCAATTTGCAAATTAAAAAGGCATTCTTCTCCCAACAGAGACACTTCAAATTATGAACCCCTTGGCCCAAATTTCCATAGTCAGACCCCTGGCCCTTTGTTAGTGAAAGGGACCTTGCTCTCTTTTTGTGGCCCCCACACAGCACATATGTGAATAATGTTTACACCTAGTGTTGTTTGTCCTTGGTGACTAGTATACTGGTATGTTTCTGTGCATGTTAATTTTTTTCTTTTCCCTCATCCAGTGTAGTTGTGGCCCCACCCCTGAGACCCGCAGGAAGGAGACACCTTGTGTGGTGGTCCCAGGAATCTCTGATCAACCAGAGGGCTCATCATAATGTCTATCATTTATTATCTCCTTTGCACCAGGTGCTCCACCTACCTTACCTCTAATCCTCTCAATAACCCCACAAGTTAAGAATTATTATTCCCATATTACACATAAGGGAACTTTGGGGTTTTGGGTGCTTTAAAAATTTCCCCAAGTTTGTTTGTAATAGAGCCAGGCTTGGAGCTAAGTGTATGGACTTCAGAGTCTGAGCTCCATCCACTGAGGTTGGCTGCCCCTCCATGGTTTAGAAAGTTCTGTAAGACAGATTCAGCATCTCCCAAAGGCTTGTGCTCATCAGAATGGTTCTCGGGTCTACTCCTCCCTTTGTTTCCCCAGGTCCACGCTCTAGAGCATGCCCTCATCGATCCATGTCTACACACCTGCAAGAGCCTCCTTCATGGATTCCCAGTCTCAGATATCCCACCCACAGCCAGATCACTCCCATCTGCCATTGTCCTGCTCAGAACTCACAAGAATGCCCATTTTCAGCCTTATGTATTTTTTGCCCTGCTTCCAAGACTGTATATGCTATTCCTTTCCCATATCTAACTTCATCTGAATTAGCTACAGTCTTCTGCATGACCACAATGGAGGCCATCCATATTTCCACTTCAGTGTGTGGAATCTATCCTTGGAGAGCCCAAGCCTTCTCCCCATGCCTCCGATTCTCCCTTTCCTTTCAGATCCTGGGATACGTTCTCCCTGAAAGGTATACTGACTCACCACCTACCTCTCCTCAAATCTCCGTAGCATCTGGGTATGCAAGGTATAAATTAGTACCGAATGCACTTCTGGCTTGTGAGTGATTGTAGGGGTTTCTCTGTAGTTCTAATCCAGTTCTCCCATCTGAATTGCAGTCTCCTGAGGGACAAAAACCTCTTTATTAAAATTTACTGAAGTGTAATACATACGTAATAAAATGCACCTGCTTAAAATTTTCTCTTTATTAAGTTTTGACAAATGTACATACCCATGTAACCACCACCACAACCAAGATATAGAACATTTCCATCACCCCAGAAGTCCTTCTGTGCCACTATGCAGTCAGTCTCTCCACCCCCCGACTCATTATTCCAGATGGGTTTTGCGTGTTTTTGAACTCTGCATAAACGTAGTCACAAAGAGTGTACTCTTGTGTCTGGCTCCTTTTTGCTCAGCAAATGTTTTAGAGATTCTTCCATGTTGTGTGTATCAATAGTTCATGTTTTTTGTTGCTAATATTCCATTGTATAGCTGTACCACAACTTCTTTATAATTTCACCTGTTGATGGCTATTAGGGTTGTTTCCAATGTTTGGCTGTTGTGAATATAGTAGCTATAAGTGTTCATGCACAATTCTTTGTGTGGACATGCTTTTATTCTCTTGGGTGTGTACCTAGAAGTGAAATTTCTAGGTCATATAGTAAGTGCATGTTTAATTTTATTTTGAAACTGACAGATTGTTTCCCAAAGTGATTACTCTATTTTACACCCCCACCAGTAGTATGAAAGTTCCAGTTGCTCCATGTCCTCTCTAATACTTGGCATTGTCAGTCTTTTAAATTTTAGTGAGTATGTAGTCGCATCTCATTATAGTTATAATTTGAATTTTCCTGATGATTTAAACACATTTTAATCTGCTTATTGATCATTCATAGATTTTCTTTTGTGAAGTGTCTGTTGAAAATTTTACCTTTAAAAAATGTTTGATTGTCTTTTTTTTTTTTTTTGCGGTACGCGGGCCTCTTACTGTTGTGGCCTCTCCTGTTGCGGATCACAGGCTCCGGACGCGCAGGCTCAGCGGCCATGGCTCACGGGCCCAGCCGCTCCGCAGCATCTGGGAGGATCCCGCAGGTGGACTCTCAACCACTGCACCACCAGGGAAGCCCTGATTGTCTTTTTAATTGTTAAGTTATAAGAGTTATTTCTATATTTTTATATAAGTCCTATCATATGTATTGTATTGTACAATATTTTGTACAATACAGTGTATGTATTGTAAATATTTTCTCACAGACTGTGGCCTGCCTTTCCACTTTCTTAATTTTGTCTTTTAAAGACCAGAAGTTTTAAATTTTGATAAAATTAAAATTTATCAATTTAAATCATTTCCCTCTTATATGGTTAATGTGTTTTCTATCCTATGAAACCTTTATCTGCCACAGGGTTGTGAAGATTTTCTCCTACGTTTTCCTTTAGAAGTTTTATACTTTTGTTTTTTACATTTAGTCTAGCATCTGGTCTATCTTGTTGAATATTCCAGGTGCATTTGAAAAGAATGTGTATTTTGTACTTGGTGAGTGAATGTCATTTAGGTCAGGTTGGTTGATAGTGATGTTCAAGTCATCTATATTTTTTCTGTCTCCTTATCCTATGAATTATTGAAAGAATAGTTGAGAACTATAATTTAAATTTAAATTTGTCTGTTTCTCCCTTCATTTCTGTCAAATTTTTGTTTCATGTATGTTAAAGCTCTATTATTAGGTGACTGCCCATTCAGCTTGGTTATATCTTCTGGACTTATTGAATTGACCCCTTTATCATTATACAGTGTCTCTTCTTATCTCTGGTAATATTCCTTGCCCTGAAGTCTGCTTTGTCTGATATGAATATAGCGTCTCCATCTATTGTGTTTGCATGGTATATCATTTTCCCATACTTTTAAATTGTGTGTGTTTATATATATAGGGTGAATTTCTTGAAGAATATAGCTGAGTCTTACTTTTTGTCCAGTCTAACAATTTCTGCATTATAATTGCTATGTTTAGTCTATTTACATTTAACGCAACTATTCAAATGGCTGGTTTAAGTCTACCATCTAGCTATTTGTCTTGTTTTCTGTTCTTTTTGTCCTGTCTTCTCTTGGATTAACTGAATATTTTTGTATCCCACTTTATTTTATTATTTCTTCACTTTGTCCATTGTATTTTGTTATTATTCCACTTTATTTCTTCTTTTTCTATGTGTGTGGATATTCCAAGAATTACAATATGAGTCTTTAACTACCAAAGTCTACCTTCAAAAAATATACTGCTTCACATACAATGTAGGACCCTTAAAACAGTAGACTTCCATTGCTCTTCCAATGCCATATGCTATGATTGTCATACATTTCATTTCTACATATGTTATGAACCTACAATACATTGTTATTATTTTTGCTTTGGATAATTATCTTTCAGAGGAATTTTTTAAATGAGAAAAACATTTATTTTTGCTGACGTATTTGTCATTTTCTCTGTTCTTCATTGTCTTGCACAGACCTGAGCTTTCGTTTGGAATCATTTTCTTTCATCCAGAAAATATTCATTTAACATTTGTTAAATGTAGTGCTGGTTTGCTGGCAATGCATTTTCTCAGCATTTTGATCTTAATTTTTGAAGAATATTTTCATTGGCCATTGAAACCTATGTTGTCACCTCCTTCCCCAACATTTAAAAAATATCATTCCATTATCTTATTACTTGCATTATCTATGATAAGAAGTCAGAGATATTTCTCATCTTTCCCCCTCTAAGTACTGTATCTTCTTTCTCTGGCTGCTTTGAAGATTCCCCCTTTATGATTAGTTCTTAGCAGCAGAGTTATGATGTGTATTGGTGTAGTCTTCTTGATATTTTTCCTGCTTGATGTTAATTGAACTTCTAGGATCTGTGGGTATATAGTTTTCATCAAATTTGTAAAATTTGTATCCATTTTTTCTTCAAATATTTGTCTGCCTCCCCCTTACCTACTTCTAAGATACCAATTATACATATGTTAGACTGGTAGTCTCTCACAAATTACTTAGGCTCTCTTCATTTTTTCAGTCTTCCCTCCTCCACTCCACCCCCAGGTGTCAGCTTAAATATCAATAGTTTTCATTGTCCTGTCTTCAAGTTCACTGATCATTTCTTCTGTAGTGTCTAATCTGATCTTAATCCCATCCTTTTTTGTTTGTTTGTTTTTTGCAGATACTGTATTTTGAGCTCTAGAAATTCTATTTGGATTTAAAAAAATAGTTTCCATTTCTCTTCTCATTTGGTACATGTTTTCATCTAACTCCTTGAAAATATAGCTGTCTTAAATGGCTTGTCTGCTGAGTCCATTTCTGGTCTGTTTCCATAGTCTGATTTTTCTCAGTTATGATTCACATTTTCCTGGTTATTTTCATGTCTAATAATTTTTAGTGGACTGCAGAACATTGTGAATTTTATTTATTTTTATTTTTTTAATCTTTTATTGAAGTATAGTTGATTTACAATATTGTGTTAGTGTCAGATGTACAGCAACATGGTGAATTTTAAATTGTTGATTGAATTTTGTTGTGGTCTTCTAACGAGTGTTGAGTTTTGCTCTGGCAGGCAGTTGATTTACTATCACTAGTTGAATACCCATTTAGTTTGTTAATAGTGCTAATTTAGCACTACTTCTAAGACTTGGCTTTTTTAGGGTATCTGCTGAATTCCCTGGGTGTTCAAGAAGTTTCCTTCATTCTGCTTGGTTGGAACTTGAATGCTTCCCAATCACATGTAAGTTCTGGTAGTCGTTCAGCTTAAAGCTCTCCAGTAGTTGTTCTTTCTCTGGTAGTTGTTCTCTGTATGGCCTTAGAGTCATACCCTACATAAGCAATTTATTATTTAGACAAACAAGGGCACTCAATGAAAATGTCTGGAGCTCCTTCTTCTTGTAGCTCCTTCTTCTCTGGCACCCTGCCCCTCAAATTCCAACCACCTCAACCTCCCTTAACTTTAATCCCAGTCCCTTAGGCTCAGGAAGCCTCCTATCCTCTGACTGGCTTCCTCCTCCCTGTCCAAGAGTTTGGTAAATGTGTTTAGGCAGAAAGCCAGGATGATCTAGGACTCATCTTAATTATTTCCTTTTTCTCAGGCATCACAGTCCTATGTACTTGTTATTCAATATCTGAGGAGTTGTTTCATACATTTTGTTCAGTATTATAAAGGTGTATAGTGGCAGGGCTAGTTAGCAGCAGTTATTCCATCATGGCCAAAAGCAGAGTTCTAGGAGCCACTTTATAAACTTCTTCTTTTGTTATCACAGAGTGACCTAAGTGCTGAGCACAAAGCAGGTTTAGAGAAATCCCATGGATCTGCCCACCTGGGATGTTTTGCTGGTTTTCTGGGATAGAAAATGACATTGGGACAGGGGTTCCTTGAAGGATCAAAGTCCCTGGTGAGGTCCAAAGCCTTGGACTTCCTTCTTTGGGAATAGGATATCATAACTATAAGATGTTGGAGATCATTCTTCCTTTCCTCTGTGAGCTCCATGGCCACACAGACTCAATTGTCATGTCTAGGAACCATCATAAAGATTCACACAAGGCCAAGTTAATGAGAAACCCAGTCACTGTCATGTGGCTGACTCTCTCCAGGAGTAAGCAGTGATTGTGCAGCCTCTGAATTTATTCTATCTACAGGTCACAAATGACTCAGCAGTCCAGCAGAAAGGTTGGCCAAGGGAGCTTCATAGCTGAGCCATTATATTCACAGGAATAAATAAAACATTTTGGACTTGGAAAGATAAGGGAAAAGGAGGCCCAAGAGGTGGGAGATGACTGGCAAACCCAGGACGACTTCACAGCTGAAGAGTCAAAGATAAGAAAAGGGGACAAGGCAGTACCATCGTGATTTCCCTCATGTGCAGGAAAATGGGGAAATCTCTCAGGTTTAGACAACATAAGAGGGAGAAAGAAAGGGAGGATGAGCATATTGATCCATTAATTAAATACTGTAAGTGCCTATAGTGTATCAGACATTGAAAATTTAGTGTCTTCACTGAAATATCTGTTGAGACACATACATTGTAATTAGCAAGGAAGGAAATAATCCATACCTCCCTTTGTAGTCTCCATGGTTGCATCATCCTATTCTCTCTCTGAATCTTGGTGAGTTTCATTTTCCTATCCCCACTCTGCTTTCACCTTCCTGTGGTCTGAATGATGTGAACATCTGGGATTTCCAGTTGCCTCTCGAGAAACAGTAAAAGTGTGTTTAGGATTAGGGTGGGGAGAAGTTGGGTTGAATCAAGGAAGGAATTACAGGAGCTAGGTTAAATTATTTCTTTTTAACTGGTAGAGAAAAATTATATATTCTTATACTGGTTGTTGCCTTTTGGGAGGGGGTCTCTGGGGCCCAGTAACATTTTATGACATCACCAGGGAGGATTTTCTAGACCCAAGCAGGGATGAGTATGATATAGTGGAAAGCCCATGGGCTTATGTGATGGTTAATTTTATGTGTCAACTTGACTGGGTCATGGGGTGCCTAGATACATGGTTAAATGTTATTCTGGGTATTTCTGTGAGGATGTTTTTGGATGAGTTTAACATTTAAATCAATAGTCTGAGTAAAGCAGATTGCCCTCCCTAATGTGGGTGGGCCTCATTCAATCAATAGAAGGCTTGAATTGAGCAAAAAGGCTGACCTTCTCTTGAATAAGAGGGAATTCCTTCTGCCTTTCTTCAAGCTGGAACGTCATTTTTTTCCCGCCTTTGAACTAAAACATTGGTTCTTCCGGGATCCCAGGTCTGCTCTTCTTTGGACTGGAGCTACTCCATCAGCTTTTCTGGGTCTCCAACTTGCCCACTCACCCTGCAGATCTTAGGACTTGTTGGCCTCCAAAATTGTGTACACACACATACGCACACCCTATTGGTTCTGTTTCTCTGGAGAATTCTGACTAAGGCAGCTTGGGAACCACATAGACATTCCTAATTTTGAATCCCCCCTCTGCTACTTATTAGCTGTATGATCTTGGACAAGGTACTTCATCTCTCCAGGACCCAGAGTCCTCACCTGTAAAGTGAGGGTATTTCACTTGACTTATAGTTGTTAGGAAAGTCAAAAGTGGAATTTTAAAAGGCCCAATTGCTAGACATGTTGATATCTAGAGGCTTCTTCCTGCTGTGTTTTTGTTTCTCTAGCTCCTAACCCACACAAGAGAGAAGATTCTTGGAGGCGAGGGCGCAGGGCGGGTAGCCGTGATACCGCGCAGTCTCCACTTTCCCAGTTCTTCCCAGGTGAGGCAGGTGAAACGGGGAAAGTGACATTCACTAGCAACTTGAATTCACCTACTAGCAGGCTTTTCAAGAAATTGTACCCAAGGATACTGTATTAGAGTTCTCCAGAACCAATAGGATAAATACAGATATACAGAAAGAGATTTATTATGAGGGATTGGCTCACACAATTATGAAGGCTGAGAAGTCCCATGATCTGCCATCTGCATCTTTACATAGGCCAGAACTATAGCCTAGCAATCTTATGTTTCTCCCGCAGCTATTTGTCCCAGCTGTTTCAAGCTTTCAGACTCTTCCAATCCTTTACCTTACCCACCATCTCTGCTGAGCCCCACATCTACCTGTCCACCTTGCGTTGTCACTTGGCTGTCCCCAGGCACCTCAGACATGGCAAGTCCCCCACACCTACTCCACTTCCTGTGTTTCCTGTCTCCAGAAATGATATCACCATCCACCCAGTTGCCCTAAAATTCAAATTTTACCTTTGTTTTTTCCCACTCCTTTACCATACTTCCCTTATCCAAATAGTTACTACAATGATATATGTACTGAGCACTTAGCATGTCATAGGCACTGCTCCAAGCACCTTGTATCCTACTATTTTGTCTTATTTAATCCTCACAACCCTGAATGGTAGAGTCTCGCTGTCCCCATTTTACTGATGAGGAAACTAAAGCCAGGAGAGTGTAAATGAGCCACAGATACCCTGCCAGTAAATGGTAGAGCCAGGATAGAACCAAGCGGCCTGGCTCCAGAATCTGTTCTCTTAGTCATTACACCAAAGTGGTTCCCAGTCTAGAGGGAGAGACAGACAGTAAACCAAGAATTCTACAAATAGTTCTTTCACTACCACGGCGATAAATGCTGTAATGGAGAAGTGCAAGGAGCTTTGTTTAAGCTGGCTGGGAGACTCAGTTGGGGAAGGGAAGGAAAATGTTTCCCTGAAGAAGGGTCCTTTATGCTGAGCTCTGTGGGTGTCTGTTCATGACATCAGCAAGTTGGGGGGGGGGCTGGTGGGGGAGGGACAAATGTCCTTCATACACCCAGAGATATCAGACTACTGCCATCTCCTCCACACCCCACAAATGGCCAGCCACCTGTTTCCCTTAATGCACAGTGTGATCTGGTCCCCTTTAGCTTGATATTTTTCCATAAGGTTGGCTGTCAAGAAATTGCTTTGATTGCTCTCCTATGGCTTTGGCTAAGGATTGGCCAGATAGTCAACGTTTTAGGCTGCGAGGGCCAATCAGCCTCTTGCAACTATTTAACTCCATGGCAGTGGCACAAAAGCAGCCTTAGATGATATGTATATGAATGAGTGTGGCTATAAGCTAATTCCAATAAAACTTCTTTTACAGACACTGAAATTTCAACTTCATGTTCGTTTTACATGTCATGAAATATTATTCTCTGGACTTCCCTGGCAGTCCAGTGGTTAAGACTCTGCACTCCCAGTGCAGGGGGCACAGGTTCGATCCCTGGTTGGGGAACTAAGTCCTGCATGCCGCATGGCATGGCCAAAAAAAAGAAAAAGAAATATTATTCTCCTTTTGATTTTTCAACTGCTTAAAAATGTAAAAACCATTCTTGGCTCATGGGCTGGCCATATTAAAAACAAGTGAGGGACTAGATTTGGTGGCTGCAGTTTGCCAGCACTAACCCAAACCGTATTTCCAGCTACCCTACAGACATCGCTCTCCCCTGCCTGCTCCATAAGCCCCCCAAAATTAACATCTCCAAAACGCAAGCTCATCACCCCAATGAAATCAACTCCTTCTCCTGATATTCTGATTTTTCTGTTAATAACCCGGAGTGTCTGTTCCTCCGGAGATGTTAGGACAGAAAAAAAGGTACGGGGACTACTGTTCCAGAGCCACGCTACGCTGTTGTAACTTCTAAAACCCACTGGGCACATTCGCGTTTGCTCAGCTTCCACCCCGCCTTTTTCCTCCTCTTCACCGCCAAACTTCTCCTAAGACTTGTGTCTACTCCCTGTCGCTGTTTCATCACCTCCCACTCCTCACCCCCTCCAATCTGGCTTCCACCTCATCGCTCCACAAAAAACAGCTCCCACAAAGGTCACTGATGACCTCAGTGCTGCTAAATCCAAAGGACATTCTTCAGTTCTCATCTTACTTGCAACTGACACCGTGGACCACTCTCTCCTTCTAGAAATACTCCTTCTGAGTCTGACTGCCCATTCTCTTTCTCCTTTGTACACCTTCCCTCTGCTACCTAGCCCTGACCTGTTGGAATTTCTGAAGGCTGAATCCAGGGCCTGTTCATCTTCTCCCTTGAGCTACCCTCCTTGGACAAACATGAATCTATAGCTCCCATCCCCACCTCTCTCCTGAGCTGCAGACCAACCATCTAGCTTTCTACCCAACATCCCCTCTCAGATGTCTTAAAGCACCTCAAAAAATCATCCACTCATCCAACTACCCCCACTCAATTAATAAGAGACTACTGGGCACTTGATGTCTGTCAGACACCATACTGGTTGCCAAAGACACAATGTTGAGTAAAAAGAGACAGAGTCCTGCCCTTGGGGGGCTTACAGTCTACGGGGGAGATACATAATGACCACACCTTCACACCTCAGGTTCCCCACAGCTAGTCTGTCTACCACACTGGCCCTTTCCCATTGCCCTTTCCTAGGATCAGCGCTTCCATCTGTCTAGTTTTGAAAGCCAGAGGTAACCTTGACACCTCCCTCTCCCTTGCCAAAGCCCCACAGCCTACCTTCCAGTCTTGAAGGTAGACATCATTTCTCCCCATCCCCACTGCTGCTCTCCTAGTCCTGGCCACCACCATACCTCTTGCTGAACCACTGGTACATCCACTGTGGCCCTAATCCAGTCTCCACATTTCAGCCAAATGATCTGTCCAAAGTAAAACTCAACCATGCCACCTCTTACCTCCCCTTCCTGTAATGGCACCAATTAAAATATTTCTAAGTCTGTCTAATTAAAGTATTCTAAGAATATTTCGTAGAGTAAAGGTTGAGAGCTGCTCACCAAGACCCCACATGCCCCCGCTCACCCCTCTGGCCTTGTCTCCACACACAATTCATCCCACACCACACTCCAGCCTCCCTGGACTGTTTCAGCCCCTTATTGTCATCATGCTTCTTTCCCACCTTGAAATGCACTCCCTCAGTTGGGAATGCTGCTATCCCCTCTCTCTGCCTGGGTGTCTCTGACCGCCCCCCCCCCCACCTCCCTTCAGATCTCAATTCCACCAATTGCTTCACAGCAAAGCCTTCCCTAATTTCTCTGCCTTGGTCAAATGTTCCTGTTAGAGCCTCAGACAGAACCTTGGACCACCCCTCATGGCATTGTCACACTGCAATGTACATCTGAAGGTTTACTACTTTCATTAATATTTGCCTCCCCAGGAGCTCCCAAGGGTAGGGATTCTGTCTCTTTTTATTAAAAATTCTGTTGTCAACAACTAGCACGGTGCCTGACAGAAAGTAAGTGTCCAGTAATTATTCGTTAATTGGATGCATAGTTGGATGGATAGATGGATGGATGGATGGACAGGTGGACGGATGGTTGAATGAATGCCATTACGCTGCCTGAAGCATTTTTCCTATCCACCCTTCAAGGTCAGGTCAAATGCCACCTCCTGCAGGAAGCTTTCCCTGATATTCTTGGTGGAAATTCACCTCCCTCTTGTTTATATGTATGTGCTGTGTGTTAACTCTGCTACAGTATTGATTGCCTTTTACCTTGTGTTCCTGTGTTCACAGCTATTGTCCCTGTGGTCTGGGTGTTTCCGGAGATCCAGGACCAGGCTTGTTCATCTTTGCATCTCTCACTTGGCATGGTGCCTCAGGCATGAGAGGCGCTCAATAAATACTCAGGGAATTGATGTCTTTATACAGTCCAGGTTATTCTAACTCTGACAGTGATCCATCCTTGAAACATGATGTTGTAACCACAGAGGGAGGCCGAGCAAGGGAAACTCCCTGCCACTTCCACCCTTGTCATTTCACGGCTCCTCTTTCCCTGGAAGTTACTAGCCACCCAAAAGGCTTCTCTTTCCCAAGCTTACTTCAAGACTTAATGCAAAATTTCCGTCCTTGCTCACTGTTACTTTTGTGAGTTGTTAGTGGTTCAGCAAGTTTATTAACAAGTTTCTTCACTGTCTAGGGATCCATTTTATTCTGCCTGCTGATTTATTACATTTAATTTTTCTAAGAGTTCCCTTACCTGTGTTTTTTATCAACAGCTGTGTTTACATGGTCTTAATTACTTCCTAACTGTATATATCCATCTCTCTCCCTTATTTTTCTTGCTAAACTCTGACGACTAAAATAGAAAGACAGTAACTCAGCTTCCTTTCTTCCCTATTGTGATGAAAAGGGTTTTTAAAAGTTGGAATAGCTCATATGGTATACCTGTCCCTGAAGTTATAACTTCATTTAAAAAATTTAAAACATGATATTTAGCACCTTTGGTATTTTGTGATCCCGATTAAATTCACTTATTACCTATCCCTACTTGGTTTCTATTCCCTTCAGCACTTTCATATGTACCATGAGCTCCAATCTGTCTGGCATATTGGGAGAGTAGGGTGTTCTGTTTAATTGAATATTCTGGTGAGTTGAGCTACCATAAATGGTATGTATGGACCCCCAATTTTTATAAAATTAAAAGTACGGTAAAATTTCCTTCACTGTATTGCTGGGGTAATTATTTAAAACACAAGTGATGCTTTCTACATGCCAGATACTGTCTCAAGGGCGTAACACTTGTTTTCTCATTTAATCCTTTGAACTGATTTGGCTGAGGAAACCACTGCACAGAGATGCTGAGTAACCTGCCTAAGGCCACAAGGCTAGGAGTGATAGAATCAGGATTCCTGACTCTGAAGCTCTCAGCTATTATGATGGAGTTCTTGGTTTACTTTTCTCTGATGATCCAGAGGGCGCCTCTCTGAGGTCCTCCAGGCTGTCACGAGGACACCACTTATCACTGTGCCGTGGCCCAGATGGTGTAGGGGCTTTTACTAGATTGTCCTGCGTTCCTTCTTGCCCTCTGGTCCCCACAGGGGCTTTGAAACTCATGCATCATAAATAGGTTCTAAGATCCTGGGCATAAAGGACTGTGGGAAAGGAGAGATTGGTGCATTAAGACTTGGTTTTAAATCTTAGTTCAAATCCCTTCAAAAAAAACCTAAGAAACTCAGACTACACCTGATATGGGAGACCCGGATCAATCAGTCCATCAACAAATCTTTATTAAATGCCAGGCCCCATGCTCAGTGCTGTGGGCAGCTATCCGAGCAGCTCTGGTTTTTACAGTAGAATTGTGATTTGCGGCTTCTGATGAAAAGAACTATTTATGGCATGCCAGAGCTTATGGGGCTTATGGCTGTTAAGTCTGTTTAAGCCTGCAACTGAGATTGAGGCTTTTTCTTGAGGAAAGACGAAAACAAAACCGAGGACCCATCCCTCTGTTTGGAAGTATGTAAGTTGAGCTCTCGTGTTATGAAACAGTGGGAACTGAACTGAAATTGGCTTCCCTAGGAAAAACAATAAACAGGAGGCCACTTGAGCTCACTGTTTCTTCAGGGAGAGTAAGGACAAGATTTTTTTTTTTTAAGCCCAACATTTTCATGGTATGCCTATTTTTCCTTTAAATGACTCTGAACTTATCTTGCCATTTGGAAATGTTAACTTTGGAAAGGGCAATTAGCATAGGGACATGTGGACTGATCGGGCATGTGAGGATTGTGGGGCGGGGAGGAGAAGGAGGTAATAGATTATCAAAACTCACAGGGCTGCCTGGAAACACGATGTTGGATGTACAGACCACGTTTCAAAGATGAATAGGTGAGAGTAAAGGTCTGGGGGGCATTGTACGCACAGAGGGAGCTGGGGCAGGCCAGAGGGACATTTCACTAGAGAACCACTTGAAGGTTTGCAGAGCTGCTGGCCTGGCTAGCAGCAGAGTGGCACCACGGGGGAAGGACACAGTGAGATGCAGGACTTCTTTTTCTTTGAGACACCACATCTCTAAAGAGGGATCTGTAGATAAACATGAGGAGCTGTGCATTGCTTAGCCTCCTGCTTAGCCGAGCAATGGCTGTTCATACAGGTTCCTGGTGTTGTTGGAGCCTAGCCTGTGTGCTCTGGAGCTAGACTGCTCAGGTCCGAATCCTTACCAGCTGTGTGACCTGGGTGAAATGACTCAATCTTTTGTGCTTCAGTTTCTCCATCTGTAAAATGGGGATATTTATGATATCTACTGCAGAGGGATTTCAGGAGGATTAAATGAGAAAGGAGGTGCAGTCTGTTTAGAACAGTGCTCAGCACATATCAAGAGCTTAAACAAGTGAGCCGTTGTTGTTATTATTATTACTATTACAAAGTACTCCACAGTGTGGCTGTAAGGGACAGATTTAGGGGACGAGAGCTAGGCAGGTTTCAGGACTTTTACTTATCTGAGAGAAGTTATCAGACACTGGAGAGGACTGGCCAAAAATGATGCAAAGGCTCACTGCAAAGGGATCATGGTAGATGATGATGATGATGATGATGATGATGATGATTTTCATTTTCACTTGTCTTTGGGGGAGTATCACCATGATCTTTGATCATGAAAGACAACTATATCTAACACTGTATTTATACACAGAGAAATCAAGAAGAAAAACAAAGAGATTTCAACTTCCAACAGAGTGGTCTAAATGTAGGTAATTTCAACTACTCATTTCAAACTGCTTTTATCTTCATAAAAACAAAGATGGGGTAAGGAAAATGGAATACCACAGGTAACATTGCTGAAGAGTGATTATGAGCAAGAAGAATAGAGATTGGAATCTGAAAGACTTTTATTCGAATACTTCAAACTCACATATCTTGGTGCCCAAGGCTTGGATAAATAAAGTGATGTGCTGTCAGTGTAAATCTATATTTTAATGGTCATCATTCACTTCTACATGGAGTGTGCTGGGTTTGTGAGTGCTCAGTGTCCATAAAGCCCCTCAGTGCTTAAGGGAGAGGTTTGAGGAGCAGCTACATTGGTCTGTTATTGCATGGAGAATGGGGTGTACTTCTCTGAGGACAAATTTCCTATGACTTGGCTGACAGGTCAGGATGAATACCAGGCAGGACAAGGTTAGTCCATGTATTTAATTCTTGGAGCCAGAAGTACTGGCTGACTTCAGCTGAGGGGTAGAGAAAAGCTACACGGAGACTCCAGGCTCTTCTTCCAGGGTCCTTAGAGCCCAGGTGTGGTTGACTGTACCCTTGCAGAGGCAGAGAGCTCTGTGAAGCCAGAGAGCTGTGTTGCACTAGGAAGAGAAATTTGTAGCCTTCTTGGGGGCTTAGAACATATGCTAGCCAGATCAGAAAGGAAGCATCCAGATTCTGACAAGGCTGTCCCCATAGAGGCCAGGGGGAGCTGCAGCCTCAGGAAGAAGTGGAAGCTAATATGGAAACAGGCCTGCCAGGAGATGACCCTGCAACATCCACAGCACCCACATCCCTACTTCTGGCAATAGAACTGGTCTAGAATGATGGTTATTCAGAGACCCTGAGAGTGGAGCCTCAGATCATAGTTAGTCCTGACAGTAATTGGTGCAATCTGTTTGTTCATTGTGTAACTTTTATATGGTGCTTTGTGACCACGGCATCTGGAAATGGGAAACATCTTTGATCATGCTTCATTTCTAGCCACTACCTATGATGTGAGGTTGCCCTGGAGTTGTTCAGTGCACAACCTGCACATCCTTCCATGGTGGTGGCCCAGGTCCTATATTTTGGGTGGAAGTTTAATAAATTAAACCTAAATATAGAAAAGAGAAATATAACACCCATTATTTTCTCTCCTTCTTCAGAAAGATTCTGAAATTTACCAAAAGCAACCAGTTCTGCTTTCTATTCACATCAGTGAGTGAAAACCCACTATTTGTGTAGTCTACGTTTAGAGTAAATTTCTTGGGTGGGGGAATTTTATAATCATCTAGCCTGTAATCAATATCTCAAGGGAGATACTTCACCCCTGTGGAAATTTCCACCTCTGACTGCTGTTCTGTCCACAGTGCTCACTGACTCTTCCCACAGATTGGCAGGGTTCTGGGGGCCTCTCCATTTGGACCTGTCTACTGTGGGGGCACAGAAGCCTCAGAATGGCCCTGATGTGGCGGCCTGTGGTCAGGTAGTTCCCTGTGGCCTTTCTCTATGGCAGTGTTGCCAGTTCTACTTATTTTTACTCCACTAAAATGTGTAGTAAGCCTATGGCTCAGATGAAATTTGGCCAGCACTGGACTTTCTCATCAGTACAGTAGGAGGCTGTGGCCAGGACATTTTCCTTTTTTAATCTTAGACTTTAAGCTATTAGGCTATTATTTATAAAAATGTCCTCAGGGCTTCCCTGGTGGCGCAGTGGTTGAGAGTCCGCCTGCTGATGCAGGGGACATGAGTTCGTGCCCCAGTCCGGGAAGATCCCACATGCCGCAGAGCGGCTGGGCCCGTGAGCCATGGCCGCTGAGCCTGCGCGTCTGGAGCCTGTGCTCCACAATGGGAGAGGCCACAACAGAGAGAGGCCCGCATACCGCAAAAAAAAAAAAAAAAAAATGTCCTCAAACCAAAAACTCACCTCTGATTTTTCATCAGATCCCAGAAAGTAGCCCCCATTACTACAATGCCTATTATAGAAAATCCATCCAGTTAAGAGTTCTGGAAAATTCAAAATACTCTGTTTTTTTCTGTCATAATGGGAACCACAGCTGGGCTCAGTCCCTCTCACCTTGTTTTTCTTGGTCCATCTTTCACCTCTCAAACCCCAGCATCAGGTGGAGGCTGAGGAGGCTTGTGGCAGCACCCATGGGGCCAGTGTTTCCAAGCTTCTCAGCAGTTAATGGGGGGACCACAGGGCTTTGGAAGGAATCATCAGTCCCCTCCTAGCCCCAGCTTTTGAAGTGAACTCAGCTCCAGTCTGTCCAGGGATCTGCATTTTCATGTCTTTAAATAATAACATGGGCTTGCTGCACAGACACTGAAACATTCATATCTGGTGCCTTTGCTTTCTTTTGTATAATTTTAAAGAGCTTTGATGCCCTCTGAAGAAAAGTGCTATAGAAATCCAAGTCTTTCCTCTTACTTTCAGGAAATATGTACAAGATTCTAGACACAATATTTCAGATGCTTGCATTCTTCTTCTTCTTCTTCTTCTTTTTTTTTTATAAACAAGGACAGCTGTCAGATATCTTTCCTGTCCTTCTCAACCTAATTTGCTCTCCTCATCAAAAAACTTTTATATTGAAAATTAAAAAAAAAAAAAGGCGTTGAGGGCAAGATCACTTGGGAGCCTAATGGGCAAGGCTGAGTTTGTACTTACATCCTTATGCAGTGGGGAGCCAGCAAAGGTCTTTGAGCAAGGGTGCAGATCGAGATCTCTCCAGGAAAAAAAGCATAATAGCTACAGAGGAGGGGAGTGAACAGGGAAAACAGGAGAGAAGTTTTGGGCAGCAGAGAAGGTGCTGGGTAAAGAGAACAGATGAAGGACATGGGGTGCTGATGGTGGTACTACCGAGAGTGCTGATGAGCCAGGGCCACCAGGAGAGATGAGGACTTCAGCTTGAGTTGCTCTCTGTGAAGACGTCCTTCACGCAACTAGAAATAAAAAATTAATAAAAGTGGAAGCAGTAACAATCACTCACATGTGTACAGACTACATAGTAAAGAAAACACTTTAACTAAAAAAAAAAAAATTATTACTTTAAGTCTGGTGCTACAGGAGTTTGTGCTTGAATTGAGACAACTTGGGTAGCCATTCAGTAAACACACAAACTGCCCCAGGAGGATACATTGTCAACAGAATAGCAACCATAGGACCAATATATAAACAGAAAAGTGAAAACCTTGTTGTCATATTGAAGTACAGGGCAGTACTTTTGGGAAGCAATCATGAGGTGGATACTAGGTGGGCTGTCAGGTGTGTATAGTGTTTGGGGCAGAGAGGGGAATTTCTACCTCTGTTTCCTCAGCTTGGGCAGTCTGCCTGGAAGAGGTGGACATTCCCCACTTGATCTGAAGATTGCCATTTTGGACGTTGGGTTTCTCTCCTTCCTTTATAATTTTGTAGTTCAGTTCTTATAGTTTCAGGTTAATCATTGTTGAGTTGGGAACTGACATTCTGGTTACTGGGTGCCAGCCAAAGCTCTAGACAGCTGTTTCTTCACTGTCAGGTCCTGTTGCAGCCACACCGAGTTGGATATCAGAGTCCCAACAAGTATCAATATAAGGCTGATGGTGTCTTTGTTTTTTTTTCCTTTGGGCTAAAGTGAGAAATGGGCAGGCCGAAGACTTGTGGATAAACGTGGCAGATTATGCTCTAAAATCTCTGCTCCCTCCCCAAGCCCCACTAAAATGAAGGCAAAGAAAAGGTATAAGCCTACAAAGACAAAGAAAAAATGGAGAGAAAGTGACACCAGACAAGAAATATCAACAATACATGAAGAGTGGGGGGATTGACTGCTGTCTTGGCAGAGTGGATAATGCCCACAGAGGGGAAAGCTAAGAAGAAGCAGGCCAGCTTGCATCCAAAAATAGTTGGACGGCTCAGGAATTGGAGACACCAATCAACTCTCAAAGCTGGGAGCGGGTGGGAAGGAACATAGGAGGAAAGGCTGAAGATTTATCTCAGGAGGTCTCTTTTCCCAGTCCAAACATCCAGACAGCTGTTCCTCTTCTGTTCCAGCAGGAAACAGGAAACTTAGTACCTGGGTAATTGAACCAGAGAGAATTCAGATTGAGGGAATAGCAGGAAACAGCAGAGAACAGCCCTGAGCTGGATGGAAAATGGGGGATAAGGTCTAAGTGTCCTTACTGGGTGGCTCCTAGGATATTGACCCATAAATGCCCACTCCCTCCAAGCATGGGATTAGAGCATTCCTCTAGATATACAGACTTCCCCAAGAGGAAAGTCACAGATTCTGACATGTGGGGAATCCCATGATGAAATGGTTGGTTCCTGCTTACAAACCCCACAGTGAAACCACCATCCAATAAGCCCTTCACTTGGGTTCAGAAATCCCAATCACTTTGTAGTGCATTTTCCATATGTGAACGGACAGCTAAGATCAGCAGGAATAAATTACAGCCTAGAATTGATAGCCTAAGAGATGAGAAGATAGAATAGCTATGGAATAAGACCACGATGTTATCAAGAGGAACGCAGCAGAAAGAAAATAGAGAATGGGATCAGAAGATAAAATTGGGGAAATTTTGCAGAAAATAGAACAAAAAGACAAAAATCCAGAAAATAGAGAAAATGCTGCAAAAATTAGAGGATTAAACCAAGCAGTCCAGCATCTGACAGTCAACTAAAACAGGGGTTCATAGCCCTTTTTTTTTCCACAGACCGCGCTGGCAATCTGGTGAAGCTTACAGACCCCTTCTCAGAATAATGTTTTGAAGTGCATAGAATACATAGAAGTAGAAAGGAAGCCAATTACATTGATATACAGTTGTTAAATTGTTAGAAAGTGACATGGTGATATAGTAATATATGCTTTTTATGAACACACTCAAAACAAGACCTAGAGGTGGGTGTATTGTAATTTTGAGTTAGTGATGAGCATAAAAGATACTTCACAATACCTGTGTTGACATCATGTGAGTTACTGGGCTGAGATCATTTTAGACAGGGCGTCCCTAGGAGACAAGAGTCCAGAAAGTTTTGGTGGGCCTCTGTTTTGCTTCCTGGTTATCCCTAGTCTTGATATCACCCCTGCCTGAAGTTGTTTACAAGTCCTCTCCTTCATCCCTTCCAAGAGCTCTTTACCAGTCCCTTGCTTCTGCTAGCAAAGCGAGCTGCTGATGTTCTTGTTTCCCCTCTATGTGGTCCTGGTGCAGCCATCAGTCATGCTGCCTGGACTCTCTCATCACACCACTGAGCCAAGAATGGTGTCACATCCCTGGACACAGAGACTCATCCCAAGCGTGGACACATAGAATCCAGGCTTATTGGGGACCTCCCATGGAATCTTCTGATTGGAGGTGGAAGGCTAGTTTTCCTTAATTTTAATTCATTAAGGGTTTATGTCTAGTGTTGCTAAGAACAGTTTTCTCTGATATGTGGAGAGAAATTCTCTGATATAAAAGAGAAAGGGAGGGCTTCCCTGGTGGCGCAGTGGTTGAGAGTCTGCCTGCCGATGTAGGGGACACGGGTTCGTGCCCCGGTCCGGGAAGATCCCACATGCGGCGGAGCGGCTGGGCCCGTGAGCCATGGCCGCTGAGCCCGTGCGTCCGGAGCCTGTGCTCCACAACGGGAGAGGCCACAACAGTGAGAGGCCCGCGTACCTCAAAAAAAAAAAAAGAGAGAGAGAAAGGGATTATAATAGAGGCACAATGAGATTGAGATGGAGAGAGAGCAAGAGAAGGAAGAGAGAGAGTAAAAAGAGGTGTCAAGTGAGATGAACACATCTGAGATTCAGATATAGGGAGGGGAGGGAAGAGAGAGGAGAGGAAAAGAGAAAGGCATTTTCTAGGTCTTTAGTGGGTTTGCACTTTCTGTCCTAGAGTTTTGGTTCCTGGAACTCTTCTTTCCATTCTGTGAGTCACTCCAGTATCCTTCTCATCCATGATAGCCAATAATTCCCTTCTTGCTTAAGCCAATTTGAGTTGACTTTTTGTGACTTGCAAACCAAAGGGTCCTGACTACGCATCAGGTGTCTGCACGCATTCTCAGGTGTCAGGATTTGCTTTCAGAACCCCTCTTTCTCCCTGTTGAGGCCTCTGCTGCCCTAGAGCACACAGCACCCGCCTCAGGCACCCTCCAAGCTTCCCAGCATCCTTCCTGGGGCCCTCCTCAGGCACACTCTCCACAGAGCTATGCCTGGACCATCTACTCTGATTCCAAATTGTCATTTGTTCATTTATTTTGCAAGTGTTTATTGAGCATAAACATTGGTGGAAACACAGCAACCAGTAGAGTGGAAATAAGACATATCTAAGAATCAATGTAAAAAGTAATTCATTTCTTAAAATAAACTAAAAGCTATGAGAGGTCAGAGGAAGGAGTGACCATTGGAAAGGCTCTGTGGGTGTTGTGGATGGGCTGAGAGGTGGGATTGGGACAATGGAATTGAAGGAAAACGTGTGAGCTCAGTGGAGAGCATGAAGCTCTGGGAGGAAGAGGCCCAAGCAATCACAGTGGAAGCTGGACATGCACAGAGCTGTGGGGAGGCTCAAACAAGGTGCTGAAGATGCCCATCCTCTCCAGTTAGGTCATCAGATAGTCTACTTTCAGCCTGAATGTTAATGCCTGGAGGAGAGCTTTACATATCAGTATCTTAACAGTATGAGGAGTCTTCAACCCTCTACCCTGGGGATTGGCTAAGGGAGTAGTTTCAGGCCTGGGAGGATGGGGGAGCTTATTGCTCTGGGAACCTGGGAGCCTTGTCGCCACCCTGCACAGTGCCCTTCCACACAGGGCTGGCATCACCTCTGCAGTGGTGCTTGGCCAGGTCTGGGTTAGGGCAGAGAGGCTGCTGAAGGAGGTGGTTGCCAGTGTGCCTGCCTTCCTGGGCAAAACCCTGCCTCTTGCCCCTCCCCTTCCTCCAACTGGAATTTTCCACGGGAAGGTGGAAGCATGGCTTTTCCCCTCTTTGATACCACTTCATGGCACCAATAAAATGGGCTAAGATGGGTTGGCTCCCCATGAGATAAGGAAGATAACTTTGTTTTTATCTGGTTCTGGGGAGGAAAGATTCAACCTATTTCTCTGTGTATATATCTCCCCAGAAAGCTTTTCTCTGTAGGATAACTTGATGCAAGTAGATCAGATCACTTTTCCAGCTTCTCTTGAAACTAAATCATCCTGGAAAAACAGAGTATTGAGGTTCTATGTTGTTGTTACTCTTTTTTTTAAACCTCTGTTACTCTTAGGGTTTCAACAACATAATTAAAGCAGTTTTAAAATAACTTGAATAATCAAACCCTCTTCCTTCGGTCCAGACTGAAACTGTAGCAAATAAGAACCTGTCAAATATCCTCTGCCCCCATCTGGATTTTCAGGTCCTGGAAATTGGTTATTATATTTCTTTGCCTGAAAAGACTAAACACTTGTAGGTGTTAAAAGTAAAAGGAGTGGCTTTAAGACCCAGCACAAGGCCCTTCTCCTCCAGAAAGCTTCCTGACCATGCCAGTCTTTCTTCAGACCTTCTTGAAAATCAAGTACAGTGGTGATGATGATGATGATGACAATGACTATAATAGATACAATCATTTGACAGCCTGTTATTGTCCAGGAGCTCTGTGTGTATTATCTCATTGAAATGCCCACAGAGGCCCCATGATGCTTTCCAGATACTGAGGTTTCTGCACACAGAGCATACATTTAAAGGAAAACAGTAGAATGATTTGTCAAAAAATCTTCTCTTCCATTATCAATCACTGAAAATTCTTATATTAGAAGGTTTCTTGGTTTTCAGAGTAAACTCTCTTAAAACATGAATGCCTTTGAGAGGGGTCTGCCTTTGTTATTAAATTAAATAGTTTTCTCCAAGATCTTCCAAGATGTCTTTCAGCTAAATAGTCTTCTTCCCCTAGTTCAGAGACAAGATGAAGTTGACAGAAATTTTAACTTTTCCCTGATAAATTTTTCTTACAAGTTTAGCAGTGGCAAATGCTCAAACATTAAGAGAGAAAATAGGAACTGGGAATTTCTACCTGTTTTTCCCCATTGCCTCATTGTGACCCTCTACCCAGTTGGAATCACAGTCCAGTTCTCTAGAAAATATGAGAAAGATGAGATTTCTCCCCAGTCCCATCTTCCCCTAACTCCTAGGTCTGTGTCACCAGTGAATAAATGACCCTTTTCATATTTTAATGACTAAAGGTATGAATGACTGACTGTATGTGGTCAGGCTGAAACATCTAGAATAAGCACACATCAAATAAATATCCAGAACCCCCTGAATGGGCAAATTTCAGATGGACAGACCACCACAACTTAAAGTTTTCATAATTGACTGGGTCTGCTGAGGTGAAGGGCATGTGAAACAGGAATGCCATGGCCATGAAGAAGCCCTTTTCCTCTCTACAGAGAGGAACTCATAAAGAGGTATCATAAAGTGCTTGAGAGCATGTACTCCTAGCCAGATAATCAGTCATTTAACTGATTAGTGTTTGTCTTAAGAAAATTGCCTTTCTGTGACTCAATTTTCTTATCCCTGTAATGGGTATGGTAAGACTGCTAGTTTGTTCTCAGATGCATCCCTGCACTTCCTCTGCTCTCTTCTGTATCATAGGAGAACTTGTTTCCCAGATCTTTTGCCCTCTGGCTTCTGTGAAGGTTCAGTCAATAGGAGGCCTTGAAAGAAAATTGCTTGAAATGAGGGCAGGAAGAAGAGAGAAGCCAGGGTGTTCTCCCTCTTTCCATCTCTGCTTCTTGTGGAGTGCTGGTAGTAAGTAGTTGTGTCTCCTCTGTGGTTCCAGTGCCCACCAGTCAGCCCCTCCCTCCATGATCTCAACTCCTACATGCAGTCATCTTGATATTTCTTATTCCTGACAGTTGGTCCCAACTTTCAGGCACTGGAAACACTATGTTCTCCTATTGTCTCTCTAGCATCAGAATTGGTGCTGCTTCCTATTTTTGCTACTCTCTGAGCTGCCTCACAGCCCCCGGTTTGGCCTCTCAGCAATTCTGTCACATGCGTAACTAACTCCTTGTATTCAATTCCTTCCATTTGAGATACTTAGAGTGGTTTGCATTTTCCTGGATGGACAAACAGTTACAGATACCAAACCCACAAGGCTGTTGGGAGGATTAAGTGAGTTAAGGTCTATAACTGTTTAGTGTATGCCCTGGAACATAGCAAGTGCTCAATAGTGGTAGCCATCAACATTGACCTTCTCAGCAGTGATTCTGAGAGTACAGTGTATGGATTATTATTATTTTACTCTTAGTAGTTACAACAGGATATCACTTAAAGCAGAGAAACCTGAAATGGACATGCCTGCCAGGGAAGACTATTGAGTGTCTCTGGCTCATGTGCAGTTTCCAGTTTCCATAGAAACCAAGCAGAGAAGATTTGCTAAAGGAAGCCTAGAAAATAAGTACATTCAGGTCTGTATGATTATGTCTCAAACCCTTTAACACACAAGCTGACTCTTATTACTATTATCTTATTGTCTCTTGATAGCTTTTTTTTCTTATAAGATGCAATAGACACAGATTCTTTCTCTATGTAGAGGATGGCACAAAGTATAGGATTTCTTTGCCACAGCACAGTCTCTAGCACATCCCCAATAGTAGTGCCTCCGAGGCCACTATTATTGTGTTTATCTGCCAGATTGCCACCTAAACCCAGCTCTTGCCATTCTGTGAATATTTAGAGGTTGTTTGTTGTCTGCTGTCAAGATACAGGAGAAAAGAACCAAAATACTAGTTTAAGCAAAATCCCAGAATGGAGAGAGACAAACTGAAATTCCAGTTAACATCCTGGCAATGAGACCTCAGGTAGAATGGAAATATTAAATTCCCCTACAGAGAGGAGATGGGGATTCTTGGGTCATTTGATTACAGCCCAAATCCTTGGAATCCCTCTTTAGAGCCATCAGAATTGGTGGCAGGAATGAGAGAGACAGCTCTGAGTCAGACCTGCCAGAATTTGAATCAATAACTAGGCAATCTTGCTTCAATTTCTAAGCAATTTTAAATCTTTTCTTTAAAATGCCTTTGAGGAGAGAGGAACTGAAGTGTTGGGAGGGAGATGCAAGCAACTAGAATACCAAAGTGAACTTCACCACTTTTCTGTGCAAAAGCAGGCTCGCAGTTGTCCACCAGAGGACTCTTTGGCGTGCTGGGGAGACTGGGCTCAGTTATGGCTGCTCCTAGCATGCTGGCCTCCCTGGAGTGGTTCACCATTGGTAAGTGCATACTTAGCTGGGTAGTACACAGAGAAAATAAAAACAAGCACAGGGAACAAGTCCCTGTGAAATAATAAGAAATATATATATTGGTCTTTGTCCCCAGTTCTTGACACAGAGCCCCTAAAACCCTTCTAAATAGAGGTGCTAGGAGAATCTTTTGTTCTGACATTTAGTCTCTGACCCCAGTTCCTGACATAGAGCTCCTAAAACCCTTCTAATTTCCTGAGCGATAGGAGTGTCTAAAACTGAGCTCCTAAATCCCTTGGAATTTCCTGGGTGATAAGAATGTCTTTCTTTTTTTTTTTTGGCTGCATGTGGGCTTTCTCTAGTTGCGGCGAGCGCGATCTACTCTTGGTTGTGGTGCGGTGGCTTCTCTTGCAGTGGAACACGGACTTCAGGCGCGCGGATTCAGTTGTTGTGGCGCATGGGCTTAGTTGCTCTGTGGCATGTGGGATCTTCCCAGACCAGACCAAGGATGGAACCAGTGTCCCCTGTATTGGCAGGCGAATTTCTTAACCACTGTACCAACAGGGAAGTCCCAAGAATGTCTTCTGTTTTAAAGTGGTGACTCCTGGTGGGCTCCTGCAGGGGACTGGTCACCAGAAAGACCAAGCTATGATTAGAAGCTTGGAACTTTTAGCCTTACTCCTCCCACCTCCCCGTTCTCTTGAGAAGGGAAAAGGAGAGGGGTTAGAAATGGAGTTAATAATTGATAGTGCTTATATGATGAAGCCTATAGAAAAATTGCAACAGTATGGGTTTAGAGAGCTTCCGGATTGGTACACATCCATGTTCTGGGACGGTGATGCATCCAAACTCCAGACAGACAGAAGCTCTTGCACTCAGGACCCTCCCAGACCATGCCCTATGTATCTCTTCATCTGGTTATTCACCTGTATCCTTTGTCACATCCTTTATTATATAATAAACTGGTACACATAAGTAACTATTTCCCTGAGTTCTGTGAGCTGTTCTAGCAAATAATTGAATCCTAGGTGGGGGGTCATGGGAACCTCTGATGTGTAGCCAAGTCAGACAGAAGTTGTGGGTAACCTGGGGACCTAACTCTTGTAATTGTAATTGGTGTCTGAAGTAGGGGCAGTCTTGTGGGTCTGCACTAACTCCAGTTAGTATCAGAACTGAATTGAATTGTAGGCTACCCCATTTAGTGTCACAGAGAATTGCTTGGTGTGGGGAAAAAAACCCCACACATCTGGTGTCAGGAGTGTTGTGACCGTGGTAGTAGTGTGAGAGTTAAGAAGAAACCCAGGAGTGTGGTTTTTCCATTACAGCCCTCTGGAAGGCATGTGAATGGATTGCAACCTGGCTATGGATGACTGTGTGGCAGAGTGGAAGGAGTCTAGGCTTGGTGTTGGAAACTCTGGGGCCGTCTTGGTTCAGCCATTTTTGAGCCACGTGACCCTGAGCTAATCACCTCATTCATTCATGTATTTTTCACAAGGGGCTTGGGACAGAGTATATGGCTCAGTGCAAAGCATTTGCCAAAATAGGAAGAGCTTGCTTGTGAGGAAGCACATGATATACGTAAAAACACCAGAACATCCATCAATCGGCATTTATTGAACACCTACTCTGAAACCAGTAGTACTATAATAATGACATTGTAAAAACAACCCGGAGTAGCTTTTCCACATGGGCTAGCTATGGAAGTGGGTGAGAGAGAGCTAATGTTTCCCTGATGGCAGAAAAGAGGAACTCCACATCAGAACCACAAACTCAAAGCCTCCTATCAACCTCTCTTGAGCCCCCACTTGGCAGAGCCCCTCCCAGCCATCTCTGATTGCTCTTCTAAGGGTCACTCTTCCACCCATGGCTTTTGTGACCACAGACAAGAGTGTTGTTTGTAGTTAGAGTTCTTAAAAGCATCCAGCATTTCCCCTATGCCTCTGCTTCTCACCAGGAGCCTAAAAGTCAAATGCTTTCTTGCTGCACTTCGTTTTTAAAGAAGGGCAAATCCTCTCCTTATGGTTGAGGTAAGGAATATGGAATTGCAGAGGGAATATAGGAATGAAAGTTTCCATCAGGCAGGCCTTGGTTGCCATGGCATCCCACGACCACTTAAATCACTAAGGGGGAGTCATCCCAAAAGGGACAAGGAGACTCTCAAACTGCTGTCATTTATGTTCCTTCATTGCGAAGTTCTTGCCAATTGCCAGTGAGCTAATCCTCCCAACAGGCCTGATGAGGTGGATCAATGTTATTATCCCTTGTAGAGCTCAATATTATTATCCACTTTAGGGCTCATTATCTTATCAGCCCAATTACTCTATCTTTAAAGTCTCATCAGTGTCCTCTTACAGCAATACCCCATTTTGTGATTGTGAGTCTGTGTTACCTGTGAAACACTGGATCTGCTCCTCCAAGAGAGGCCAGAGCCAGGGTAGGTGGTACAAAAGACGCCATGGGGCTGCATAGCATCAGCATTTAGTGTTACTCAAATGCGAGGACTCTAAGTTGCTGGGCAACAACTCAGAGGCCAGGACCACCTGCCCACTCACTTGGTGCCCTCAAGAAAGTCACTTCTTTCTGGGATTCTGTTTGTGCATCTCTTGAATGGGGATCAGGATAATTCCCATCTCTCTTTGACCTACCATTTCTCTTTCACAGAGTTAAGATAAAATGAGACCGTAGCTGTGAATATCCTTTGGAAGGAAATGCTGTATAGAAATACAAGAAGTAATAATGATGGCACGTATCAAAGCAATGATATAATCAACTTTGTTTCTTTTAAATATTTGGGCTCCAGAGTACAAAGAAATGGGCCTAATAGCATGTCTAGCTGGCTGGTTTCAACAGGATGAGAAAGTCTGCCCATGTGGTACATGATGAAATTAGGACTTGCTTGAAGTCACCCAGTAGGGCAAATGACAAGGTCTAGAAGGCAGAATCTCATAAGGTAACCAACTTGTCCCTGTTGGGTTCACCCAAAAGTGGGACAGAGACTTTTGGTCAATGTCTGGTAGATGATGCCTGAACATCAGAGTCCCTGGTGGTCACCGAGCCCATCTTCCCATCACCAAGACCATTCTGGGAGATTTTCCTTTTCATAATAATTTCATAGCCTCTGTGAGATGTCCTGAGGAATGAAGGGGTCATGGAGTTCACCTTTATTAATGACCTACTTTCCTCAGTTTGTCAGTCTCTGCCTTCAAATACCTGCTTCAGGGCCCTGGCCCCGCCCAGCCACCTTGTCACAACTACACTAGCTCTGAAAATCTACCTGGACCACACACACATAATTATATGATCATGTTCTCTCACTAGGAAAGTTCAGGTACTTTATCAGAAGAAAAATAAGTATTTAGGACCTTAACCACTTTGCCAATTTGAGCACAGTATGCAATTATTGATGTCCTCCATATTTCTTCTAGAGGTTTCCATATGTATACAGTTTAGTCCAAAGTCATGTGACCTTTTCAGGGTTGTATCTTGACTTCTATAGTCTCAAGTGGGAATTTGAAGTCCAATACCTGCATCATAGATGGAGGGACTTTAGGGGCAGTAAAAGTAGCCCTCATATGAAGTCTCTGTGGCACTTCCTATGTAAAGTAAAACAAGCTCCCCACCTTTCTCAGGTGTGCAGGGAAAATGAATTTCCTCTTATGGGAAACAGCTTTGAGAAAGAGCCAAGGGGTCCTGTTGCTTTATCAGTCCCTGGGCCTTGGCATTGTCAACCATCCCTGACCTCCATCCTGGGAGAGAGCTTGTAGGGTTCCTAGTACAAAGTCCTTGGGCCTCAATGTTAAAGCCCTCCGGAAGCCAGCTGGGAAGTTCAAGAGGTAGGGTCCTAAAGGCATGACAAAAACAGCTGGTACTGAGAATCAATGACACATACAATATAAAGTTTTTCTCTTAAAAGAAGCATAACCTGAAATCATTTTTTCCTTGCTGTAAAAAGAAAAAGAAATACAAGTAAGCTGAAGTGAGACTAGACTGGATTAGATATATTGAGAAGACCTCTTTGATAAGAATTATTGTGATTGGGATTTAAGAGGCAAAGAATTGAGATATGGGAAAAGACTAAGGTTTACTGGAAAACATTTTTTAATGTGCTTGTGCATGATACATTCTTATTTATACAACATTTTCATCTCCTTGATCTTATTTGACCCTAACAACAACTGTGTAATGCAAAGGTTACTGGTATCTCCGTTTTACACGCAAGACAATTTGGCTCAATGATATTAAGTGACTTCAATATCTCATTGCTAGTAAGTGATGTGGCGAGGATTTGAACCTATCTCCAAAAGTTCTGCTCTTTCTGTGATGCCAAATTTATCTCAATACACTTAGAAAAGTATAACAACAGTTACAGGGAGTGTATCTATTAATTTCAGGTCTCTCCCCAGTCACCCAACTGAAGAGTAGTTAATGAATTAAACACCTGGGCCCAGAAGCACCAAGGCAGCCTGACGTGGTGTTCCCGAGGGAATGATATCATCCTATTGTTGTTTCCCCAAGATACTGCACTCTGGCTACTGAATCTAATTCCTAACAGGTGCCCCATAGACAGGAGAGATTAGTAAATAACATTTGACCTCATGATAGAGGCAGGGTAACTGAAACAAAAGACTATCAAGGCAAAATATCTTCATTGTACTTATACTATATATCCAACATAGAGACTCAGGTTCATCCACAGTGAATGGTGAAGAAACAATATAGCAGAATATAATGTGTCATAAAGTGTGGCTGAGACTGTAGTTGCTGTAGGGGCTGTGATACCTGTGTGCCCTAGCTATCAAGGAAGGAATAAAAGAATTGATTAGGTCTTTTGACCTCAGTAGTAATACTATGGTGGTTCTTGCTGTGTGGCAACCTGCAGGCCCTCATTTATCTTTAGACTTTTGTTTTCTAGCAAAGAATCATCCTACCTGGATCAAAGACTGAAGATAAATAGCCATGTCTTGTGACCCAAGGAAGAAATGTTAGGAATTGATAGCCCAACATGGCTCAATCAATACCACCAAGCAATGTCCATTGATGGATTTTCATCTACTTTCTTCTCAGAGTCAAAGCTCTCCCAGTAGAGAAGCAGTTAATACATCCTCAGTCTGTTCTCTCCTCCGTTGCAACTTCTGCTGCTTCAGTTCATGCTCTTGTCATTTCGTGAATGAATTATAACCGTAATCTAAAACTAGTTTCGTAACTTCTCTTTCGTCCTTCCATCCACTCTTTATATTGTTGACAGAGTTGTCTTTTTTTTTTTTTTTTTTTTTTGCGGTACGCGGGCCTCTCACTGTTGTGGCCTCTCCCGTTGCAGAGCACAGGCTCTGGATGCGCAGGCTCAGCGGCCATGGCTCACGGGCCTAGCCGCTCCGTGGCATGTGGGATCTTCCCGGACCAGGGCACGAACCTGTGTCCCCTGCATCGGCAGGCAGACTCTCAACCACTGCGCCACCAGGGAAGCCCTAGAGTTGTCTTTTTAAGACCCATCTTAGTGTGGAAGATTGCATTCATCTCCTCAACTTCTCACTCCTCCCTGCACCTGCACCCTTTACCTCAGACTTTGTATTTCCTCCCACAAAGTGTGAGGAGAATATTTCCCCCCCCCCCGCCCTTGATTTGGGGTTTGACCATGTGGCTTGTTTCAGCCAATGGAATGAGGTGAAAGGGATGATATGCTAGTTCCCAGCCCAGGCTTTAAGAAGACTGGGGCATTTCCTCTTACTTATTTGTGCTTCTGCCATTACTATGAGAGAGACATTCCCACTGGGTCCAGGAAAAAGATGAGAGACACATGGAACAGAACTTCCTTAAGTTACCTTAACTAAGCCTGGCCTAGAACAGATTTCCAGCCAAACTGCAGACATGTGAATTAACCCAGCCAAGATCAGATCGGCCAGTATAGCCTAGGGCAGAGCCCTAGCTGATTTTCAGACTCAAGTATATTACATTTTTGCTTTAAGCTACTGAGATTTTGGGATGGTTTGTTATTCAGCAATAGCTAACTGATACGTTTATCGTCTCATCACCTTCCTTAAAAAACATTCTAGGCCTCTTTATTGTATGCAGGATAAAGGTAAAAAACCCTCAGCATGGCAAATTCCTCTCCATCCTTATCTGCCACAGCCTCTATCCCCTCTTATCATCCTATATTTGCCATTCACCAAATCTGCCAAGTATTTCCCCACCTTCAGTGCTCATCCTGGTTCCAAATCCCTGGATCATCCTCTTCTGTACCTGATAAAAGCCTGGTCATTTTTAAAGCCCAACTCTATTGTCATTTCTGCTGTAAAAAAAAAAATATTATTCCATATTATAATTAATCCTTCCTTTCTTTATGCTTCTACATCACTTGATTTCTATTCTTGGTATAGCCCCCAAATACTGTATTAGAGTTGGTTGTTGTGTCAGACTAGCTAGATGCCCATCTAAATCTATATACCCCCAATCTTCTTTAATGCTACAAATCCTGATTTTGTTCAGGATGGCCATATTCCCAACTAGCCCTGAATGTCTCTCCCTATTTTTCAGGGCTCTGTTGCATGAAGATGAATGCAATTGTGATAGATGCAGTTATTTTTATTTCTGCCTCATCCAAAAAGCATGGCCTCCATAAAGGGCAGGAACTAAATCGTAACCATTTCTTTTCTTGAACACTGAGCAGAGTGGTGGGCACAGTAGATCCTGATAAATGCTTGTTGAATTGAGTTGAAATATTCACGACCTGAGAGCTAAAACTTTGAGGGTTCTAGGTCTGAGTTTCATCATGTTAGTGGATGGTAGCAACACCTACCCACCTGACTGCCCCCAACCTGACTTCCTTTCTTCTTCCTTTTCTCTGCCTCTGAGACCAGACCCTCATCGCACCCTAGAAAGAATTGAAAACATTGAACATTGCTAACAAGTGAGCAAGAACCATTAAGAACAGTATTTTACTATCTATACATACTAGAGTTGTGTTCTCAGCCACCTTCCTAGTCTGGAGGACAGGGTTCCAAACCAAAGATGTTTTTACAAGTTGCAGTTCATGAGCATCATCTGTTCTCCAGCTTTTCTAATGTTGCCCTTTCCTCTGATGTGTTTTCCCTCTTTCATTTATGATCAGGTTTCTCTTCTCTTAAAACAAAACAACCCCCTACTTCTTTTTCTGACCCATCACTCTTCCTGATGGTGATCCCTTTTTATTTTTCTTCCCGTCTCTTTTTCTATGCTTCCAGTTCTTACCCATCCATTACCTTCTCAACTTTCTGAAACCTGGCTCCTGTCTCATTGCTCTGTTGTAACTGTTCTGGGTAAGGTTTCCAGTGAGCTCCGTCTTATCAAGCCTGTTGGCCCTTTCTTACTCTTCATCCTCAGCCCCACCCGCACCTGGTTGTTTGGAATAGTGGATGATGATCCACTCATAGCCCACCTCTTCTAGTATGACTGCCCTGACTATAGCTCTTGCTGAGCTCTCCTTTCCCTGTGGAAAGTATTGGGCAGTATTCACCATCTTATGGACTTATGTTTCTTCTTCTAATTCATCATAAGCTTCTTCAGATAGAGACGAAGTGTTGAGGTCTCCCTACAGATGGAAGAGCCTAACACAAATATGAGCTCATAAGTGACGCTTAATACAAGACTACTTGATTATTTTCACTCTTTTTTTTTTTTTTTTTTTTTTTTTTGCGGTACGCGGGCCTCTCACTATTGTGGCCTCTCCCGTTGCGGAGCACAGGCTCTGGACGCGCAGGCTCAGCAGCCATGGCTCACCGGCCTAGCCGCTCCGTGGCATGTGGGATCTTCCCGGACCGGGGCACGAACCCGTGTCCCCTGCATCGGCAGGCAGACTCTCAACCACTGTGCCACCAGGGAAGCCCCACTCTTATTATTAATCAATTTATTGCTCTTCCTTCTTTCTTGATCAAATTCCATCCAAGTTTAAATTTATCTTAAGTCTGTTTTTGTCAAGTCATTTCTCCTGGCCAAAGTTAATTTATCCACCTCCAGACCACTGATGCTATTGAGGACTGTGGTAGCTTAAATAATGGTCCCCCTAAATATCTATGGCCTAATCCCTCAAACCTGTGAGTGTTACCTTATATGGCATAAGAGATTGCAAATGTGATTAAGTTAAGGATCTTGAGATGGTGAGATTATTCTGGATCATTTGGGTGGGCTCTAAATGGTATCACAAATGTCCTTATAAGAGGGAGGTGGAGGGAGATTTGACTACAAAAGAGGAGAAAGACAATGTGACCAGGGAAGCAGAAATTGGAGTCATGTGGCCACAAGCCGAGGAATGCCAGCAGACACTAGAAGCTGAAAGAGGCAAGGAATAGGTTCTCTTATGAAGCCTACAGAAGAAACCAACCCTGCCAACAACTTGACTTCAATCTAGTGAAACATATTTTAGATTTGTGGCATCTAAAACTGTAAGAGAATAAGTTTGTGTTTTAAGCCACCAAGCTTGTGGCAATTTGTTACAACAGCCCTAGAAAATGAATATAAGGACTCTTACATACCTTCTGGTGTTTGGCTTAAATACTGCCTTATTTATTTATTTTTTGATTGACTCAAATATGAGAATTTTACTTCTCCAACCATACTGAAAACTCCAAGAGAGCAGGGCTTTCTCTCATAATTTCTAGCCCAAATCTGGGCACAAAAGACTTGTTGGATTGAATTTAGTTGAATCTCTTTGATGGGTAAATCAAGTTGAAAAATGGTGCTTCAGTTGATCAGAACACAAAACCGATGGATCTGACTCAGTTATTTGTCAGGATAGTTGTGGAGAAGATTCAGATATCAGTAAGGTCTTCTACTAAATAGATGCTTTCTAAGTTTCTGTTGATTTCAAAATCCTTTGATTCCAAGAGGCTATGGTTTTTCTGAACACCAATGGGTCTTCCCCATGTTGCAGTGATGTGGCCTCCACAATATCACAGATATTCTCAGGCCTGAAAGTTAATGCTCTCCAGCCACTGCTACCATTGTTTCAAGATGGAGATTAGTTGCAACAGACCTTCTCATGTGAAAGGTATTTTATAGCTTTTAAAGTAAATATTTCCCATCCACCATCTCACTTGATTTGCAGAACAAGCCTCCAAGGAA
Source organism: Tursiops truncatus (assembly GCF_011762595.2). Classification (NCBI taxonomy): domain Eukaryota; kingdom Metazoa; phylum Chordata; class Mammalia; order Artiodactyla; family Delphinidae; genus Tursiops; species Tursiops truncatus. The sequence continues at coordinate 28,174,611 of NC_047052.1, read as the reverse complement.
GCATGGTGGGAACTATTTTCCTGCTGAGCAGTTGAGCTCAACCAAAGTCAAGCCAGCTGCTCAAGGGCTTGCAGGTACAGTTCTGTAGCACAAATGGCACCAAATAGCAATGGCAATCTGAAAGCAATCCTGCCAGGGAATCAGGGAGCCACAGTGAAGACAGAACCTTTGCTCTGAGAGGCAAATTGAACACTTTGTCCCTGACTCAGGGAAGTGCGAAGAGAAAAATCCTGAAGTTCTAAGACACTCACTTTGCCTCCTGGCCGACAAGCATCTAACAATCCAGGATAGAATATTGTCTCCTGTCTTCTGCTGTTCTTTGGGGTGAAACTTCTACAGCCGATTTAAATTTCTGTTTTCTCATATCACATTAAAAATAAAGAAATCCTTCAGTATATCCAATTTCCATCATTCTTGGTTTTGGCTAGAGAAATATCCTTTTCTTGGGGCCTCTATCATAAAAGTATCTGATTTACATCTGTTTGAGATTGAAATTTGAGGTGAAAGGCGTTAGGCAATTATTTCCCACTTTTGTGAGAACGTCTCTCTGCAGTGAGAAAAGGAAGAAAGAGGTAATAGAAAATTTCGCTTCCATTTTCTCTAAGGCTGTGCAAAAATGTAATCCACTCCGATATCCTGTAAGCTTTATTATATTGCACTGCAAGGTATATTTAAGTAGTGTATTCATTTTAAGACAGATTTATTGAGCTATGATTCATATACCATATAATTCACCCATTTAAAGTGTATGGCTCCTTTTTTCAGTGTTTCACAGGGTTGTGCAACAATCACCACAATCTAACTTTAGCACAGTTTTGTCTCCTTTAAAAGAAACCCCATACTCATTAGCGGTCACCCCACCCCTAAGCAACCACTAATCTACTTCTGCCTCTATAGATTTCCCTCTTCTGGACATTGCATACAAATGGAATTGTACAATTTGTGGTCTTTCGTAACTGGCTTCTTTCATTTAGCATAATGTTTTTGAGGTTTATCCACGTTGTAACATGTAAGTGCCATTCCTTTTTATGGCCAAATAATACACCATTGTATGGATTTACCACATTTTGTTTATTCATTCGTCCCTAGAACATTTGGGTTGTTTCCACTTTTTGGCTTTTGTGAATAATACTGCTATGGACATTCATGTACAGGTATTTGTGTGGCCATGTGTTTTCAGTTCTCTTGGGTAGACACCTAGGAGAAGAATTGCTGCTGTGTCGTAGGGTAACACTATATTTACCTTTTTGAGGAACTTCCAAACTGTTTTCACTGTATTCATTTTGAAGGAGTTCCTGATAGCTATATGAGAGGAAGACAGACAGGGAGATAGAGAGAGAGAAGAGAAGAGGAAAGGAGAAGCAGGAGGTGAGGGAGAGGGGGATATTGGATATTCATGGTGGTGGTGCCTCCGAGACCTGAGGATTATGTTCAGCCAAGAGCATCAGGTCCCAGGCCGATTGCCGTCATGGGAACCGACCCAAGTTAATCTACAGAAGTGCAGCACATCTTGAAGGGTGTTGGTTGTGCTTTGCCAAGCCAAAATTGTGGCCTAGAATTAGATCTTTCAATGGGAATAAAGATGGAACAGAGGGTTCATTTGTGACCTTGGAGCAAGATAGACCAACACATTTTGTTTGTTAGCTGAGGAGACTGCTGTAAACAAGGGACTCGTTGCCAAGGCTCTTCTCATACTAGCCGGCCCCACTCAATGGCAGGACTGGCTGGGGTGATGTTTTCTGGCCACCTTTGTCCTTTCATCTGCTTAAGCTAGTTACACTGTCACTTTGAGCTCTGGCTCTGCTTTCTCTGGCTCTGATTCCTCTGGAAAGGCTGCTGTCCAGATGTTTAGGTATTTAGCAAATGCACTTTTCTGATGCCTTGGCAGGGTTACTTTCAGATGGGGATGAATATTTGATGCTGTTTGCTGTTGGGAACATGTACACTAAAATGACCAGCAAAGTCCTTGCCTTAAACTCCCTGCATCTCTAGTTCCTTTTATAGTGACAGTTGATACATCATTTAATGGAAACTCACCAGAGAGTGGAGGGAGAGCGGCTCCTGTTTTTTTCCCTTTGCCCTTTCTCATGGGTGTTTCATGAACCTCCCAGATTTTAAAGAAGGGTATTAGATGTGGGTTCCCTCAGATTATAAAGAAGGACAGAGTGCCTATTTACATCTTTTTCTAGGGTGGCATCCCCACTTTATACCACTCCTTCCCCATACATATAAAAAGTCCTACCCACTGTGTTTCTACTGCCTAGCCCACTACTTTATGTTTTTTTATCTTTATTGAGCTAAGAAGATCTTAGAGAATATTTAGACCAACTCACATTTTACAGGTAGATAAACTGAGGCTAGAGAGAGGAAGAAACTTTCTCAAGGCCCACAGTGTATCAAGGAGGGTTCTACCTCCCATAAGCCTTCCCACTGCCTCTCTGGCCTCAAACTTAACCCTTCACCATCCTGGGACTCTGTAGTGTTCTCCACCATTATATTCCCAACTGTCTGGCTCAGTGTCTGGCACATGTTTCAGGAGCCAGGCTTCCTGGGTTTGAATCCTGGCTCCACCATGTGCGTTCTTATGGAACTGATTTAGCCGTCTGTGTTTCAGTTTCCTTCTCTGTGAAATGTAACTAATGATGATACTTATCTTAAAGGATACTCGTGAAAGGTAAATTAATTAGTACATTTAAAGTGATTAGAACAGTGCCTTTTACAGAGTAGGGGCTCAATAAATGTTGCCTCTTACCATTATTGTTGAATGAATGAATGAATGATTCTATGCTCATCCCCTCGGGGGTCAGTTCAATATCCTCGATTATGTCATTCCTTTTCCTAAACAGTCGTTTCCTAACCCTGGGCTGGGAGGCTGGACTAAGAAGGACAGATTTGTGGGGCTGATGTTTTTGGTTGGAGGCCTTTTGAGTGTAGCAACTCTCTCTTGGGTGTTGGTTCAACCCTGGGTACTCTCATGAGAATTTCACGGGGATTTGGAGCCAAAGGCACAGTCTTTGAGCTCTGGGTACAATTCCGTGCTTTCATTTATCACTGGTCTGTTTTATAGTAAATTTTGTCTCAACCACTTCATTCATGCAAAAGCCTTTTGGACCCTTAATATAATTTTGTGAAGGTTTCCAACTCCTTTGGGCTTTGCTTAGGAACATAGCAAACAAAGTTCTCAGCATCTCAAAGGGAGGCTTAAGCTGACAAAAATATGAATTGTAGACGACCAGAGCTTTGCTGAACCTTTCACTTCTGGGTATGCAGAGCAAGTAGTCTAACATGCTGTCATTGGGAAGTTATCTTGACCCATCATGGCCAGTGGCCTGGGTGCATCATACATGGGGATTAGGGAGTCTGTGTAGTAGAGTATGTGGATGGTCTGCATCATAGCCGCAACTCCTGAAAAGCAGTTCAAATATATGACACACCCAGGGCCAGGCAGGGCAAAGGAGTGGGCAGAGAAATCTTTTCTGGCACTTTCTCATCTCTTTCTGCATCACCTGCCCATTCCTCCTCCAATTCCACGAATTCAGAGATGTCTGGAATGAAAGGGATTGGATGAAGTCATTGACCTCCTGGACAGAGGCATTCCTAAGGCAGGTGCTATGGGCAATGAATGGATCCTAAATGTTGACATTTCAAATGTTACCTTTATGTCAGAAATATGCATAGAGGAGCAGTGAGCCTTCCAGAGACTCCTCAGCTTTTAACATATAACAGGTACCTGTAATTAATATCAGTCTGGGGTCTGGCTACAATGGTCTTACTTGGAAAGCTTTTGAAAACAAAGATTCCTTGAGCTCCAGAGTTTCTTCTGATTTAGTAAATCGGAGTGGAGGCTAGGAATCTGAATTTTTATGAACGTGCTCCCAAGTAATTCTATTATACAGTCAGGTCTGCGAATGCCTCTGTCCGTGGTTCTCATTCCTGGCTTCACATCAGCGGTACTGCCTGGGGAGCTTTTAACAAAGTCCCCTTGCCTTGGCCTCGCTCCCAGGGACTCTGATTTAATTGATTTGGGGGAGAGGGAGCCCTGGGGATTCAATATTTTTTAAAGGCTGCCTTGTGAATCTAAGTGCAGCCACAGTTGAGGACCATAAAAAAATAGACAAACAGCTACTCCTTTTCTTAGTAAGGGCAGTGCTGAGTTTACCACGACTCGGTGTGGCAATCAGCCACAAGTGAGCTTAGAGACCATTCAATCTAGTGGTCTCTGTCCTCTCGATCTGGTGGTCCAGTACAGCTCAGAAGATATTTTGAGGACTGACAAAAAGTTGCAGTTTTGTTTTTCATTTTACTGACTTAAGACAGTAAAAACAAAACTCAACTGTTGTTGAGTTTTAATCTAATCTAATTTTTTTTAATGAAGTTTTAACATTATATGTAGGAAAGACCCAGGGTCAAGATTGAGGACTGTCTTTTAGACTAAATACATCTGGCTTTAAGAGGAACTCACTGCATAGTCCTCATCTTGCCTCACTTCAGCAAAAACTTTGTTATGAACCAGGACTGGTTCAAGAGAAACCCGTTTCCAAGCTAAAGCCATAATTTTACAGATGAGGAAATTGAGACCTGGAGAAGGGAAGGTACCTGGCTCAGGTCTTTGCCAAGGTAGCAGCAGGACTGGGGCCAGAACCCACTCTCCTCGTTCCTCATTGCATCCCTTCTATGGGTTTCTGATGAAAAGCCTGGCATGCCAAGCACTTCCCACTTGCCATCCATGGAGCAGAGCCGCTGGGCATGACTGCCTAGTCCTCCCAGCCATACCCAGTGTACTAAGAGCAATACCATGCTAATGCTCAAAGACATGAGCTCTGTTAGGAGGGCTCCATCCTCAAACCTCCAGAAATGATGGAGAACGATTACCCAGGTCTTCCAACTGACAGAAGGGAAACTTCAGTTGCCTAACTTGCAAAAATGGGGGAGCATATTATTTCTCCATTACAATGATACTTTGTGCTTTGAAAGTTAAAAATCTGTGAATTAATTTTCTAATGGTCTCCTGCAGAGCCCAAGCCATCTCTTCCTCTATTATGCTGTTAATTTGCTGACACTGTCCCTAACTAAGGCCCTGACACTACTCCTAACTCAGGCCCTCACACAATTCCTAACAAGGGCTCTGATGCTAGTCCTAACTAAGGCCCTGACACTGGCACTAAGTAAGGCCTTGACACTACTCCTAACTCAGGCCTTGACACAGACCCTAACTAAGTCCTTGACGCTACTACTAACTCAACAAATTGGCTAATTCTCTTGGAAATGCTTTGATCTGAAGAAATGGACATTTTACACAATTCCCATGGAGAAGGAAGGAAACAGGTCCAAATGCGTTATCAATCAGCAGGACATTTGGACCCTATGATTGGAAATGGAGAAGACACGGTGAGCTCTTGGGTTCAGATGTTCAATTCAATATGTGAAGGAGATGATGAATGGGCCCTGGCAGAACGCTCGCTCCTTCTAGATGACTGTAGGACTGTAGAAGGGCAGGCTTAGAGCCAAGTTGGATCTCAAGTCCACCTGAAGTGGTCAAGTTCACTGCCTGTGATTGTCAGGGAACAGAGGAAGAAAGGAGCATTCTTAAGTGTCACCCTTGGAGCTGCCCCTTGTGGAAAGGGCCATGTCCTATTTTTGTCTCCTAGCACAGGTCTGGCCCCTCGAAGATAGGAATACCTATTTGTTGAAATGAAGTGGCTTTTATGGACCCAAAGGCATTTCCCTACATTGAAATCAGGTGACATCCAGAGAACTAGACTTAACCAGGACAGTTTTGCGGGGATGGGAAGAGAGTGCCTGGGAGCAGTCAGGAGGGAGTTGTGTCTGTCACAAAGCCATTGGATGGCTGTCCCGAAAATGGGTCATGAAGGTGCCCTCAATGGGAGGGAGGAACACGGAACAGAAATGTCACTGACCTCATAATTTTGTTGAAATCTGGCCCTGCTTTCCTCAGCCCTTCCTTCTAAAGCCTATTTCCTAGAGCAAAAACTGCAGGTTTAGTACCCCAACTCCAAATCCCTCGATTAACTCGGGCTCCTATGGGATCCCACCTATCAGAGGTAAAAGACAGAATGAATTCAGTTTTCTTTAAAATCATCATCTGACTTCCTTTTGACCTGTTTCCTGATTTCTAATTTAGTCAAATAAACCCACATACCTTAAAACCATGCCCTGCATCCCACAGGTGCCTAAACTCATTTTAAGTACCTTTGGAAGTGGGGAAAGGAGCTCCCCTGGCCTGGCTGGCTTCCTGCACATGGGCACCTTTTTTTCTTCGGGACTGGAGAGGGGGCATCTCCCCTGTCTGCCATTAGGAAGATGAAGGAAGCGGGAGGAACATAAAGCCAAGGAAGTTTGACCGACAGCCTCATTTCAGGTAGAGGCACCTGTAGCACAGGGAGAGAAGGGCCTCAGATCACATCAAACAGTGGCAATGTTGGGGTTAGACAGGGTTCTTTGACCCCTGGACAGCAGCACACTGGTTGCATCAACTCCTGGCTGCCTGGTAGAATGGGCTTATGTCTTTCCTTGGTTAAAGAAAAACTCCAGGCTTCCCAACCTTAAGCAGTAATCTTTTTTTTGGGGGGGGGGAGGGGTTCAATATAGATGTTAAATGGTTTAAGTTACAGTAGTTTGTAGGGATTAATTTGGAAGATCCCCTCTGTGTGTGTGTTTGTGTGTATATGTATGTGTATGCATGTCTGTCTGCCTCTATGCCTGCGTGTGTGTGCGCATGCACGTGTGTGTGTGTGTGTGTGTGTGTGTGTGTGTGTGTGGTGTGTGTGTGTGTGTATTTTGGCCGGGGTTGGGAGGTCACTGGGGTTGGGGAAGAAGGAGGTTCAGCAGGGTTAATCTCTAGTATCAGAGGGCCAGGCCCATCCTCCTGAGCAGCTGCCCTGCGCACACACCCAGGAGGACCCGCCCAGCCCCTCCAGACTGGCTGGGGTGTGGACTGCAGCGAGATCACCACTGCCCTCTGCTGTACTGAGAGGTGAATGCTGCTGACGTGCCCGCCTCACCTTGTCCCCAAGGGGGATAGGGACGTGGAGATAAAATAAAAGGCCCCACCACTCGTTGTGAGGCTCAGCTGATCCATCCATCTTGGGGTCATTCCACCTTTGCAGTTCTTAGCTGCAGGAGGTGAAGCCAAAGCACCTGGTGCTTGGATGTAGGTGCCTGATTGTGAGTCAGAGGTAGTCATTGTCCCAAGGCTTTCCCAGGCAGGGTCTGCAGATGCGGGGATTGTTCTAGCAAAGCTTGCATTGCATTTGTTATCATCCTGGCTGCACTGGGGTCAACATTCAGAATTCTTCCAGTGCTACTCAGGTTGGATACTCTTGGGTCAATCCTTTCACCTCTGCAAACACAGTGCCCTGGGGAAGAAGCTCAAGTACTGCTTCCAGATAAGAATACCCCACAGTTGCATAGCGCATTATAGTTTGTCAACTGTGTTCCCATTAGCTGTCTCAGTTGATTCCACAAACCTGAGAGTTAAATAGAGCAGCAATTATTATTCTTATTTAACAGATGGGGAAACTGAGGTACAGAAGGTTTGTCACTCTTTGACTGACTTGGAGGTGATTAGCTAAGACATAAGATGTATCTCCAGATGGAATGAAATCTACCAGGCTTTAGATTAAAACAAGTTGAGCTACAGGATAGTTAATGCCAAGTAAAACATGCAGTAATCCATCAGCTGTTACAAGGGGAAAATTCATAGTAGTGCTCTCTAGCCACTTTCTAACAGCTCTGGAACCTCAGTTTACAGCTTAGCCCCTGAGTTCTGGATCATATCCATTTTTAATAGGATCACCACAGTCTTACAGTTGGTAACTAATGGCTAACAGCTTTCCTTTCAATAATTAAATTGATTATAGCTTTTCAGTCTTAAGTTTTAAAAATAACTTCTCTACCTTGTTTTTTCCTCCTAATATGTTTGTAATGCAGTAGTTGCTATTGCTTGCATTTTGCTGGTGCAGAGACTAAGGTCTGAAGAACTTTCATACCTTTATGCAATCAATGTTTGCTCAGGTGTTTACTCTGTGCCAGTCATTCTGTGTCAGTCACTCTGTTAGTTCAGCGATTACAGTAAACAAAATGGCTATGGTCCTGGGTTTCATGAAACTCACAGCCAAGTTGAGGGGGAGACAAATAGATAAATATCTCCTGTAGTAGATGATTCTGTACATGGGATGAGTGCCATGAAATTGAACCCGACACTATGAGCACAAATGGCTGGGAACCTCACCTAGCTGAGGTTTAGGGAAGCTTTCCTTAGGTCGGCTGGTTAAGTGGAGTTGGCCCAGCATGTGGGAGTGAAACCTGGGGTGCACAGTGGTCCAGGCAGTGTGAAGAAGGAAGTTGCTTGGGACATCCATGGACCTGAGGGAAAGCCAACCTAGCTAGACCTCAGAGAGCAAAGGGTAGAATGGTCCAAGGTGAGGTTTGGTGAGGCCTGTAGAGCAGAGGTTAATCTCTGAGCCCAGTCCCACAGCTAGTTAGAGGCAAAGTGAGGACTAGAATTGTGTGTCCTTTCTGCCAAGGCTTTAATCTCTACCTTGCTTTTCTTCCCCGATTCTTCTCCCACTGTCTATGCAAACCTAATTGCCTTGATTTTCCAGGACCCCAGCTCCTCCTCCTCTGTGTCATTGCTCTTGCTGTGCTCTCCATCTGGTTTGCCTGTATCTGTATCTCCACAAGTCAAAAATTCTACTGATTCTTTAAGCCAAGGATTATAAACACAAATTTGTCAGCAGGTGAGCTCTAATGGTCTAATATATTATCAAGTGGTGGGGAGTTGGCAAACCAGAGCAGGCATGCCCCCATCATGTGTGAGCCCAGTGCTATACAGTAGAACTTTTTATAATGATGGAAATGTTCTCTATCTGCACTGTCCAACATGGTAGCCAGTAGTCATATGTGGATAGTGTGACTGAGCAATTTTTAATTTATTAAATTTTAATTAATTTAAATTTAAACTTAAATAATACCCACATGTGCCTAGTGGGCTATCATATTGGACAATGCACCTCTAGCCACTTGTTTCCATTCTGGAGTGAGGGCCCAATATTGCCAGATTATTCCAAGTATTCCAATTTTTTAAGAGAAGCCAGATCTCTGGATTGTTATTTGAAACCTTCTGGTTTTTAAATGTTGGCAATAAATTTAAATATTAAAGATACTCTGTGGGTGACTCCCACCTCGGGGAAGATGGAATAGATAGACTCTTCACTATTGCTCCTGCAAAGTACAGCTAAAAACCTGGACACTATATATAACACAAGCATAAGAAGGTTTTGAAAAGTGGAAGAAGACAGATGGGCTAGGGATGTTGGGACCCAAGGAGAGACACAGTGGTGAGGTTTTTGGTTTTCTCTATATGTCATACGTCCCAGGTTTGAAACTGAAGAATTCAGCAACCCAGAAACACCAGTGAGCACAAACAAAGCCCCAACAAAAGCTTGCTCTCTGTGGCTAACATACAGGGAAAAAGACAGCCTAACAAAAAGAAATATTTTTAGACAATAACCAACCTACACTTCAGCCAACACCATGGAAAAAACTATGGCCCAACCCCAACACAGGCCAAGTGAGGAGCCTTGACTATCACCCTTGTCAGGTGGTAATGAGGCACCCAACTTCCCTGCTGGGGTGGTGTCAGAGAGAGCTGAAATGGTGTCAGAGTAGAGGAGTGAAATGTTCATCGCTGTCATCTGGTAACCAGCTGTTACTCCTCTTCCCTTCTGCAACCATGGTGTCAGTGCAGAGCACTTAGGAAGTGTGGGAGCTTGGACTTCCAGTTATACCTGGCAGTAATGAGGCTTCCCTTCCCTCCCCGCTGGAGTGGTACCAGAGGAGTTTTAGTGGAGATTCAGGACTTCCACCATCACCCAGCAGTAATGAGGCCATGCCACCATGGTGTTAGTGGGGACCATCTGCGGAGCCAGAGCTCCTGCCACTGCCCAGTTGTCACCATAGCTCCCTCATCACCAGCATCACTTTGGCTGTCAACAAGGGCTGAGTGGGAAACCTGGCTTTTTATCTCTGTCTGGCAGTAACAAACAGGCACCATCCCTTTTCCTGCTGGGGTGGTGTCAGAGAAAGCCAGATAAAACATAAGGTTTTAATAAGATCCAGACTCTCATAACTTACTACAAAATTGTCCAGGTTTCAATACAAAATCACTTGTCACACTTGTCACTTGTCACACCAGGAAGATCTCAAACTGAGCGAAAATCTTGAAAGGAGCTAGAGAATGTTACCTTACTTAGGGGAAAACAAATGAAATGATGGCAGATTTCTCATTTTAAACCATGGATTCCAGAAGAAGGTGGCACAGTATTTTCCTTCCCCAAATAATGAAAGAAAAGAACTCTCAACCTAGAATCTGATACCCAGTGAAAATATCCTTCAGGACTGAAGGGGAAAATCAAGACATTCTCAAATGAAGGAAATTTAAGAGAATCTGTTGCCAGTGAATTGAAGAGGAAATCACAAGTGGCATAAGTGCTCTGGGAGGGTGTTCAGAGCAAAAATACCCAGGAATACTTTTTTTTTTGCGGTACGCGGGCCTCTCCTGTCGCGGAGCGCAGGCTCTGGACGCGCAGGCTCAGCAGCCATGGCTCACCGGACCAGCCGCTCCGTGGCACGTGGGATCCTCGCGGACCGGGGCATGAACGCATGAACCCACGTCCCCTGCATTGGCAGGCGGACTCTCAACCACTGCGCCACCAGGGAAGCCCCTACCCAGGGATACTTTAAGCAGCCAAGACTGCTTCCCTTAGAAATGATACTTAAAAAGAAGTTGAGAAATAATTTCATCTTGGTGAGGAGCAAGGAAAATTCTAGGAAGCTGAAAACACAACTTATGAGGAAAAACTATAAAGTAAGGTTAGACATGTTAAATAAATGGCTGTGTGGTAGGAAGTATTTAATGGTCATCTTCAAGGATATCTGAGAAATTTTATTTTATTTTACGATATATGATGTAATCATGAAAAAATTTTCCGTGGTATAAGTGTGATTTTTTTTTCTAGTCCACTTAAAAAGCAGTAATTTTCTTCTGGTGAAATACCCAAAGTCTAAGAGAAGCATAGAGTGATTAAATGATTTGCCTCAGGTACCACTGACAGCAGAAGAGTGAAGACTGGAATACATCTTTTCATCCTTAATCCACTGTGCTTTTCATTAGCAGTGGAGTCACCATGTTTCAGCTCCTTGGACAAGCTTAACATGCAGCAAAATGGGCTTAAATTAGATGAGAAGATTTTTTCCTATAAGTGACAGTTGTGAGAGAATGAATCTAGCTGGACAACCTCTCTAAATATTTAAGATTGGGGTTCTGGGCTTTCAGGATTGTATGTAATATTTTACTTGGAGGCAGGAAGAGGAGCTGGTCTTTAGAAGAATCTTTAACTTTGAATATGATTGCAAGACAGTTTTAGAGATAGAATGTTGGAGTAAATTGTACTGAAAATCTTCCCTTTACCTCTGCAGGTGCATTACGCATCATTCTCTGACTCAGGAGAGTGGTCTGCTTGGACTAACTCTCAGAGCTTCCTTGTCCTCTGGCCAATGGGGAACCTTGGTGGGAAATGTTGAAGGAGGGAGAAAAGCAAAGTCAGAGTATCTATTCCTGCATTTCTCTCTCTCTGGTTTCACCATAGATTGGCTGCTACCTTCCACTGAAAACCACAGCTCCTGTCATGTGGTTGTTTCTGCATAGTGGTTCTCTGCTTCTGTGACCCATGACTGGACCCCCTTCCCACACCTGAAGGCCTGGGGGTGGCAATTGCCCTGCTACTACTGGCTCTGGGGTACTGCACTATTCCTTATGGTTTCTCTACACCTTGGTTGCAACTGTGTAAATAGTTCCGTTATGAAACTATCTCCAACTTATCATGACATGTGTGGGTATGCCATCTATTTGCCTTCAGTACTCTGACTGATACACTTGTCCAAATAGGTGAAAGTGCCCAGTGACTGTACTGGAAAGGCTAGAAATTTTAGTGAGGGGATCACCAACTGCAAAGTAAGTTTAATGCTCTTCCCTTTGTGAAGCTGAGAACTTCTGGAGAAGACACCTTTCAAGATGGCAGAGTATAATGTTCTAAAACAAAAATTGACCAACTTTTGGGCAGAAAATTTCTTCACTAGAAAAACTCTCAAAACAAATCTCAGGGCTTCCCTGGTGGTGCAGTGGTTGAGAATCCGCCTGCCAATGCAGGGGACACGGGTTCGAGCCCTGGTCTGGGAAGATCCCACATGCCGTGGAGCAACTGGGCCCATGAGCCACAACTACTGAGCCTGCGCGTGTGGAGCCTGTGCGCCGCAACAAGAGAGGCCGCGATAGTGAGAGACCCACACACCGCGATGAAGAGTGGCCCCCGCTCGCCGCAACTAGAGAAGGCCCTTGCATAGAAACGAAGACCCAACACAGCCAAAAATAAATTTATAAAAACAAAAAAACTCAGTCATCTGAACTCCATTGTCAAGGTTTACCAATCAGACTATAAATCAACAACCAATAACTGCCCTTATCACTCCTAAACACTTAGCAATAGTCAGTAAGGAGATTGATAAGAACCTCCTCCATATTTGGGGGGAATTTGGAAGACTAGAACTACTCTAGAATCAGGATCCTGAGCTCTGCCTGGACATATGTGGTCCCAGCAAATAAGCTTCTTAATTTCTCTGAACCTTCACTCACGCATTTGTGAAATATGGGGATTGGGCAAATGATTCTTAAACTCTCTTTTAGCTCTTATGGTCTGTGTGATTATGAGGAGGTGGAAGGTAGGATAGAGTGTGGTGTGTGGATGGGGAGGAAGGAGGAGTGTAGCGTGTGGACAGGGAGGACTGGAGAGTGTGGTGGATAAGGACTTTGTCTTTAGGTCTAGACATTGAGGTAAAGAATGGTGCTGAAAACTCAGTGTTAAAAAGGATACATTCGGGATGTAACTTGGGATAGTCCTTGATGAGGCAGAGCCAAGAATTGATGACATCTCAAAGGGGAAAATGGCGGCACTTTCATTTCAACTAATACTGGGACCAGAAGTAAGTAATAATTATTTACTAATCCATGTAGGAGATATAACGAAGAGTTTAGTGACTCAAGGATTGGGGACCTGGCTCCTGCCAGTATAGTTATTTAAACTTGGCAAGTCTTTTTCCTCTTTAAATTCTTGGGTTGGACTAAATAATACTAAATAACCTGTAAGGCCACTTTCAGATCTAAAATCCTAAAAGCCCATAATACAAAGTATATGTTCCCAAGTAGTTTGTGACCTAACAGAGTGGTAAGACTAGGATTCATATAACACAAGAGGTGGCAAGAGGGATTGGGACCAAGGGAAGAATATGGGTAGTGGTACAATAGTCTCCATCATTCTATCCCTCAGCCTTATTTTTAGGGTCAGATGCTATCCTCCTCCAGTTCTCCATCACTTTGGGAGAACAGAGTTGGCCTCCCCTGGGGACTTGAGAGGGACCTGTGCAAATGAGGGGACTGAAACTAAGCTTCACTAGTTTCATGAACAAAGGTACTTCCATCTTTGATCCAGGCTCATGGAAGAACTGCACTTCTTCTATCTTTTGAAGTTAGGTGTGGCATATGACTTGATTAGAGAATGAAATGTGAGCAGAAGTGAAGTGTGTCACTTCCAAGTAGAAGATTTAAGAGCCTGTGCACACGTCACCACATCCCTTTCCCACTGGCCCGGGGACTATGGAAGCAGCTGTCAGCACAGAGCCCCATCACCTGGGGCCCCACTCCTATGACTGCCATGGAGAATGCCCTACAAATTAAATAGACTTTATGGCATTAAACTGAGATTTTGGGGGATTGTTTGTTACTACAGCATACCCTAGTGAAACTTGACAGAAACAATGCTTTATGAAGTGCTTTCACAGGCAAAGCCTCAGTTCTTTCTGGGAGGAACATGGACACTTCTCATCCCCATTTTTCAGGTGAAAGTCTGAGGCTCAGAAAGGTTAGGTACCTTCAAGGAAGGTCAGTAAGTAAGTAGGTGGCAGACCTGAACTGGAGCCCAGACATTTATTTTTTTAACATCTTTATTGGAGTATAGAACCCAGACATTTTGACTCTCAGGCTTTATTCTGTCCACGATGGGACATTGTCTCCACAGTGGTTGATGCAGTTCATTTCTGTGGCATCTACATTCTTCATTTTCTCCATTCCTCCTCCTGTAAACCCTGCAGAAGCCAAGGCTTCCACTGGAGGCAAATGCCTCAGATCCTTCTTGTTCTGGTCTCTGTAGGGCTACATTCTCATCAAAGTCAGATGAAAACTCCTAGAGAAGGGTCACAAGAGAAGAAAACCCTTTCTAGAGTGCAGATAGATTAGAAATGTGTGCATTTTGAATATAGAAAAATCTTGATAGTCACAAAGACATTTATCTATTTACAGAGTGTAACTTATACTTGCATATAGTACCGTATCAACCCTTTTCTAAAACACACACACACACACACACACACACACACACACACACACATGCACGCACACACACACTTACATGGGAAATTGGATTTAGGTAAACTGTAATAATTTAACTGGGTTTAAGGGAACAGGCCTTGGTTTGAACTCTTAGTGGTCACTAAAACATCTGTTAAGTGAGTGAATGGGATCGTTTTGACTTGGGAGAAGAGGTATGTCTTAGTCCATTCAGGCTGCTATAACAAGATACCACAGACTGGGAGGGTTATAGACAGAAAATTATTTATCACAGTTGTAGAGGCTGGATGTCCAAGATCAGGGTACTAGCATGGTTGTGTTCTAGTGAAGTCCCTTCGCCGGGTTGCAGATTGCCTGCTTCTGGCTGTGTCCTCACATGGTGGAAGGGACAAGGGAGCCTTCTTGGGCAGCTTTCATAAGGGCAGTAACCCCATTCATGGCCTCTCCCCTCATGACCTAATCATCTCCCAAAGGCCTTGTCTCATAATACCATGACCTTGGGAATTGGGTTTCAACATATCAGTTTGGGGGGGACACAAACATTCAGACCATTGCAACATAATTTAGGACAAGAGTCACTTCCCTGGAAGTGTAATACAAGCCTTCAGGTGTACATCCTGTTCTAATGACAAGGTAGGGGGGAACCAGAGAGGGGAGAAGAAACAGGACCCCCATTTGGCTGAAGGGTGGTTAATACAGGGCACCGATCGAAACACCTCAGTAAACAGCACACATAGCTGCCTGGATCATTTGGCAGGAGATCAACAGGCTTGAGCTGAAATGAGAACCATGTGAAAAGCCAAGAAATATTGCCTGGAGAATTGCGTTAGACAGCACTACACTCAATAAAGTTTAGTCTTGTCAGCTACTTGCCCTGCCTTTGCTTCAGGAAGATTCTTTCTTAGATTGGAATTGGTGTGGCTGGGGAAGGCTATTAGCTGTATGTAGACTTCTGCTTTGTGAGCATTGGATGGAACCCTGTAAACTCTCAGGGGGATCTTAGAAATCCCTTCGCTCACAGGTGGGAGCTTGATGGTCCAGGACTTACTGGAAGAGGTATTACTGTTGGCTCAGTTTCCCTCTCTCTTTCCCTTCCTCTCTCTCTCCATTCTCTCTGTCCCTGTATCTGTCTGTCACACACATGTGTGCACATGTGCATGCACACACACACACACACACACACACACACAATTTTTTTTTCCTTTTTCCTGTTTTTCTCTTTTATCCCTGGAACCCTATAATTAGGTGAGACTTGCCACACCCAGTCTTGTTAAAGCATTGTCCATGGCAACCTATGTAATATGAAACACAAAACTAGACCAAAAGTTAAAACCCAGGGAAAATTGAATTTTTCTCCCCACTACACTACCCCACTCAAAAAACTCAACAACAAATCCAAATAACTTTTCAGTAATAGAATAACATCCCCATCATCCAGAATAATTAGAAAAAATATAATGTTCTGTTAAAAGAGGACTGTCATATATACTGCACACAGATTGCCAATGTCCAGATAATTATACTACAGTGAAATCTGCTGTATAAAAAATCCTAGGACTGCTTCTCATGATTCAGAAGGCCTGTCACATAGGACCTCGTTACATTATTATGAGTAATTCTCATTATTTAGGACTCCAACTGGGCAAATATAGGGGGCTGAGCTGAACCTTTGCTGACACTGGGCTCCCGGGGAAAATTTATGTATAATCTGTCTGATGTAAGCTTGATTTCTTTGACATTTATCTCTTTCATGAAAGTAAAAGGCTGAGAAAAAATGTCTGTTTATTTTAGCTTTATTTTTGTTTGGGTTCTGAGAAGCAGGAGGCTTATAATCCTTTGAGCTTCCTACCATCTTCCCAATGATTTTATCATCCATGATTTCATTCTATTGTTCTAGTCTATCTGTGTGCCTGGAAAGAGACAATTAACATCATCCCTACACTACGAATTGGAAAGCAGAACTCCTGTCATAAGGGAAAAGTGTTTCCCAGGTCCCCCCTCCCCCTTCCCCCTCCCCCCCCTCCCCCCTCCCCCCCTACCCCCTCCCCCCTCCCTCCATGCTCCCCTTGGTCCTCTAAGCTGGGACTCCTTTGTGTCCTCACCCATTGCTTTGCCATCAGGAGCACAGTGGTCCAGAGACATCCTTCCTTCTTCCAGGTTCTGTGTCATGTCTCCCAACCCTCTGCCACTTGGGCAAATGGTTTGCAACCTTGGGAGCTCTTTCTAAAGAGGCAACACAGTGTAAGTGGAAGAAGCACTAAGCCAGGAGTTGGGAAATCAAGACTCAAATCCTGGCTTCACCTGGAACTTCTCAGCCTTTACCAAGGACAATTTATCTAAATCCCCTGAGCTTTAGTTTCCTCATCTGTAAAATGGGCTTAGTAATCCTGCCTACCATTCTCACCAAGTTCTGATGCAGAATGAATGAGCTACTTGGCAGGGAAGCCTGTGCAGGGCCATCTGGATGAGAGACCTTGGTCTTCATCTGTCCCTTGGACCCCCTTTATGGAGTTTCAGTGAGTGTCAGGCCCTGGTGAAGAGGTGTTGAGAGCTTAGTCTGAAGTTTGGCATTTTGCAGGCACTCAGCTGCCTGAGTAATGAAGGATTTGTGAAGAACTCCCTCTCAGTTGAGGTTCAAGTTCATCTCTAGATGGGGGGCTGGTGAGGCATGGAGGTCAGTCAATATCCCTGAGAAACTGACCTGAACCTCTTGCCACTCACTCCCGTAAGTCACTCTGACTCTGCAAGTGTCCAGGCCTCGCTTATAGATGCAGCATCTGGAAACACAAGAGGTGTGATTTCAGAGCCTTCAAAGAGTGCTTCTGTTTATGTTTATCTCTGTCTTATCTGAATTCTATCATCAACCTCACCACTGTCCTAAAGAACTTTCTGAGATGGTGGAAATGTTCTCCAGCTGAGCTGTCCAGTACAGCAACCACTAGCTGCATGTAGCTACCGAATACTTGAAATGTGGCTAGTATGACTGAAGAACTGAATTTTTAACTTTATTTAATTTTAATTAATTTAAATAGCCACATGTGGACATGCAGATT
This sequence comes from Tursiops truncatus, assembly GCF_011762595.2. NCBI lineage: Eukaryota > Metazoa > Chordata > Mammalia > Artiodactyla > Delphinidae > Tursiops > Tursiops truncatus. The sequence goes on along the minus strand of NC_047052.1, from coordinate 28,157,079 downwards.
AAAATGTTTCTCCTTTTCATTAAGGCACTGTGTCCAGAAGACCCCTGTTAAATTGCTTATATATTATTTTTTTTAAGTGAGGCCATATGGCCAAAGATGAGGTTCTGGTATGTGTATGGGGACAGAGGAAGGGAGAGGAGAGGAAACTTGCCAGGAAGGCCAGCTTGCTGGGCTCCCAAGAGGCCTCCAGAGGAACATCTGGCTCTCAGTCTTACAGGCTCTGAAACTAGATTTTTCAGGGCACGGAGAATCAGACTGATCTTCAGAGGTGTGAGCCCTTTAATCAATCTCCCCAAACTGATGCACTCGATCAGAAAACAAGCCTGTGGAAGTGCAAGGAGACCAGTACCCACCCATCCCTGGGGGCGTTAAGAGGAACTAGTCATTTTCTACATGGGAACAGCAGTCTAAAGAGGAGGTGGTTTGGTGAGCATGAACCCAGAGCAGGCAGCATAAGATGATTCAAATGGTTGACGGGCTATTTCCTCATTGCACGGTGGATCTTATCTGTCCTGGGAATGTTTCTGACATTCTCCCTTCCTGCATGGTGCTTGGTGATTATCTGCAGTTTTTGCTTCTGACTCTATTTTCTAAGCTTTTATGATTGACCAGCCCCACACCTATTCACACCTTCTTTCTTCAGTTGTGTCACACATACGGTCAGGTTCCTGTCCTGTGTGGCACACCTGAGGGACATTTATCTCTTTCAGACAACTTAGCCTAACTGCTCTGCACAACTGTGGGCTGACTTCCAAGTTTAACTCTTAGAGGACAGTCTTATTTCCCTTATTTCCAAATTCTCGACTGACTGTATGTATTTCCTGTGAGGTGCAGCATACTGATTAGTTATTGATATCCATGTGTGTTCCTTTTGAAAAATAGCTTGATATGGTCAGAGGCTAATAACAGAATTTGCTTATTGGGGCCAGACAGAAACTAAATGAGTGAAGCAGGCGTGATGGTGGGCTGGTTGGTCTGGATGCCTTAGAAGTAGAGTGATGTAGCTTAGTTCAGGCTCTTTATATCCATGCTAGAATGTGGGCCCAGAGTTGCTGGATCTTCTGATGTTTAAAGAGAGGTTGAATATCTGGATACTAATGTGAAATCTCCTGATTTTTCAAAGTTGGAAGCTAATTCAGTTAAAACCCAACACTGGATATAAGCCTAACAAAATACATAACCAAATTGGATTTCACTCATGATCCCTATCTTGGAGTTTCTGGGTGTTGTGGGAAGTCCTGGCCTAGGAGTCCCCCCAGTTGGGTTCTAGTCTAAACCCTGCCTCTAAGTGACCATGAGGTTTTAGGGAAGGCACAGCTCCTTGTTGCTCAGACTCCTCCTCTGTGATGTAAGAGTGTCAGGTGGGACGATATTTAAGGTTCCCTCTTGCTTTGTCTTAATCGGCTAGAGCTGCCATAACAAAATACGACAGGCTAGTGGCTTAAACAGCAGAAATTAATTTTCTTGCAGTTCTGGAGGCTAGAAGTCCAAGATCAAGGTGTTGGAAGGTTGGTTTCTCCTGAGGCCTTTCTTCTTGGCTTGCATATGGCAGCCTTTACATTGTGTTCTGTTCTCACATGGCCTTTCCTCTGTGCGTGTTCATCACCGGTGTCTCTTCTTCTTCTTATGAGATCACCAGTCCTGTTGGTTTAAGGTCGCATCCTTATGACCTCATTTAGCCTTAATTACCTCTCTACAGGCTCTATTTCCAAATACAGTCACTCTGAGGGTTGAGGCTTCATCATATGAATTTAGCAGTGGGGAGGCACAATTCAATCCATAACATGCTCTGAGAGTCTGTACTTTGTTGACAAGGTCACTGAGGCTAGGCCATGACTCTGATTCACCTGTCTTTCTTTTGCCCCTCCAGATCCACCCTCCAGCTCTGTACCTAGGGAGGCTGACCTCTGTGGATGACATCAGTGGGCTTCCTTGCTCTCTGACTATGGTTAGGCTCAACTGATGGGGAGGTTAAGAAGTAGATTAGAGGGAGAGAGAAGAATGAAGTTGAGGTATTCCCCCCCAGCAACCTTACACTGAGGTTGCCATGGGCTGGCTGTGTCCCTTGACTGAAGGTCACTGCTCTTATCAGCCAGCTTCTCTGTCTCCAGGTTCCCCACTCCTTCCCTGGCCCTAAGACCTACTGTTACATACTCCAGGCCATAGCACCACCCCTGTGGCTTCCCTACAGCTTACCATACTCTTGAGAATAGTCCCTTCTTCACACTTTTCTCAAATCACCCAATTTGTGGCTGCTGGGACTCTGATACAACCAGAGTATGAAAGAAGTTCATCAGTGGATCATCTGTCCACCCCCTCCTTTGGCTACCTTACTCTCCTTGCTTCAGTTTCTGGACAGCTCAGCCTCAGCCAGAGGCTTGGCTGGCTTCCCAGGCCACACATTTATTCTCTAAGGTGAACCACATCATAACTCTTGCTCTCTGAGTGGGTTTGCTATTATCCCATCACAGTCCCTTTGGACAAGGAAATAAAGGAAGGGTGGAAAATGCAGCCCCCTGCTGCTGGGCTCTGGGCTCTGCCTGGCTGAAGTGACATTAGCTCCTTGACCACTTGCCCCAAGCAGGTAGGCATTTCTTCAAGGGTTGTAGAATGTGTTTAGAATGAAATTTACCCTGTTTCCTCTCATGATCACAGACCTCTGGGAATAGATTAGGTTCCCTCTTTCATCTAAAATACCCACATTGACAACCTCCTCCCCGGTTTCAAAGTTCTTTCCACTAAAGTTTCAGGCATTGTGCTGGTTAGAGATATAGATGAATAGGACCAAGTTGGTAATACGTTCGCTATCCAGAGTAAAGGAAAGGAAGACAAATACACAGATGATAATTATAATACAAGATAGAGGTGGAGTAGAGTAAGCAGCATAAGAATTAGTCAAGGGACTTCCCTGGTGGTGCAGTGGTTAAGAACATGCCTTCCAATGCAGGGGACACAGGATCGAGCTCTGGTCCAGGAAGATCCCACATGCCACGGAGCAACTAAGCCTGTGCACCACAGCTACTGAGCCTGTGAGCCTAGAGCCCGTACTCTGCATCAAGAGAAGCCACCGCAATGAGAAGACCGTGCACTGCATCGAAGAGTAGCTCCCTCTCACAGCAACTAGAGAAAGCCCGCGCACAGCAATGAAGACCCAACACAGCCAAAAATAAATAAATAAAATAAAAAAATTTATTTAAAAAAAAAAAAAGAATTAGTCAAGTGTTAGAGGTTGGGTGTACAAGGACAGGAGAGTCGTTTAAAGCTGAGGGCCCCAGACTCAGGCTACCTGGGTTCAAAGCCTGCTTCACTACTCAATAGTTCTAACACACTGAGCAAGAAGCCCAACTTCTTAAACTTTGGTTTCCTAATATGCAAAATATGGGCTGTAAAAGATTTATTTTGCTGGGAATAAATGATGTATAATGCCTATAATGTGCTTAGCCCAGTGCCTGGCATGTCCTAAGTGCTTGGTAAATGTTAGCTTTTACTGTTACTTAGAAAAGATTGTACAAAGGAATGGGGTATGTGGTGACCTTGAAGAATGGGAGAATTTTATAAGAAGGGGGAGATCGTTCCAGAAGGACAAGGAACATGGATAAAGTTACAAGGATATCCTTGTTTAGAAATTATTAATGAATCCAGATGGCATATGGCAGGGGTAATTGTTAGAAAAAAGAGCAGGAAAAGCTTGCTGAAGCCATATCAAGAAGAATAACAGGATGAGGAGTTTGTATGTAACTTTGTAGCCAGTGAAGAGCCATTAAAAACAAGTATGTTAAGCAGGGCTCTGTTACGCTTAGGTAAAATTTAAGAAAATTAATCTGGCAGCTTTGTATAACCTGGGTTGAAAGTGGAGAAAAAAGGTGGAAAAGTGGGCATGAGGCTATTACTGTTGTCCAGGGAAATAGTAATAATACACGTCTTAGGGAAAGTTGATAAATGATGGTCAAACTCCTAACAACTAACAGAACTAGTTTTGCAGGAGACAGAGTGGCTGGAATCTGAAGTGCCTAGAGACACTCACAGTCAGGGGACAATTGGAAATTAACAGGAGGCACTGAACAATCTTAATGTCAATCAATGTTAAAGTGACACTCACTTTACAAAATTCTGATTTTAACAGATATTTTTTTCAGGAGCAAAACTATAGAACCCACATGTATTGCCAACAAGTAGCACCTGCACTGAGGAGTCAAGAACTCTTAGAGAATGGGGTGGGGGGATGGGGAGTAGATGTGCATGCTCTTGCGTGGGCAACCACGTGGAGCAGCATGTGGCAGGAACCCAGGCAGCTGACGACTGCCAGCAAAGAGCACATCCACATGTTTGTTCAGTCCCCCTCACAGCTCCTGCCCTGTTCTGACGAAGAAGCCTGCTAACATTTAGTCAGTGTTTTATTTAGAAAGATAGTGCCTTGGCTGGTATTTTCACTTGTAGGAGCTGGCTGTCCTAATGTAGTAGGAAATTGCCCTTGAAACCCACACACCAGGCCAAGGAAGGTATAGGGTAGGGCCAGGCTATTTTTCCTGAGAAATGGATGGTTAGTCAAGAAATACAGTCTTTAGGGTGGAGTCAGAACAAAGAGCCCTAAGCCCCCTGTACTCATGGAGGGAAGAAGGATCTATGAAGACTAATCAGCTGGGGACTTGACAATGTGACACCGAAAGGAAAGCCAAGTCTCTAATCCAGCAAAACCTCTGAACACTTAGATCCCTTTGATGAGCCTCCCGTCTGGTGGGGTGCACCTTCACGCAGAGTTGGAGAAGAGGATGATTTCCTTGTCATAGAAAGCCAGAGGTTGTCTAAGTGGTCAAGGTCCTTTTAAGAACTGTAGAGCCTTGCTCCATAGAGCAGGGCCACCTGGTGAGGCAGCTGTCAGCTAGTCTGGGAAGACCTTCTCCTAAATGGCCGACCACAGGAGCTGTCCATGGTGCTGTAGTTTCCCTTGCTAGAGCCCATTGGACAGTTTCTATTAGCTGCTGTATAATAGGGGTTGTGCCAGGTACTTTACAAACATTGTGTCCTTTAATCCTCCTGGCCACCCTACAGGGTTAGTATTGTAATCAGCAGCCTTGTTTCTATAGACAAGGAAACTAATGCTCTGAGCTTCACTTTCTGCCTTGTCTAATTTGAATGGCCTGAATAACCATGTCAGACATCAGATTTGAGGACTTCTAGCCTAACAAAGAGAGCATATCTGTTTAATACCCTGTCTCTGGTCTGTGTCAAGATGGTGGTGGAGGAGCTCTACAACAAAGGCAACAGAATTTATGTCACAGGGTATTCTTTAATGAGAAAGATTAAGAATCATAACCATATTTTAGACTGTTGATTAGAAAAGAGTACAGGAACTTGAAACGTGTTTGTCAAAAGAGAGGAAAAACTAACCTACTAATCAGAGGAAAGCCAAACATGGGTTTTGTGAAGATTAGCAAGTCCTTGTTACTCTTCAACAATTTCTCTTTTCTTTTCTCTTTTCTTTCACCTTATAGGTGAAAAAAAAAAAAAGTTTCCAAGACAGACAAGTTAGAGGGAAAATAAAGGCACATCCTTTATTATTGAAAGAAATCTTTGCTAGGGCAATTGAAACCATAATAAGGAAAATGCACATGACCTTTTTATGCCAAACATCTCTAAATCTCAGGACCTGAAACAGTCTTTGGGTTAGAGAAGGGATTTTGCTCAAACTCTTAGTGCCATAAAAACTCAAGGAGAGAGAAGCACAGCATTTGAGCTAGGACTAGGACTGAAAACCAAGTCAGAGGTCCTTGACCTGAGTCCATAGACCCTGGGGGTGGGGGGAAAGAGGAAGGTTTATAAATGGGCTCCAGGGAATCTATGCATACCTTCAAAATGTAGGCAAAATGTTGTAATGGATGCATTTTACAGGGAGGGGTTGAAAACTTCCAAGAGATTCTCAAAATGTCCAGGAATATCCATAAGGTAAAGAGCCACCAGTTTAGTCACTCCAGAAAGTTAAGCCTCGGTGAGCAAAGCATCTAATTATACCTACATATTTATGTATCTGGGTTTGAAATATGCAGCACATTTAAGTATGGCATTTATGCTAATTCGAATTAATGCCTATGTTTGTATATTTTAGTAAAGACTTTTAGTTTTCTGGGAAACATGTCTAATTAAGTACAAATGGTGTGTCATTCTTTTCAACTGGATTTATTCCTTAAGGGAGCCTATAAAGTGAGAGAAAATATCAATCAGTCAGGATACATTTGACGAGAGCTTATGATGCGGGAAGGCTATCACTCACCTGCCTAAAATTCAATAAAGCTCCCTACACAAGACATTCACATTCTAGTACAAATGCTGGAGGTCACTCTGTGTCTCCATTTGTCACCAAGTGTCCCATTAACGTTACCAAGACAAGAGAGCAGGGCAAGCACCAAGTGTGGCTCGCTCTCCTTTTTTGCCCGCTCAGCTAAGTTGCTTCTTAAACTCTGATTGCCATATATTTTACTTAGCTTGAGTCAGGTAAGAATCAGGACTCAGTTGGATTTTTAAAGCCCACAGATTCAACCTGGAGGAAGAATGCTTGAGTTCATATAAAATTCTCCTCTTCCTGCACTCCAATCCTCCATCTTTTCTTGACTCTTACTATATGGGGATTTAAAAAACACAGTGTGTGTGTGTTATGTGTGAGGTGTGTGGCAACACCGTCCACGAAGAACATTTGATTTCCGTCAAGTGTCTTTGACAGCTCAGTGAGCTGACATAACCCAGAAAACATATGCAGTTATTTTGGGCAGGGCTGCAAAGCAAGTCTAGTTTAGTTATCTCAGAGTTTCTTCTGAAAAGAGCTAACCTTAGTGAAGGCGAAAAGGATTTCATTAATGTCCTGTGGTCCATGGGGTCCCAAAAGATTTGGATACCTAGAAAGGTGGCAGGTGTAAAGGACCCAAACCCTCCAGCAGCGTCATTTCATGTTAGGACAGAGGGAGGTATGAACTGGAGGCAGCTAGGACCTGAAATGAGCCCAGTCCTGTGGCATGAAGCAGGCCGGAGGGCTGCAGATCAGGATTTTCAAAAGGCATGGGAGCCATGGTGGCCAGAGTCTCAATGGGCCCCAGGGTGTCAGAGTCTTAGCACTGGGAGGGACCATGGAGGCTGCCCAGGTCAGCCACCACAGGGATCATGTGTATAATCCAAGCCGGAACCGACACTGGAACCAAATGTCTTGATTGTCTAGTCATTGCTTTTGTCAGTGCGCTGCACATATCAGGTCCTACTCCCAACTCTCCCACTTTTTACTCCCCTTCCTCAACCCAGGGGGATGAGGCCAGGAGCTGTTCATGACTTGTGTAGTTCCACAGTGGGAAGGACCTGGAAAGGTTATTCTTTTTGGCTGCGCACAGGCTACTAGGAGGCCAGCAGGTGTGAAACCAGCTCAATTTTATGGTTATCCTGGTGCCCACAGAAACTCCGACAGCAATAAAATAGCAAACTTGTAGCATATGCCAGGAACTGCTCTAGTGCTTCATATGTGTGATATCATTTAGTCATCCCAACATCCCCATGTGGTGAGAACTGTTACTCTGCCTGTTTTACAGATGAGGAAACCTGTGAACAGAGAGGTTAAGTAATGTGCCTCTCGTTAAGTAATAGCAAGAGGCAGAGGGGGGATTTGAACCCAGACAGTCAGGCTTCAGTGTCCTGGCCATTATTTCTTGGCTGTCAGCCACTACTTTTTTCTCTTTTTTTTTTTTTTAACATCTTTATTGGACTATAATTGCTTTACAATGGTGTGTTAGTTTCTGCTTTATAACAAAGTGAATCAGCTATACATATACATATATCCCCATATCTCTTACCTCTTGTGTCTCCCTCCCTCCCACCCTCCCTATCCCATCCTTCTATGTGGTCACAAAGCACCGAGCTGATCTCCCTGTGCTATGCAGCTGCTTCCCACTAGCTATCGATTTTACATTTGGTGGTGTATATATGTCTATGCCACTCTCTCACCCTGTCCCAGCTTACCCTTCCCCCTCCCCATGTCCTCAAGCCCATTCTCTAGTAGGTCTGCATCATTGTTCCCATCCTGCCCCTAGGTTCTTCATGACCTTTTTTTTTAGATTACATATATATGTGTTAGCATACGGTATTTGTTTTTCTCTTTCTGACTTACTTCACTCTGTATGACAGACTCTGGGTCCCTCCACCTCACTACAAATAACTCAGTTTCGTTTCTTCTTATGGCTGAGTAATATTCCATTGTATATATGTGCCACATCTTCTTTATCCATTCATCTGTTGATGGACACTTAGGTTGCTTCCATGTCCTGGCTATTGTACATAGAGCTGCAATGAACATTGTGGTATATGACTCTTTTTGAATTATGGTTTCTCAGAGTATATGCCCAGTAGTGGGATTGCTGGGTTGTATGGTAGTTCTATTTGTAGTTTTTTAAGGAACCTCCATACTGTTCTCCATAGTGGCTGTATCAATTTACATTCCCACCAACAGTGCAAGAGGGTTGCCTTTTCTCCACACCCTCTCCAGCATTTATTGTTTCTAGATTTTTTTGATGATGGCCATCTGACTGGTGTGAGGTGATACCTCACTGTAGTTTTGATTTGCATTTCTCTAATGATTAATGATGTTGAGCATTCTTCATCTGTTTGTTGGCAATCTGTATATCTTCTTTGGAGAAATGTCTATTTAGGTGTTCTGCCCATTTTTTGATTGGGTTGTCTGTTTTTTTGACATTGAGCTGTATGAGCTGCTTGTAAATTTTGGAGATTAATCCTTTGTCAGTTGCTTCATTTGCAAATGTTTTCTCCCATTCTGAGGGTTGTCTTTTCATCTTGTTTATGGTTTCCTTTGCTGTGCAAAAGCTTTTAAGTTTCATTAGGTCCCATTTGTTTATTTTTGTTTTTATTTCCATTGCTCTAGCAGGTGGGTCAAAAAGGATCTTGCTGTGATTTATGTCAAAGAGTGTTCTGCCTATATTTTCCTCTATGAGTTTTATAGTGTCTGGCTTTACATTTAGGTCTTTAATCCATTTTGAGTTTATTTTTGTGTATGGTGTGAGGGAGTGTTCTAATTTCATTCTTTTACATGTAACTGTCCAGTTTTCCCAGCACCACTTATTGAAGAGGCTGTCTTTTCTCCATTGTATATTCTTGCCTCCTTTATCAAAGATAAGGTGACCATATGTGTGTGGGTTTATCTCTGAGCTCTCTATCCTGTTCCATTGATCTATATTTCTGTTTTTGTGCCTGTACCATACTGTCTTGATCACTGTAGCTTTGTAGTGTAGTCTGAAGTCCGGGAGCCTGATTCCTCCAGCTCCGCTTTTCTTTCTCAATATTGCTTTGGCTGTTCAGGGTCTTTTGTGTTTCCATACAAATTGTGAAATTTTTTGTTCTAGTTCTGTGAAAAATGCCAGTGGTAGATTGATAGGGATTGCATTGAATCTTTAGAGTGCTTTGGGTAGTATAGTCATTTGCAGAATGTTGATTCTTCCAATCCAAGAATGTGATATATCTCTCCATCTGTTTGTATCATCTTTAATTTCTTTCATCAGTGTCTTACAGTTTTCTGCATATAGGTCTTTTGTCTCCTTAGGTTGGTTTATTCCTAGGTATTTTATTCTTTTTGTTGCAATGGTAAATGGGAGTGTTTCCTCAATTTCTCTTTGAGATTTTTCATCATTAGTGTATAGAAATGCAAGATATTTCTATGCATTAATTTTGTATCCTGCTACCTTACCAAATTCATTGATTAGCTCTAGTAGTTTTCCAGTAGCCTCTTTAGGATTCTCTATGTATAGTATCATGTCATCTGCAAACAGTGACAGCTTTACTTCTTCTTTTTGATTTGGATTCCTTTTATTTCTTTTTCTTCTCTGGTTGCTGTGGCTAAACCTTCCAAAACTATGTTGAATAATAGTGGTGAGAGTGGGCAACGTTGTCTTGTTCCTGATCTTAGTGGAAATGGTTTCAGTTTTTCACCATTGAGGATGATGTTGGCTGTGGGTTTGTCATATATGGCCTTTATTATGTTGAGGTAAGTTTCCTCTATGCCTACTTTCTGGAGGGTTTTTATCATAAATGGGTGTTGAATTTTGTCGAAAGCTTTTTCTGCATCTATTGAGGTGATCGTATGGTTTTTATTCTTCAATCTGTTAATATGGTGTATCACATTGACTGATTTGCATATATTGAAGAATCCTTGCATTCCTGGGATAAACCCCATTTGATCATGATCTGTGATCTTTTTAATTTGCTGTTGGATTCTGTTTGCTAGTATTTTGTTGAGGATTTTTGCATCTGTTTTCATCAGTGATATTGGCCTGTAGTTTTCTTTCTTTGTGACGTCTTTGTCTGGTTTTGGTATCAGGGTGATGGTGGCCTCTTAGTATGAGTTTCAGAGTGTTCCTTGCTCTGCTATATTTTGGAAGAGTTTGAGAAGGATGGGTGTTAGCTCTTCTCTAAATGTTTGATAGAATTCTCCTGTGAAGCCATCTGGTCCTGGGCTTTTGTTTGTTGGAAGATTTTTAATCATGGTTTCAATTTCAGTGCTTGTGATTGGTCTGTTTATATTTCCTATTTCTTCCTGGTTCAGTCTTGGAAGGTTGTGCTTTTCTAAGAATTTGTCCATTTCTTCCAGGTTGTCCATTTTATTGGCATATAGTTGCTTGCAGTAATCTCTCATGTTCCTTTGTATTTCTGCAGTGTCAGTTGTTACTTCTCCTTTTTCATTTCTAATTCTAATGATTTGAGTCTTCTCCCTTTTTTTCTTGATGAGTCTGGCTAATAGTTTATCAATTTTGTTTATCTTCTCAAAGAACCAGCTTTTAGTTTTACTGATCTTTGCTATTGTTTCCTTCATTTCTTTTTCATTTATTTCTGACCTGATCTTTATGATTTCTTTCCTTCTGCTTACTTGGCGTTTTTTTTGTTCTTTCTCTAATTGCTTTAGGTGTAAGGTTAGGTTGTCTATTTGAGATGTTTCTTGTTTCTTAAGGTAGGATTGTATTGCTGTAAACCTCCCTCTTAGAACTGCTTTTGCTGCATCCCATAGGTTTTGGGTCATCGTGTTTTCATTGTCATTTGTTTCTAGGTTTTCTTATTTTTTCGGTACGCGGGCCTCTCACTGTTGTGGCCTCTCCCATTGTGGAGCACAGGCTCCGGACGCACAGGCTCAGTGGCCATGGCTCACGGGCCTAGTCGCTCCATAGCATGTGGGATCTTCCTGGACCGGGGCACGAACCCGTGTCCCCTGCATCGGCAGGTGGACTCTAAACTACTGCACCACCAGGAAGCCCTGTTTCTAGGTATTTTTTGATTTCCTCTTTGATTTCTTCAGTGATCTCTTAGTTATTAAGTAATGTATTGTTTAACCTCCATGTGTTTGTATTTTTTACAGATTTTTTCCTGTAATTTATATCTAGTCTCATAGCATTGTGATCAGAAAAGATACTTGATACCATTTCAATTTTCTTAAATTTACCAAGGCTTGATTTGTGACCCAAGATATGATCTATCTTGGAGAATGTTCCATGAGCACTTGAGAAGAAAGTGTATTCTGTTGTTTTTGGGTGGAATGTCCTATAAATATCAACTAAGTCCATCTTGTTTAATGTATCATTTAAAGCTTGTGTTTCCTTATTTATTTTCTTTTTGGATGATCTGTCGATTGGTGATAGTGGGGTGTTAAAGTCCCGTACTATGATTGTGTTACTGTTGATTTCCCCTTTTGTGGCTGTTAGCATTTGCCTTATGTATTGAGGTGCTCCTATGTTGGGTGCGTAAATATTTACAATTGTTGTATCTTCTTCTTGGATCGATCCCTTGATCATTATGTAGTGTCCTTCTTTGTCTCTTATAATAGTCTTTGTTTTAAAGTCTATTTTGTCTGATATGAGAATTGCTACTCCAGCTTTCTTTTGATTTCCATTTGCATGGAATATCTTTTCCCATCCCCTTACTTTCAGTCTGTATGTGTCCCTAGGTCTGAAGTGGACCTCTTGTAGACAGCAATACATACAGGTCTTGTTTTTGTATCCATTCAGCCAGTCCATGTCTTTTGGTTGGAGCATTTAATCCATTTACATTTAAGGTAATTATTGATATGTATGTTCCTATTACCATTTTCTTAATTGTTTTGGGTTTGTTCTTGCTAGGTCTTTTCCTTCTCTTGTGTCTCCTGCAGAGAGAAGTTCCTTTAGCATTTGTTGTAATGCTGGTTTGGTGGTGCTGAGTTCTCTTAGCTTTTGCTTGTCTGTAAAGGTTTTAATTTCTCTGTCAAATCTGAATGAGATCCCTGCTGGGTAGAGTAATGTTGATTGTAGCTTTTTCCCTTTCATCACTTTAAATATGTCCTGCCATTCCTTTCTGGCTTGTAGTGTTTCTGCTGAAAGATCAGCTGTTAACCTTATGGGGGATTCCCTTGTATGTTATTTGTTCTTTTTCCCTTGCTGCTTTTAATATTTTTTCTTTGTATTTAATTTTTGATAGTTTGATTAATATGTGTCTTGGCGTGTTTCTCCTTGGATTTTTCCTGTATGGACTCTCTGTGCTTTGTGGACTTGATTAACTATTTCCTTTCCCATATTAGGGAAGTTTTCAACTATAATCTCTTCAAATATTTCCTCAGCCCCTTTCTTTTTCTCTTCTTCTTCTGGAACCCCTATAATTCGAATGTTGGTACATTTAATGTTGTCCCAGAGGTCTCTGAGACTATCTTCAATTCTTTTCATTCTTTGTTCTTTATTCTGCTCTGCAGTAGTTATTTCCACTATTTTATCTTCCAGGTCACTTATCCCTTCTTCTGCCTCAGTTATTCTGCTATTGATTCCTTCTAGAGAATTTCTTTTTTGTGTGTGGTACACGGGCCTCTCACTGTTGTGGCCTCTCCCGTTGTGGAGCACAGGCTCCAGGTGCGCAGGCTCAGCAGCCATGGCTCACAGGCCGAGCTGCTCCACGGCATGTGGGACCTTCCCGGACCGGGGCACGAACGCGTGTCCCCTGCATCGGCAGGCGGATTCTCAACCACTGCGCCACCAGGGAAGCCCCTTCTAGAGAATTTTTAATTTCATTTATTGTTTTGTTCATCACTGTTCATTTGCTCTTTATTTCTTCTAGGTCCTTGTTAAATGTTGCTTGTATTTTCTCCATTCTATTTCCAAGATTTTGGATCATGTTTACTGTCATTACTCTGAATTCTTTTTCAGGTAGACTGCCTATTTCCTCTTCATTTGTTTGGTCTGGTGGGTTTTTACCTTGCTGCTTCATCTGCTGTGTGTTTCCCTGTCTTATCATTTTGCTTAACTTACTGTGTTTGGGGTCTCCTTTTCACAGGCTGCAGGTTCGTAGTTCCCATTGTTTTTGGTGTCTGCCCCCTGTGGCTAAGGTTGGTTCAGTGGGTTGTGTAGGCTTCCCAGTGGGGGGGACTAGTGCCTGCGTTCTGGTGGATGAGGCTGGATCTTTTCTTTCTGGTGGGCAGGTCCATGTCCGGTGGTGTGTTTTGGGGTGTCTGTGACCTTATTATGATTTTAGGCAGCCTTTCTGCTAATGGGTGGGGTTGTGTTCCTGTCTTGCTAACTGTTTGGCCTAGGATGTCCAGCACTGTAGCTTGCTGGTCATTGAGTGGAGCTAGGTCTTGGCGTTGAGATGGAGATCTCTGGGAGACTTTTTCCATTTGATATTACATGGAGCTGGGAGGTCTTTTGTGAACCAATGTCCTGAACTCGGCTCTCCCACCTCAAAGGCACAGGCCTGACACCTGGCTGGAGCACCAAGACCCTGTCATCCACACGGCCAGGTATGTGGGGAGTTTCTTGCCTTTTGGGAGATCTGAGGTCTTTTGCCAGTGTTCAGTAGGTGTTCTGTAGGACTTGTTCCACATGTAGATGTATTTCTGATGTATTTGTGGGGAGTAAGGTGATCTCCATGTCTTAATCTTCCGCCATCTTGAAGGTTTCCCTTAGCCACTATTTCTTGATTCTTGGAACTCTCTCTTGATTTTTGGGACAAGGCATTAGGCTGTCCTTCTTCTACATAGTTGTCTTTCCTCCAAACAAAGCCCTACCCTTGCTTACCCAAGGTCTCACCCATTCAAAGGAGAAAGGAAGAGACAGATTTTGGACATACATCAGGGAATACATCAAAGTGAGGAATCCAAAGTAAACTTTGCTTGGATGACCCATTTCACCACTATTTCCCGCATGTCAGAACTGGTGAGGAGTGGGGGTCCTAATTACACCCTTCATTTTTTTATATTTTTTGGTACACGGGCATCTCACTGTTGTGGCCTCTCCCGTTGTGGAGCATAGGCTCCGGACGCGCAGGCTCAGCAGCCATGGCTCACGGGCCCAGCTGCTCCACGGCATGTGGGATCTACCTGGACCGGGGCCCGAACCCGTGTCCTCTGCATCGGCAGGCGGACTCTCAACCACTGCGCCACCAGGGAAGCCCACACCCTTCATTTTTTCCTCTGAATCCTACCCGGTTACTTGGAAAGAGAAGAATGTGGTACGTGGTGCTAACTCTGCTGACACAGGTGAGGATGGCAACCCACAAAGATGGTGAAGGGAGCATCACTTCTGAAGCAGCCTGGGTAGACCATATCCTAGTGCTAACAAACGGTGCCCCTCTATTTTCACCTCAGCCCCTGAGGATTCCTTGTTGGTGTATAGGAAAGTGCATCTCAGTTTTGAAACCTGGGGATATTGGGACCTGTGTTGTTGTGAAGTTTCATGTGATCTTAAATAAAACTGCTACTGTTTCCTCAAATTAAAGAACTGAGAGTGCTCATTTTGTAAGTCAGTGAACTAGTAATTCATTTTATCAAGAACTTCATGACTTCTTGCTTATACACATGTTACTGGACTTAATTTGGGGTTACATCCTGATAAATCCATTGTAAGTTAAATATATCTTAAGTCAAAAATGCATTTAATATACCTCGGCTACCTTAAACGTGTTCAGAATGCTTATGTTAACCTACAGTTGGGCAAAATCATCTAACACAAGCCTATTTCAAAATAAAGTGTTGACTAGCTCATGTAATTTATTGAACAATGTACTGAAAGTGGAAAGCAGAATGGTTGTCTGGGTGCAGAATGGTTGTAAGCAGGTGGATCATTTACCCTCATGATTGCGTGGCTGACTGGGAGCTGTGGCTTGCTGCCTCTGCCCAGCATTACGAGAAAGCATCCTACAGCATACCACTAGCCTGGGAAAAGATCAAAATTCAAAATTCGCCATCTGGTTTCTACTGAATGTGTATCGCTTTTGCAACCAATGTAAAGTCAAAAAACTCACAGGTTGGACCTTCATAAATTGGGGATTGTCTGTAGTAAAACATAAGCTCTTAGTGAACCACTTAAATATTGACAAGAAGCTGCTTTTTCAACTCACTGAAGTAAGTTTATGGTGCAGTGAAAAGAAGTTACATTACATTCCTGAGAAGGCAGAGAAGAAAATCTGATGAGAATGTCCCCTCTACTAGTGAATTGTGACAGTGTTTTATTCATGAGGCTAAATCTAAATGCATTACCTTTAAGCATGCAATAATGGAGCTTGACCTCCAGGATGAGATGTACAGGGAGAAACTTGGGATCATGGTCTCCACATGCCCTGGGGAAAAGTCAACTGTCTGGGAATCTGAGGTTTAATCTTACTCTCAGCCAAGCACTAAGTCATGCACTGCACCAGCCAAACACTGATGCCATTAGGACTTGGTCAGAATTCCATGGATGTGTTTAGAGTTGATAGCAGAAGTGTGAGTGTCAGATCCTACTTCACCCCTTTTCTCCCTTTCATGTAACATGTCTCTCTCCCTTAGAATCATGAAATATCATGATTAAAGCAACCTCAGAGATACTCTGCATTGTGCAGGTGGAGAAACTGAGGTTCAGCGAGGAATAGTGACTTACATGAGATTGCATTGCAAGTTACCAGAGGAGTTAGGAATCCAGGTCAGCTAATACTTTGGGGTCAATGCCTGTAATCCTTGTCTAGCTCCAACTTCAGCCCTTCCCTAGAGGCTGAAATGGGATTGATTCTTTCAGTCATTAACTCTGAGCTATTATCATGTTCTCCCACCTAATAGCATCTTCATGGGCCCATCATCAGTATTAATGGATGGTGAATGTGTGGACTTTGCTACAGCTCATAAATGCAATGGGGGCCACACTTTATACATAGAAAGATGGGCAGTTTGAATTCTTTGGGGATTTGTTTAGAGTTGATTCTTGCATTCTTAGGCTCTAGTCTCTCAGCAAAGCAATCAGTGACTGATCTGTGGCAGAGAACTTAGATCACATTGACCTTGGCCTTCAGGAACATATTGATAGTGTGGCTCAGAGGGCAGCCACCCTGGGAGACCTGCTCAAGGTCCAGGTCCCAAACTTCCCAACCAGGCCTATTGACCAGCATCCTCATTAGGGCTCCTTACCTTGTAATCAAACTGGAGGGCTTTCTTTTGCATCCCTTGCTTACTCCCTGCTGTCTTGATTCAGTGGCCTTGATCATATTTTTCTCATTTTCTTCAATGCCCTTGCACCAGATATGCAAATATTCAAATCTTATCCACCTGGCCCATCTAAATTCAAGTAACTGTACCACTTTTATATAACATGTCAATGCCTTTGATGAAATACAGTTTTTACATGGCTGTTTCTGATGCCTTTGCTGTGCTCCTTGGCACCTGGCACAGTGCTGTATACAGACATGTTCTTCATTACGTGTAAGTTGGGTGAATGAATGAATGAATGATTAAAGAAATGATTGAGCAGAAAAGCAATCCTTCTGAGAATCTTTCACCAAATTGAGGACCACAGAAACTGAAGTTTTGTCATCCCACCTAAAAAAAAAACTATTTAAAAATGTGCTCCTTATCTATTGCTACATTAAAAAACCACCGTCAAAATTGGTGTCTTGGGCTTCCCTGGTGGCGCAGTGGTTGAGAGTCCGCCTGCCGATGCAGGGGACACGGGTTCGTGCCCCGGTCCGGGAAGATCCCACATGCCGCGGAGCAGCTGTGCTGTGAGCCATGGCCGCTGAGCCTGCGCGTCCGGAGCCTGTTGCTCCGCAACGGGAGAGGCCACAACAGTGAAAGGCCCGCGTACCCCCCCAAAAAACCCCCCCCAAAAAAAACAAAAAAAACAAAAAAATTGGTGTCTTAAAGCATCAAGTTATTATCTCTGTTGGTTATTATGTGGGCTGAATGATGTCAGCTGGGTGTTTTTTACTTGAGGTCTCACACAGTTTTAGTCCTATGCAGGCTGAGGTTGCGGTCATCTGCAGTCATCTGAAGGCTTGACAGGGCTGGATGTCCAGAATGGTGCACTCATCACGGCTGGCAGTTGGTGCTAGGTGCTAGACCATCTATACTTATTGAGTAGGCTGGACCATCTGCACTTAGCCTCTCCATGTGGCTTGGACTTCTTACAACATGGCAGCTGATTGCCAGAAGACAGCATCCTAAGGCTGAGAATTCCAAGAGAGCCAGGAGGAAGCTGCAAGGTTTCTTATGACCTGGTCTCAGAAACCCAGAATGTTATTTCCACTTTATTTTATTGGTCAAGCAAGTCAGTAAGGCCAGCCCAATTATAAGGAGTGGGAGTAGTGTGTGTGCAGAGAGGGAAAGCACTGACAGTGTCTGTCTTTGGAGACTATCCAGCTATTAAGCAAATATATTATCCCAGAGAGCAACCTACCTCTATGAGCACCTTCCTTCATCAGGTTAACTACCGCACTGCTAAACTCTGGGGACAGCTTCAATACTAGGAAATATTTTGGAAAGGTAGGTGGCAGGAAGAATGAGAGGGAGAAGTCAGGAATTTGTGATAATGGTTAAGGAATCAGTCCTGGGAGAGATAATACAGGGTATAAAATGAGGATATTAGGGAGAGGGTATTGGGGGGGCGGTGAGTGCTGAAGAAAAATGTTGCCTACTTCCTTTACTGGCTCCATGTATGCTGGGGGTGGGTTGGAGAGAAATGCAAGCACAGTTGATAAAAGTATTGCAAAATGTATTTATTTATTATTTAAATCACATGTAATTATAATGAAGATTATTTTTAAAGATTTATAAAAGCACCCATAATCCCACCAACTGGACACAATGGTGTTCGTTTTTCTTTCCAGTCTTAATTCCTCCTTATGTATGTTTTACATCGCTGTTGTCATCCTGCTTTGGGAATGGGTTCTATACTTTTCATCCAGACTCATTGTATAAATGCTTCTCCATGTTAGCTGCTGTCTTTGCCTGCATTGTTTTTGGTTGTGGTTTTTTTAAATTTTTATTGGAGTATAGTTGATTTACAATGTTGTGTTAGTTTCAGGTGTACAGCAAAGTGAATCAGTTATACATATACGTATATCCACTCTTTTTTAGATTCTTTTCCCATATAGGCTATTAAAGAGTATTGAGTAGAGTTCCCTGTGCTATTGTTTTAGAGGCTGTATCCCATTCCAGCTGAGGGAGATTTGTTATGGGCCAATGAACTGAACATGATTAGCAAGGGTGACTCAGGTCTCTTGTGGTCCTGTCACCCATTGGTGAATAGGTAAGGCTCCAGGGAAGCTGAACCTGGCACCTCCAGGCTCTGGGGGGCTATCTGTGACCTGGCTTCCCTACTTGGGATGAAGCCCTAGGGGTGCTTCATAAATGTTTGTAGCTGCCAGCAGGAAATACCCTTCCTTTAAGTGGGGACGCAAGCCAAGTATTTTCCTCCTCTCTTCAGCCTTGCAAGGAGCTGCTGGTTTCTTAAATCAGTTAAGCTAGAGCACAAAAGTTTAAATTTCTCATCTCTTACAAAGGTTTCCATTTCTTCTGGAAAGGGGATTTAATTTTACTGCTGTAGCAATTTTTCGCCACAAGAATCTGCTTACTTCTCTTCCTGATACTGAGATGCCAGGCTTGGCACATTCTGGGCAGGTAGAGGGCATCCCCCTCCAGCTACAATGCCCTCTGCTCTCCACCCATTTAAATCCCATTTCACATCATTTCATGTCCTCCTTGAAGCCATCCTTGGCCTTTCACACCCACACCCAGGTTTCTGACATCTTAAAACATTTACTATTTACTCATAGTCACATTCTCCTAGAGGGCAGCATGATGTCATAAACAGAGCCTGGACTGGAAAGCAAGATACTTCAAATCTTGTCCCATTGCTAACCATCTGTGTGACCTCAGCTAAGTCTTTGCACCTCCCCCCACCCCCACCCCCGGGCTTTAGCTGCTCCAATTTTAAAATGAGGGGGCTGATCCTCATTCTTCCTTCCAGCTATGATTCTAATCTGAGTCTTTTGACCTTTGAGGTCTCTCTTGTGTGGAAATTTGGTCAATTCATGCTCATTCTTCCCAATGACCCTGAGTCTTCCTGATCATCAGACATCATCTGAACATCATCTGCTGAAATGAGTATTGTTATTGAAAATATGAGTCTCTTCCACAATTTGCCTCTTGCCCTTCCCCTTGCTTATCTCCTTTTTATCCAGTAAGTAGAATTCAGGCCCTGTTCTTTCTTTCGTTTGAAGCTATCAGTCTGATTATGATAAAGTACAACAAATGGAAACATACTTTTTGAAGGCCGTACTTGAAACACTAATGCAACATGCCACAGACCAATCCCAACAGAATGCCCACAAACCAATTCCATTCTCCTTTGATGACGCAGAGATGCAAGGCAAGAACTACTTCTCTAAGAGGGAGAAGTGATTAGCTGGAGGGCAGCCAAGTCCCAGCCTTCTCTGTCACCAGAGCATGAAAGCCCATTGCAAGGACAAAGGATCCATCCTGGAAGCCCATGTTTGCTTCGCCCAAAATTGCTGAAGATTTAGTTGTGATAAAAACGGTTATAGGAACAATGCTGAAGGAGATGGACATGATTTGGCTTAAAATCAGAAAAAGTCAGAGAGCTTTCTGAGGCTGTTTTTATGTCCTAAAGTATGATGTTCTGTGGAGAAGCCACCATCTGGTTAGCCAGAAGCCACCAAGTGATAGAACCTTCATAATATCCAGTCAAAGCCACAACCTGCCTTTATGATTTACATCCACTGTATTCCCTCATCCTTCCACCCGAGGCACATACCTTACAGTCCTCTGCCTCTGGGCTCTCCCTCATATTCTTCTCTCTGCTTGGGATGCACTGGCCCATATCATCCTTATTAACATTCTATTCACTGTTTGGGGCAAAAAGGCGCTTAAACAGTGCCTCTGCTATGGGCTTTGGAGTCTGAATGACTTGGGTTTAAATCCCAGCTCTTCTACTTCTAGGGCAGGCTACTTCTCTTAGCCTCAATTTTCTCGGTTGTAAAATGGGGCTAATAATATACCAGCCTTGCAGGGCTATTGTGAAGATTTTTTGAGGTATCAGAAGGCTTGCAGCACTGAACATAGTTCCTGACATACCGCAGGGGCCCAATGAGTAGCATTAACTATTATTTCCCATATGTATACCTTTTGGGGGCAGTAATGTAGTACTATATTTATGTAGCTATATAACTCATCCCACTGCTCGATAGAAACTTCTTGAAGGTAGGAATTATTTGGCACTCCTGTGTATCACATTCTGTGCCAAGCACAAAGCTTTGGACAGAGTAGATTCTTAATATGTTTTGTTCAGATGAATTAAATATGCCACTTTACCTGCCTTTTCCTCTTGGCAATACCCAACAAAGACAGGTGAAAGTCAAAATTGAAAAAACAGGGCAAGAAATAATTCCTGTCTACATTTTTAGGCCACATCCTCTGAGGTTCAGCTTTGGGGTCTTGCCTCTTCAACTGTAAATTCCTGGGAGTGGGGAGGGGATTGAGACCATGACCTTTTATGTGTGCTTTTGGTATTTAGTGCTCTGCAGGGCACTTGCTGAATATTTAAGTGTTGCTATTCATGATAAAAGCTTGAAGAGTGACAGATTGAGGAGCAGAAAGACAATTTGGTAATGGATTTTATCTCAGATAAATGCAGGAGAAAGTCTGCTTAAGGGTTGTAATTGTCCTAACAATTCTAGCCAGTTCTGAAATTCTGTTCTCTCACAAATGAAGCTCTGGGGTTTCTGGGTTTAATTTTTGTCATGAGCCCCTAGGCACCATTCCTGACAGTGGAGGGAGAGGCCTGGTGTTTGGGCAGCCCTTCTCCTGGAGTACCAATGTAAGATCCTTTGGGCAAGAATTATCTACATTTTTCTTAGGAATCATTCAGGCTGTAAGGAAGCTGTCACCCAGACTGACTTCGGGTTCCATGTTGGTGACCCTGGCAAGATAAATAAAGCTTTGGGCTCAGCAGAGGCAGTGTAACACAGTGGTTAAGAGCATGGACACTGGAGCCAGACTTTCTGGGTTTACATCCCCGCTCCTACCCTTGCTTGCTTGTGACCTTACACAAGTTATTCAATTTCATCAAGCCTCAGTGTCCCCATCTGTCAGATGGGTATGTGATAGTAAAAGTGTCTACCTCATAGGGTTGTTATGTGGATCAAAGGTGTTGGAGTACATAAATTACCTAGAACGGCACCTAAAATGTAGTAAGTGCTCTGTAAGTGTTGGCTATTGTTATTTTTGAACCATAAGGGTTGTTCTCCCAAATCATATGAAAAGTTGTGTATCATGTGCTTCTTTTGTACCTCAGCTTGGCTGATCCTCATCCCTGTGTTGTGAGGTGAGCCCAGAGGTGGGCAG
Organism: Tursiops truncatus; assembly: GCF_011762595.2. Classification (NCBI taxonomy): domain Eukaryota; kingdom Metazoa; phylum Chordata; class Mammalia; order Artiodactyla; family Delphinidae; genus Tursiops; species Tursiops truncatus. Next base: position 28,135,427 of record NC_047052.1, on the reverse strand, counting down.
GGGAAACTTCTGCTCCAGACAGGAGACAAAGGGAGCTGTGGCAGCAAGGATGACATAAGGGGGACAGATATGGAGATATATAGGAGGAGTCATGGTAGTTACATGTGAAGCTAAGGGACAGGGAGGATCCAGGAGTGGCTCCCAGGTGACTGAGACACAGGATCTGTTGGTGGTGACACCATAGGAAGAGAGGTTCACATGGGGAGGCTGGGCTTGAGAAACCAGTAGAAGATTGGGATAGCAGGTGGTGATGTCTAAAAAGTGTTGCAAATGTGACTCTGGGAGTTGGGAGAGAGGTCCAAATAGAGCTATAGATTTAGGGGTCACCAGTGTTTGCAGTAAATGCCACAAGAACCAGTAAGATCCTTCAGACAGCTTGCAGCCAACTGTCCAGTGTCTAGATCAGGGCTGGATAATAAATATTTTAGGCTTTGCAGGCTATATGATCTTTATTGTAAGTACTTAACTCTGCCATTTTGGCTTGAAAGCCACCATGGACGATACATAAGTGAATGGATGTGGCTGTGTTCCAACACAACTTTATTTCCAAAAACCCATGGGTCATAATTTGCCCCCAACCTGCTCCAGACCATCATCTCACACATAGTAAGTATACAACAAATATTTGTTGGCTTAATCTACCTGCTCCAGAAATTGTCTGAAGTCAAGATTTTTTAAAATAATTAAATTTCTAAGAATTTAAACTCTTGTTAGTAATACATCAAGATACTCACAAAATCAAGTAGAAGAGAGGATGTTTGGATTTCTGCTCTCATCCATAAAATAAGAAGCCCTGAATCAGAGATGTGCCATTGAATTTCAAAGTATACAGCCGGAAACCTGCTCTGAACCTAGGTCCTAGGCCCTCAGCCAAGTATGATAAATCAGACTGGTGAATTATAGGGCCAGGCGATGAGAGAACCATTGGATGTTAAACCCCTGAGGACCAGGGCTGGTGGGGAAGGTGAGAGTCCTGACTTCTCGGAGAGCTCTCAGGTATCCTGGGTGGCACGCTCATCAGGCCCGGGAAATTGATTGCAAATGTGTTAAATAATTAAGAAACTGCCCACAAGTATTTGTAGCTAAATTACAAAGAAGCAGATGTAGGAGGAAATGGGAGGAAATCAAAAAGAAGATGAAGAATTGAAGCCATGTAAGTGAGTAGGCATTTTGCACTCAGGGAAATAGTCATAGAAAACTTGCGGGAGAGAGAGAGAGAGAGATTGAGACCCCAACCCTTCCCTCCAAACAATAGGGAGATATAGCAGGTTATAAGTAGTAGTCAAAACAGACAACACAAGGACTGAGGGGTTCAGCCACTAAATCATGGCTGAAGCATACAGAAGGTGTTCCGCCTCCTTCGTGTCTTATACTTTTGGCTGTTGGATCAAACTCCCAAAGTCCGTCTCTTGCTTTTGAAGACTGAAGCTGCGCAACTCAATTCCCTGGCCACCTTCCTGGGGATGATTCTGGGGTCTTGGATATCAAGTAAAGGGAGAAAGCCTAGAGAAGAGGCTAGTATTTGACCACAGGTTGTGAATGGCTCCTTTATCTGTTTCCAAAAAAGAATGTGTGAGAGTGAAGAAACCCACAGCTCCTGGGCAGTCGGTGTGGCTCTGAGCTAGAGTGTGGTCTGTGGCTGTAGTGATGGAAGCAGCTGTGTGCCAAATTTGATGCATATGTGCATATATGCACACATGCATTTATAGACACACATTCACATGCATGTGTACATGTATGTGTGTATATACACATGTATATATGTATATTGTGTATGTGTGTGTATACATGGACAAGTATTTTTTAAATGCGTAAATGGGTTGCTAACACAAATGTCCTGCACTACCTGAATCTGTCCATCTCTGATTTCAGGCAATGAGAGTTCAAGTACAGTGAGTGCAGGGGAGCCAGGGATTCTGCATTTGGTTCCTGAGTGTGAATAGTTAGTGCTTGTATAGCAAGGGGTCAAAAGGAATACCAGATTTTAAAAATCAAGATCTATATATTTTTAATTTAGAGATTAAAAACATCTGTATTTCTGAACCCACTCTCCCGCATGGCAGCATCTTCTGGAGCCGAGCAGGGGCTCGGCTTCAGCCTCAGCCTGCACTCTCCAGTCTGCATGGGCCTGTCTGGCCTGCTTCTTGGGGTGGCAGTATCTGCTTGCCCTGAAGGCTTTGTGATTAGTCCCTTGGCTTCCATGCTCAAGCCTATCTTCTCCACTTTGCCTTCAAACTGTTCTTTCTGGAACGTAATTTCAATCAGACCACATCTTGCCCAAGGCTCCCCAGTCCCTAAGGCAAAGCCAGAGCTCCTGCCTGATATACAGAGCTCTCCTCTCCATCACCCACCACAGCCTCCTCCTTCCCTTTCATTTCTCAAACTTCCTGCCACCATCTCTACACTCCAACAACACACAGCCCTCAACTCTTCTAGAAAGTGCCCTGCTCTCTCATCAGACCATTGCACATGCTTTCCACCAACCCAAACTCCTGGTGGATTTCTGCTTATGCTTCAAGACCCAGCTCATTTGCTACCTTCTGTGTGAAAGCTCACCTGATCTCTGCCCCCTCCCCCTTGCTCCCACAGTCCTCTGCTGATGCTTCTTTAGTATGCTACTTATTGCGACACTGTAATCGTCTGGGCATGGATTTGGGCGTTATATCTAGATTCGAATCCTAGCTCTTCGGCTTTCTGCTGTGTGGCTTTTAACAAGTTATATTAACTTCTTTGGGCCTCAGTCTTATGATCTGCAAAATATGGCTTTTAAGACCTATCACAGGATTGTTGGGAGGTCTGTGTGTAATTTAAGTGTGTCAAAGGTCTTAATTAGCACAGTGCCTAGGACAGAGTAATTACTGAATAAATTTTAGCTTTTCTTTTCTTTCTTCTCCTCTTGACCTTGAGCTCGCAGGGATCAGGAACATGACTTGAATATCTTGGTAACCCAGGTGCCTAACTTGTGTCTATAGTGTGGTTCCAATATTTTATGTTGTTGATGAAAACACAACCCAGTGGATAGTAGGAGATCAGTGCCTGTTTGGTTGAATGGTGTGGTGGTTTGAATTATTGGTCCCAAATTTTTACACCCCTGTAGCAGACATCCATACCTTTGCCATGGCTTCATGATGGACAGAGTGAAATTCTCCATTTCTTGACTCTGGGATTGTCCACCTAACTTTTTGGCCATTGGGAAGTTAGAGGATGTGATTCAAGAAGAGGCTTGAAATGTCTTGGGTGACTGGGCTTACCCTCTTTTGTGCTTCCTCCATTGCCATAAGGAAGACATGCCCCAGAGGCTGGTCCCAGAAGAGTGAGAACTATGTGAAACAGACCTGAATCTAATCCATGGCCTGGAGTCAAACCTAGCTGAACCTAGTCTAGAACAGCCAAACTCTAGCCACTCTCTTACCTACTAAGTTATATGGTGGTCTTTTACATAGGAAAAGCTGGAGTTACACATGCTCAGAAAGAGGAAAAGAACTGATTACTACCGTCTAGCTTTTGTGATCTGGTTTTAAGGACTAGTCATACAAACATGAAACAATACATCATGAAAATTTAGGGAGCGGCATTGCTGAAATATGGGAGTGAGGTTGATGATGAAAAAAATACGTTGAAACTCAAGTCATATGAAGGGTTATGGCTGAGCTCTTCTGCTTGAATTTTATATCCAGACCTGAATGAAGAAAAGTCCTCTAACAGCCGGAGTGAGGAGGGGCCCTCGTCTGATTGCCCATTTCATGGGCATGGACTCTTAGAATCCTCTCACTGGGAGAGATTTCCAGAGTTCATCTGGCCCAGCTTCTTGTCCCCTGCACAAATGTATTCTGTGGCATCCTGATGGAAGCTGATCCAAATTTAGTCACTTACGTGCTGTGTGATCTTAGATAACTACAAAAAAATGTTGGAGTCAGACAGACTTGGTTTTAAATCCTAGCATTGTGACCTTAAGAATTTACTCATTTTTGGATCTTTCATCTCCACTTGAAAATAGAGATAATGAGAATGCCTACCTCACAGAGCTATTGGGAGCGTTAACTAGACAAAAAATGGCACATTCATCACAGCACCTGGCATCAAATGCAATGGCTCCCTTCCTGCTTTGGACCAGAACAGAATACACCAACCTTCTGCTATACGAAAGCCTTCTGACGTCTCTATAAAGAGGGGGTGGGGGAGAACCAAGCTGAGCTCCAACTGGGCCCTACCATGGTCCAATCCACATGCTGAGCCTGCTGGCCTGAATCAGTTGTCTCCTTCCCAACTCACTTGATGGGGCATTTCAATTTTAAATTGTCAGTTGTCAGCACATTTGAATGTCCTGGGACTAGCAAAACATCAGAGGCAATTATTGACTGTTTCATTGATTTAATCAGATAGTTTTGCACAAATTGTAATCCATAAAATTCCAGGCTTCTTGTAGTCATCCATAAGCAGAGTTCCATTGTAACTTAAAATGGAAATTACCCGTCATCCCTATAAGGTGGGATCTAGAAAAGCAGAGATGGATCAGTGTGAGCTACGATGCATGTAGAAAATGGGGGAGGGGATGGTTCAGAGACCAGAGAGCAAGTTCTAAATGAGCTGGACTGTGCATCTGAATGAGAAGAGAAGACAGAAAAGGAGGTTGGGGGCAGGTCAGGAACACCTTGAATAACAAGGAGTTTGACCTTTGTAGGCATTAGGAAACCATTGAAAGTTTTTGAGCAAGAAAATGACATGGCCAGAGCTTTGCTTCAGGGAGATAACTCTGGCAAGAAGGAGGGAATGGATTGGTTTGGTAGGGGGCGGTAAAACTAGAGACGGAAGAATATTTAGGAGTCTATTGCAAGAGTCAACTGGACAAGCGGTGATAAAAGTTGTGCTTGGGTCCTGGAAAATAGAGAACAAATATGAGACATATTGCAGTGAAAAATCTACAGGGCTTATTGACTGACCAGGAAAGGCAAAGAGAGAGGGAAAGATGACTCAGGTTTTAAGCCCAGGGAAAGTGACTGAGTTATCTAATTTAACATGCAGGATGTGGAGCATACCTAGCGTCACCAGGTTTTTCTCATTTATGCTTAATGCGTATATATGTGTATATATAGTTCCATGTATATATAGAACAGTATAAAATAAATCAATAGCCCGTTACACACACACACACACACACACACACACACACACACTCTATTCCAATTCAATATTCATTTGCTTTAAGTGTATGTAATTATGGATATTGTGAAATCAGGGTATAAGGCTTTCTAACTTCATCTGAGAAATTACAGTTTTCATACTGACAGTGTAGGGATTATATTTTAGGATTTTGAAACTATTGTTAGTCCTACTGATAATAGTAGCTTGCAGTTGACTGAGTACTTATGTGCCAATGCTTTTCACACATCACTTCACTTGTCCTCGCAACAGTCTGTGAAATGGACTCTGTTAAGGGTCTCCCCAAGCCGCACCCAACTCCATCTCTCCTTGCTTCCCACAGTAAAGGCTGGCCTCCTTTGCAATAGGAGTAGCCACATAATGCAGGTCTACACAAGGAAAACGTAAATGACATCTGCTTGGAATGTTCTAGGTCAGACAGTGGCCTCCTGATAACAGTATAAAAGGAGACTGAGTTGGCACTTCCTCTGTCCCCATATTACCAGCTTGAACATGGTATATATGCTTAAAACAGACAGCCATTTGTGACCATAGGTGACACACATGTAGATGAAAAGCCAGTGGCTCAGGAGATCAGAAGACAAAACTGTGTGACCTCAGTGGTACTGTTGAGCCACCAAACCAGCCTTGGAACCACTATATCTAGGCTTCTTGATAAGTGAGACAATAGATATCTGCAATGTTCAAGCCACCATTGATTGTTTTTCTGTTATTTACAGACATATGCACCCTGATGTTCAGTACTTGTCTGGGCCCAAGCCAGGAAATGGTGGAGCTGGAAATCAAACCCAGGTCCTTCTGACTCCAAAGCCATACTATTAGCTGTCACACATCCTCCCTTCCAATACCCATACGGAACAACGTGAAGGGCTTATTTTGTTGTATGTGATGGATACATCTGCCGTATTTTCCATGGTCTCCATTGCTTACTTCTTCCTCCACAGTTTTCACTGTCTCTTAAGTGTCAGACACTGAGTGAAACCATAGGAGTTAGTAAGATGATTATGATTGAATCCCTGTCCTCAAGTTCATGATATAGAGGAGGGGTTGGCAAGCTATGGCCCACGGGCCCAGTTTGGCCCACTCCCTGTTCTTGTACAACCTGCAAGCTAGGAGTGGTTTTTATATTGTCAAATGGTTGAAAGAAAATCAAAAGAAGGGTATTTCATGACCTGTAAAAATTACATGAAACTCAAATTCAAGTTTAGTGTTCATAAATACAATTATATTAAAATACAGCCAGGCCCATTTGTTTAGGTATTACCTATGGCTTCAACTGCAGAGTTGAATAGTTGCAACAGAGATCATATGGCCTGCAAAACCTAAAATATTTAGTACCTGGCCCTTTACAGAAAAACTTTGCTGATCCTTGGTCTGGAGGAGTGGGGGCATCTAGAGAGGGATTAGGTAAATGAACAACTCATTCCAGGTAAGGGAAAGGGAAGAGATGTATACTTGAAGTACTTAGAAAAATTTCCCAAAGTAACAGAAGAATTCAAAGCTCTGAGTCTTATTGCTAGACTTTTCCCATTTAAAGATAGATTCTAAAAGAGGTTGGAGGTGGGGG